>NC_134782.1:48683751-48718751 GCF_046742065.1 Oratosquilla oratoria
CGACGGAAGCATATACGGAAACAGATACGTAGTCAAGCCAAGGACTCGAACTCATCTGAGACGTACCAAGTGAACAGTGACTTAAACCACTGCGCTATCAAGAGATATATAATTTGAGCACACATTTTCTTATATTTGCATGTAATATACGTATCTTCGTACATTTTTTTTTTTCTCTCCGGAAGTGTGATCTGAAGTTCATCCTATCAGTGCGTTAGAATATTTGGTCCACCTTGAAGATAGTGGTTTTTCGTATACTTAGAATTACGAGTTTATGTGATTTCTCCTGCACATACAATACACACACTCGCACACGCACACACATACACACACACACACACACACACACACACACACACACACACACACACACACATTACACCCTCTCATGGCGCTGTGGTTAGAGCTCTGGCCTGCCACTACGGAGGTCCGGGTTCGACTCTCGCCCGGGGCTGAAATAATATCAGTATCGCAGCGCTGAGGGGTGTTACTCCAACTCTCGTGGGCGGGGAGTTGGGGGTGTGTGTGTGTGCAAGGTCATAGCATTACCCATAGATCGGACCTACGAGCTCTGAGCTCTCTTCCAGGAGGGAAATAGCTGTCGATCACGAGTCCAACACGTGATCCAAAGACCAAGTGAATACACACACACACACACACACACACACACACACACACACACACACACACACACACACACACACACACACACACAAAGGATTACAAAGGATTACAAAGGCGGAGCATGCCGACAGGAGACCTTTTGATCCATATCTAGGTCGGATGCAAAAAAAAAAAAAAAAATCATATTAATAATAAATTAAAACTATAATAATGTAAATAAAAAATAAAATACATAAATAAATGCATAGGTATAGTTGAATAATAAACAAACTGGTAAATAGTAAATGATAATAAATTGACATAACTAAAAATAAATGAAAATCAGACAGACAAATTATAACAAAACAAAAACAAATAATATAACATAAATTATAATCATTACAGCATCTTACTTAGGTATTTATCTAGATGATTCTTAAAGCTTCGAACTGAACTACATTGCACTACCTGTGCAGGAAGTTTATTCCATTCATTAACTACACGGTTGGCAAAGTTGTTTCTACCTACTTCCAAATTGAATCTATTTCCGGACAGTTTGAGACCATTGTTTCTTGTCTGATTCTCATTCAATGTGAAAATTTTGTCACTTTTGATGTTGTCAATTCCCTTTAAAATCTTAAAGACCTGTATCAAGTCACCTCTGAGTCTACGCTTTTTTTAGGGAAAACAGATTCATGTGCTTAAGTCGATTTTCGTATGATTTATTTTTGATATTTGGAATCAGTTTTGTGGCTCGCCGTTGTACTTTTTCCAGTCTGTCAATGTCTTTAATGAGATTCGGTGACCATACGGAAACAGCATATTCCAAATGTGGACGAACTAACGATTTATATAGCTTGTTAATGAGTGATGGACTTTTGAAATCAAAAGATCGCGCAATCAATCCCAGAATCTTATTTGCTTTCTCAGAGGCTGAAATACACTGCTTGGATGATTTGAGGTCGTTACTGATAATTACGCCGAGATCTTTTTCACTATCCACTTTTGTTAATGAATTTCCAAATAACTTGTAATCGTACTTACTGTTATTTTTACCTATGTGCATTACCTTGCATTTACTTGTGTTAAATTTCATGAGCCACTTTTCAGACCATTGCTGTAATTTATCTAAATCTTCTTGAATATCTAATTGGTTTGAGTGATCATTTGCCACTCCGCACAGTTTTGTATCATCAGCAAATTTGGAAACAGTAGATCTTAGTCCATGGTCTATATCATTTATATATACTATGAATAGAAGTGGCCCAAGAACGGAACCCTGAGGAACTCCACTTGCAACACTTTTCCATCCAGAAGTTTTTCCATTTAAAACAACTCTCTGTTTTCGACCTTTCAACCAATTACTAGTCCAACCTAATAGGCTACCACTTATTCCATGCAAAGCTAATTTAGTAAGTAGTCTTTCGTGTGGGACGGTATCAAAAGCTTTTGCAAAGTCTAGATATATTAAATCTATATTGTTTCTTTTGTCATAATTCGAGATAACTGTGTTGTAGAATTCGAGTAAGTTAGTCACGCAAGAACGGTTCCGTCTGAAACCATGCTGGCTATCATTTATCAAACGGTTACTTTCTAAATGATATTCGATAGCATCTCTGATGATAGTTTCCATTATTTTTCCTACGATCGAAGTCAAACTTATAGGCCTATAGTTATTTGGTTTCTTTTTGTCACCTTTTTTGAATATGGGAGTAACGTTAGCTAGCTTCCATTCTCTTGGGACATCTCCGGATATGATGGATTTCTTGAAAATAATTTCTAATGGAACAACAATCTCATTTTTCATTTCCTTTAAGATTCTTGGATGCCAACCGTCAGGCCCTGGTGTTTTATTAACTTTGAGTTTGTCTATATACCTTTTAATTTTTTCTTTTGTTATATTTACACACACACACACACACACACACACACACACACACACACACACACACACACACACACACACACACACACACACACACACACACACACACACACACACACACACACACACACACACACACACACACACACACACACACACACACACACACACACACACACACATATACGTATGTATGTGTGTATGTATGTATGATGTATGTTTGTGTATGGGTATGTATGTAAATGCATGCATATGTATCCATGTGCACAATTCTTAGCGTTATTTTGACAATTCAATCCTTATTACCTCCAGCAGGTGTCAACGAGAATCCTTTTCCCCCCTCGGCACCCCCTTTGGAAATACTAGATCATGACCATCGGAGAAAGAAAAAAAATCGTAACCGGAGCCTTTTTCAATTAATCGAGGAGCTGACCAGAACGAGGAGCTGCGACGAAAGAAATGAAGGTCTAAGACGACCTTGGGAGGCTCCACCGATGCGTCTGGAATCGCCAAGAACGTCGAAGTTTGACAATGGAAAACCTTCTCGAAATGTAAGTGGAGAACCGCTCTGATATGTAGATGACCATGAGACATTTTAACTTTATAAGTTTTCCCCTACCCACCTTTCACCATAGTTTTGTTCCGGCTGCCAGTGGTTAGAGTGAGACATGCTAATCATTAATTGTGACTAATGTCAGGCAAAACGCTTCAGATGCGTACAGTTAAAGACATTTTTTCTTCAGTATAAAACAAGCACTTGGCTTCGCCAGCCACGGCTGCGTCGTGGGTGCTTGGCCTGCGGCGCTTGTCCATTTTTGCCGGTTCAGTGGGGGACAAACATACACCCGGGTTCATTAAAAGACAGCCGGGAGTCATTTAAATTTTAGTTATTCTTAGACAAGCACCTGGCTTCGCCAGCCACGGCTGCGCCGTGGGTGCTTGGCCTGCGGCGCTGCTCGCTTCGCGCCCGGGCTACGCCCATTTTTACCCGACAAAGTAATGCTTCATAAAACCTTCAGAAACACTGTCTTAAATTTGTGCATCAAAAAGTTCAAGACTGTCAAACATTTCATCGGAATATTGAAAATCTTTGTTGTTTCGTAGAGAATCATTGAACTTAATCACCTTTCGATGAAATTCCCGCACAGATTCCTTAACACAAACATTTTTGACAGCCTGGTATAAGCTTGGAAAAGTTTGGACATGTTCATTCCGTAGTCGGCAACTCAAACTCTTATCATTTTGTAAAGCGGCTTTTGAAATTTTCCGAGTACCTGTAACCCACTTCCGAAAATGTCTTTGACGCTTCTTTTTGTCGGCTTCGGTTTCTAAAGGCATTGTTCCTGGTGATCTAATCGTAAGATTTGTTGCCCTTCTTTTTTAACGGTTAAAACTTTTACTACACACGTGTCCCTTTTTGCCGGTTCAGTGGGGGACAAACATACACCCAGGCTCATTAAAAGACAGCCGGGACACCCGGGTTCATTAAAAGACAGCCGGGAGTAATTTTTTTTAGTTATTCTTTGAAATAGAATTTGTAAAACGAAATACGAGTCAATAGTAATTCTTTTGACGAAGAAACCACATATATCGTTTTCATATCAGTTGAAGAAACACATACATAAGGTGCACATGAAATCACAGCAGCAGTGCCTTTGGGTGTGGTCGCACGACTGAAATCAATACAACTGTAACTAGTGATAAGAAGAATTCGAGACATATTTTAATAATGACATAACTTTTGTCTAGACTTCTGGTTCTGTCAACATCCGGCGTAGTCTCTTGGCCTACCCGACGACTTTGACTGCAGTGGATCCTCCAACGCTTTTGCCGCGCGCCGTTGCAACGCCTGGCGTAGGCCGCGAACCACGCCAGTGTCTAGGGCCTGAAAAAGAGATTGAGTGCCAAAATGTAAATACACCCACGGCGTCTGAAGTTCTTCGACCTGAGGCGAACTTCCTTTTGGCATCCACGGAAATACGAGACTCTCCGACTGACGATGAACACGTCGTAGTGGTGCTTGGTGGTCACAAGACAAATTCCACAAGAAGCGCGTCTCACAGACATGTGCAGCCTGAGGGTGAGGACAACTTTGACTCATTTGCTTGGAAAGGAGGGAACTCTTCCCACGATTCCTACCAGGCCACAAATATTGGTTCAAGAAGACCAAATCTAATCGCCTTGCCCAGTTCAGAAAATGTGACAAGATATATGACCTTCTCCCTCTCTGGAAAAAAAACTTTTTTGAGGCCTTGAATATTTGGAAAACGAGAAAGAAAAACGAACTACAAAGGCTTAGAAACAAAGGAGAGGAATTGGTGAGGTCCTCCAGGTGTAAGTGTGATTTTGTTTGTGTCATTGCAAGAAAATATTTTCACAGTTCTTTCCCACCTACAGCCGTGCAGTGAACTCGCGTCAACATGGACTGTTATGTCATGTGGATGTACAGTGCATCATGTGGGAAAAATGGGAGCTAGAGGATGGGTCTTTTATGTTCTTTATGGGATTCCAAGTCCCTTAACAAAACTGAAGATCCTTACAGGAACCTTCTAAGATATATGGGGACTTCGGAGTCCTTAGGGGATTGCGGGACCTTTAGGGCATTCCATGACCCCTAAGGGTCCACGGAGGACTTCGGCGGCCCTTGGATATTATGAACCTAGAGGGACTGCAGGGCTCTCGGGAGACTCAACAGGGCCCTTAGGGAATGACTTTAAGAACCTTGAGAATCTCTGGAACCCTCGGGGAATCCAGAAACTCTTAATTAAGAGACATTTTGACGCGTATTGAAGCTATACAAAGAGAGTAATAAAAGAAACAAAACAAAAAAATTCTGCACATCTTTCCTATACCCCCGCCTCTACACGGTCGACTGGGACAGGTTTGCTAGTTTGTCTATTTTGCGGTCAACTTCTACATTGGATTCCATGCACTGCGAGGAGTAGGAAATGCCTGCTTCAAAATCTCTAATTCCAGATCATCTACTGACTCTATACAGGGCTTGTTTGCCCGTGTATGGAGTACACTTTTTATGTTTACATTGGCTCACTTCACTCAGTGATCCTGAGCAAAGTAGAGTCCAAAGTGTTCCGCCTTATTAATGCTTCTTATTTAATTGATGAATTTCATTTTCTCCCTGTCCGGTGTAGTAATGCATTTCTATTTTTTTTATCACTCATCTACTAATCTACACGTAACTTGATCGTTCCTCATGTTCTTGGTGACTTACCTCGCTCAGTTTTGAGCAAGGCTAGAGTCCAAAGCGTTTCACGTTATTGATACTTCTTTTCATAATGACAAACTTTAACCTATGTCAGCCGCAATGTTGCGTATATATTTCTCTTCTATCGCTATTTTCAAGGGACTACATCTATTTCACTTGTAGAATTATTCAATCGCAATTTTACTTATCTTTTTCTATGTCACTTTTCGTAATTTCGAAGTCCAAGATTCGGCTTTTCATCAATCTCACTTCTTTCTAATTCGACTATTCGGCTTTTGGATTAACAAACATCTTTCTCCAATTGAATTACCTCATTAGATCCTGGGATTGAGATGAGCGCGGGCTTCAGTTAATGATATATGATGATATGGCTTAACGCCAACACTTGTGAACATAGGAGAAAAAGTAATATAAACTTAATCTATAAGGTGATAAAAAATCTGATTTTTAGATATGGTAGTTCTTAAGAACGTTCTATGCAATTAGGATCTAGTTCACTGAAATAAACCTGATAAAAATATTTTGAACACCAGGGAGACGCACACAAGGGAGATAACCTACTATGTAAATCCTACTTATGGGTATAAATAGACATATTTGTATGCAATTGATATTTTACCTTTGAAAATGCTGCAGAGTAGCTGCCAAACCTCAAGCAAAATAAAGTGACATTAGAAATTTACTCTTTCCATTTCCTTCGACTATGAAGACAGAAGGTTAGACAACTTTATGGATGGGGATAACCTCCTATGTAAATCCTACTTATGGGTATAAATAGACATATTTGTATGCAATTGATATTTTACCTTTGAAAAGGCTGCAGAGTAGCAGCCAAACCTCAGCCAAAATAAATTGTCACTAGAAATATATTCTTTCAATTTCCTTCGACTATGAAGATAAAAGGTTAGATAACTTTATGGATGGGGATGACATGTGGTAATGGACATGGAACTGCCTAGTGTAGGCCTTGTGGTCTCTTGCAGTCTACTTCATTCTTATTTTCTTAAGAGAAATGAGAAGGTGTAGTAATTCTTCCTCTTTACTTATACTTAGAATATAGAATAGTTATTCTTCTCATAAGAACATAAGAAGGAAGGAGACTGCAAGAGATCATGAGACCTATACTAGGCAGTTCCATGTCCATTACCACCACCAGTTGTCTAACAGTTTTTTAAAACAACTGATAGTTTCAGCGCTCACTACATTGTTACTAAGTCAGCGAATGGAATAGACTCTATTCCATTCGTTGACCACCCTATTAGTAAACCAATTCTTGCCTATTTCCTTCTTAAATCTAAATTTATCCAGTTTAAATGTACTATTGCGAGTCCTGCCATGTTGTCTTAGTATGATGATCTTGATTGCGTTACCCTTTTGTCCACCTGAATCTCTATTAGGTCACCCCGCACTCTGCGTCTTTCCAGAGTGTAAATTAAGTTGCCTAAGCCTCTCTTCGTAAGGTAAATTTCTGAGCCCATGTATCATTTTGGTCATTCTCCTCTGTACTGATTCTAGTGAATTGATGTCCATTCTATAAGACAGACCAAAACTATACCACATAGTCAAGGACGAGTCTAACTAACGCTAGATAGAGTTTGATGATTACCTCTGCACTTCCATTCGAAACCGTCCTAGCAATGAAACCTAATGCTCTGTTGGCTTTATTCCTGGCGCTAATGCACTGCTTCCTGGATTTAAGGTCAGGACTCACTAGAACTTCAAAGTCTCTCTCGCACTCAGTTTTCTCTAAAAAACGTGTTATCTAAGCTATATCTATTTTCGAGGTTGTGTAGCCCTATGTTTAACACACTACACTTAGAGATATTGGAGTTCAATTCCCATTTCATCGACCATGTGAACAATTTGTTAAAATCATCCTGCAGAGTCTCGACGTCGTGTCCTGTTCTAATTAGGCGTCCTATTTTAGTGTCGTCCGCAAACTTACTAACATCACTATCAATCCAATGTCCAAATCGTTTATGTACATAATGAACAATAAGGGACCCAATACCGAGCCCTGGAGAACCCCACTAGAAACACTCCCCCACCTGGATTTTACACCATCTATGGTGACCCGCTGTTTTCTGTCACTGATCCAAGCTCTAATCCATTCTAACACTTTTCCTCCTATGCCATGGGCTTTGATTTTATTTAGTGGTCTCATATACGCACTCAGCTTTGGCGCTGTTGCCATATATATATATATTCCATAAGCATTCATATATTTTGTATAAAGTTATCCATAATCACTTTGCACGTAAGTTCGTCATTTATCTGTTAGTGTTTCCCTTACCTTATTGTCTTTATGTTATACATATATACCTGTCTATTTTGTTCTACCTACAAGTTCCACCTGGCAACAGAGTGCCAGAAGTAGGTCAGTATGTCATACCCATACCCTATGCCAGGCTACTGGCTTACGCCTGAGGCAGTAGGCGACTTCTTGTAGCGTGCTGACTAAAAAAATAAAAACTGAAAACGCCGCCGTACCATTTGTGTTTCACTTAACCACGCAGAATTCCTCTCCACCAAAAATGTGTTCTACAAGCCCAATAGTGTTACCATAACAATAACTTTCAATATATAACATTTGAAAAAAGGTCTGTTCCCAAATTATAATTAATATATACTCATACGACCCGCGGCCCGCAAAATGAAAGATCTGACAGTAAGAAAAACAAACAAACAAAAAAACAACAACTACTGAAACCATTCGCAATCTCAGGCTTTGGGGACAGAGTGAAAATGATCGTTGTCTACAAGGAGACTCGTATGGTCTTTAGCTTGCTCGTAAAAATATCTGACAGTATAAGAATAAACAAGATAATAAAGCTACTGAAAACAATTGCAAACAGGGGTTTTAGATAACAGAATTAGTCTACAAACAACTCATTAGAACTACACGTATCTACAGCTTGATTTCCAATAATCAACGAAACAAAGACATTTTACAAACAACACAAATTAAAGCATTGAGAATGGTACCAGGATGCACTAAAATCACTCTAATATGATGCCTGTACTCAAGGCCAAAAGCGTCCCAATAGGTTATCATATGAAAATTGTCTCAGTACTCTACCCCACTCACTCATCCAATCAATTCACATAAGCACAACCAGCTTATAAGTATCATATTGTAATGTTGAATTAAACTATAAAACGCAATTAAGTATATACAGAGGCTGATCGGCAGAAACCATTCACATGCTCTTTTAGCACTCTAACTAGAGAAAACTTGAGTTTAGGGGTGACTTTTATAGATATTAGTCAACTTTGAAAAATCACTACTTTTAAAGAAGAATGAATAAGTAAGTAAGTAAGTAGGTAATCTTATTTGAAATTGAATCAATATACATGAAGTGCAGATAAAGAAAAAACACATAGTTCGAAATAACAATTACAAATGCCGAGGATAAAAAAAAAAAAAAAATGTAAGCTTATTTCCATTTTCTGTGGTCCTCACACATTGTAAGGTAAAAAATAATATCAAGAAAGGAAAGACAAAGGGAGCGTATTAAAAGTAAGAAGATCAGAAAGAAGTGGAAGAACAATGAGTAGAGATTGAGGCAAATCTACTGGGCAAATCCTGTCTGTCTGTCTGTCTGTCTGTCTGTCTCTCTCTCTCCCTCTCTCCCTCTCTCTCTCTCTCTCTCTCTCTCTCTCTCTCTCTCTCCCACCATATCTCTCTCTCTCTCTCTCTCTCTCTTCCTCTTTCCCCCTCTCTCTCCCTCCATCTCTCCCTCCCCTACCTCTCCTCCCCCCCCTCTCTCTCTCTCTCTCTCCCTCTCTCCCTCCCCTACCTCTCCTCCCCCCCCTCTCTCTCTCCCATTCTCTCTTTCCCTCTCTCCCCCTCTCTCTCCCACCATCTCTCCCTCCTCTATCCCCCCCCCCCCTCTCTCTCTCTCTCTCTCTCTCTCTCTCTCTATCTCTAACTCTCTCTCTCTATCTTTTTCTCTCTCTCTCCTGCTCTCTTTCCCTCTCTCCCCCTCTCTCTCCCACCATCTCTCCCTCCCCTACCTCTCTCCACCCCTCTCTTTCCCACTATCTCTCCCTCCCCTACCTCTCTCCCCCCTCTCTCTCCCGCTCTCTCCCCCCCTCTCTCTCCCGCTCTCTCTTTCCCTCTCTCCCCCTCTCTCCCCCTCTCTCTCCCACCATTTCTCCCTCCCCTACCTCTCCCCCCTCTCTCTTCCCCCCTCTCTCTCTCTCTCTCTTTCTCTCTCTCTGTCTGTCTCTCTCTCTCTCTGTCTTTCTCTCCCTCCCTCCCTCCTCCCTCTCTCTCTCTCTCTCTCTCTCTCCCTCCCTCTCTCTCTCTCTCTCTCTCTCTCTCTCTCTCTCTCTCTCTCTCTCTCTCTCTCTCTCTCTCTCTCTCTCTCTCTCTCTCCCTCTCTCTCTCTTTCTCCCCTTTTCCTTCAACAGAATCGAGAATCCCTGTGCTTGAACAAAGGGGCCTGAGAAAGTTCGAGGCCCAGATATTCATTTCCTATTTTCGCTCTCCCCTAATAGTCTAACAACCTGTAAACTCCTTCTGCCACATCTTGTGTCCACCTTCCTTTGCATTCCCCCTCCTCGTTGCCGTTCGCCTTTGACACTATTTCATACTAATGGCTTCGAGTCTTCCCCCGTCTTTCCTCGTCGTCCTCACACTCCTGTCAGAAACTCGCCCCACTTCCCGCTTCCCTTAACGAAGAACTCCTTTACCAAACGTTAGTGAGCGAGACAGACCTTCTAGAGGAACACTTCAGCAATTCTCTTTCCTGTTCTCTTCTCCCCGTCTCCTCCTTTTCTCCGAATTTGTGAAGCAGCCTTGCTGTGGATGTGCTGTGTCTTGCGACACTGCTTCTGACCCAGGGCGGTGGACAGGATGCAGGGATGACCCGTCATCCAGGAGGTGCCAAGATAAGAGGGAGGGAGGAGGGTGGAGGGGAGTGGAATATATAGGAAATGGAATGGGTGGGAGTGGTTTCTATGCCTTTTTCTTTTTGGCTACCCCCCCGTGTAAGGGGGAAAAAGCCTTTGGTATATGTATGTATTTATGTTCTCTTCTCGTCTCTCTACCGCTGCCCTACACAACTCTTCTTTTCTTTCTTTTCCTCTTCCCTCTTCGTTTTGCCTATTCCCGCCGTTCATTTCCTATCACCTCCTTTATTCAATTTTCTATCACCTCATCCCCTTCCCTGTTCCCCGACTCTTTCCCTCTCTTCTCGTCACTACCCCTTCCGTCTCCTCCTGTCATTCTCCTATCTTCTCCTCCCCTCCTCTCCTCTCTCTCATTTTCCCTCCCCTTCCTTTCTCTCCGCCTTCTCTTCCTTCCTGTTCCCCTTTCTATCATTTCCCTCTCATTTTATCCCCTCCTCTTCCTTTCTCCTATGCCATCTACCCTCTTCCCTTCCCTTATCCCCTTATCTTTTCTTTCACCCTTATCTACTCACATCTACCTCATTTCTTTCCTCTCTCATCTGTTCGTCTCTACCCTGCCCTTACGAAATCCACTTATTCTTGTTTTCTCCCTTCTCTTTTCCTCTTTTCTCTGCCACTCCTCTCCAGATCTCCCGATTTCACCTCTCCTCTCTATTTCATTATCCGCTTTCTCCTTCCCCTTCCCCTTTCCCCATTCCTGCCCCCTTTCCCATCCTCTTTTCACTTACCTATTTTCCTTTTTCCTTCTCCTCTATTCCATTCCTTCCTTTTCCTTCACTCACCTTACCCCCTCCTTCCTTTCCCTTCCCTTCCCTCCTCTCCATTCCCATTCTCCTCGCCCTCATACCTTTCCCCGTACTTTTCCCTCTCTTTCATTTCTTCACTTCCCCATTCTCTCTTCAACTTATTCTTTTCCTTCTTGTTTTTTTTCTCCTTACCCTGAGCCACTGTTCCCGTCCTCACGAGCCTTCTTCTCCACAAACTTCTCATTTCGTCTCTTCCACCTCTTACCTCCCTACTTCCGTTCTCCCTCCACCCCCCCCCCTCTCTCTCTCTCTCTCTTTCTCTCTTACCCGCAACACTGCTCCGCAAATCCCGCCTCCAGAGAATCTCATTTCTTCGTAACCTCCACTTTTCGAAACTTTTTTTCTTCGCCATAGACACCCCTTCCTCCACAGCTGTTTCATCCATAACCCTGCTCTTCAGTAATTTCCCTCTGTTATGCTCCTCCACTAAAGAGTACTGTATGGTTCCACGATGTCCATCGTCTTCCGACCGTGACTTATTGATAAATCTTGGGTTTTCATCTTCTTGTGTTACTCCATAAAACCTCATTACAATTATTATTGATAAACTTTTTAAAAATTCTCCAAGTGTTACTAGGCCGGGGTAACTTGACGTCATGTGACCAAACGTCCTTAAAAGTAAACATACGTCTCAACCTGATTATGAAGCATCTTGTGTGTCCTTCCCATGTTCCTAGCTTGTCTACTACTTTATGTATATATATATATATATATATATATATATATATATATGTATATGTATATATATATATATATACATACATATATATATACATATATTTATATATATATATATATATATATATGTATATATACATATATATATCCACCTATGTCTCTGTAACTGTGTATTCCTTGATAATGTCTTAAATAGACGAAAACGTTCGGACTAAGTTTCTTATTTCCTAGAGTTTTTTTCTGTAATGGAAAGTGTACTGCACTCCCTCTTTGGTGCATTCAGACGAACCCTTCTTGAAGTTGGCAGATAGTAAACATAAGAACATAAGAACATAAGAATAAAGGAGACTGCAAGAGACCATAAGGCCTACACTAGGCAGCTCCGTATCCATCACCACCTGTCATCCCCATCCATAAAGTTGTCTAATCGTTTCTTAAAACAACTGATAGTTTCAGCGCTCACTACATGGTTACTAAGTTTATTCCATTCATCGACCACCCTATTAGTAAACCAATTCTTGCCTATTTCCTTCTTAAATCTAAATTTGTCCATCAAAGGACTGTAAATCTTAACCACAATCATGGGGAAAGTAATGGAAACAAACTGTTATAAGAGATACCATAAAGCATCACCTAGAAAGCAAATGTTTATCTAACTCAATACCAAGACTTTGAACTGCACTTTATACAATCATCTCTATGGTAAGTTCATTCCATTCATTAACGAATGGAATAGACTTAGTAACCATGTAGTGAGCACGGAGACAATTTGTTCTTTTAAGAGAAGATAAGATAACTTTATGGATAAGAATGACAGGTGGTAACGAATATGGAACCTTTTGCGTATTGGGTGGCATTTCAATCTCTATTCTGGTTGACACTAAGATAATCTCTTCATTTCTGTACTTTTACCCTCCGGTAACAGAAAACAATACATACTTTCAGTGGAATGTTGACGCAGATCGTTGGGAGATATTGGTGGGCTAATGTCATTCCTAACAAATGTTCTATCTCTAACAGTGACACGATGTAAGGTAGGCACAGGATGGTAGCATACAACTTGCCTATAGTGACAATTGTCATTCAAGAACAAAACAAAAGGGGGAATATGATGGTAGTATTTTATTTGATTGAAGTGACAAGAGATCTAAAGAAGAAAACAAGTGTGGAAGTAGTCATTACATGACTGTGAATGGTATATCAACACAAAGCCTCTGATCGACTAAATCCTGCATACCAAAGAGTCGACAGCGGGGTAGCACTGATAAGAGTCACGAAAAGAGGTTTAGAATTATGATCATGCTTAGAGGGGGGAAAAACTGAATGTAGAAGAAACTAAATAAAATTACATTTAGAGAGAGACGGAACAGGGGAAGAGGAAGAGGAAGAAGAAGAGGAAGAGGAGAAGAAGAGGAGGGAAAACTGAAAATGAGGAGGGGAAAACTGAATGTAGAAGAAAGTAAATAAAACTACATTTAGAGGGAGACGGAGCAGGGGAAGAGGAAGAGGAAGAGGAAGAGGAAGAGGAAGAGGAAGAGGAAGAGGAGAAGGAGCAATAAAAAAGAAAAGAAGAAAAACTGAGGAAACAGGATAGAAATTGAAGTAGAATGATGAGGACTGTTTGGTAGCGGAAAAACATATCAATAATGACATAGAAGTCGGACTAAAAAGGATGAGTTCTCAAGTGAAATATAGAGGGACGCGAAAAATAGGACAACAACGAGACGAAATTTGGGAGAAAATTTTCAGCCAAAGGAAAACATAATGAGAGAGAAAAGCACATTAAAAACAATAATATATGGAGAAACAACCAAACCGCAGCGGCTGAGAGCTGTAGATATTATCTCTTGTCGGGGATTCTCTGGGGAAGGGAAATCAGCGTTAAGGTAAACAAACACGAGGAATAGGAATGGTCAAGGAGGAGAAGAAGAAGAAGAAGGAGGAGGAGGAGGAGGAGGAGGAGGAGGAGGAGGAGGAAGAGAAGAAACTAGACGAGGAAGAGAAGTTACTGGAGTGTAGATCGCGGTGAAGCTGCCCTCTTTGAAGTGGGCGTTCTCCAAAGGACAAATTGGATCCGCCATTTTGACTCGCCACTCACCCCATTATGCTCTCGCTAACCGACCGAAGAATGGAAGGAATACTTTAGATTAGGATTCTGATGATAATGCTCACGACAACGACGATAACGATAAGAATAATGGGAGGATTCTGAGCCATTCCTGCGTCTAGGATGACGATTTTCTTTATGTGTGTGATTCACCATGGGCTTGGATCACGTGTTGGACTCGTGATCGACAGCTATTTCCACCCCGGAAGAGAGCTCAGAGTTCGTATATGACCGATCTATGGGTAATGCTGCGACCTTACACGCACACACACCCCCGACTCCCCGCCCATGAGAGTTAGGGTAACGATTCGCAGCGCAGCAATACTGATATAATTTCAACCCTGGGAGGGATTCGAACCCGGACCGCCGTAATGGCGGCCGGGAACTGTACCACTGTGCCACGAATCGTGTGTGTGTGTGTGTGTGTGTGTGTGTGTGTGTGTGTATGTGCGTGTGTGTGTGTCTGTATGCCCGTCTGTTTGTGTGTTTGTGTATGTACATAAAAATGCATATGTGTATACATTTACGTGTGTATTTATACATACTGTGAGTTAATATGAAATATCAAAGTAGTAACAGACCATACCGACGTCTCCGATCCTCACTTCGCATCTGTGCGGGTCCCATTGACAGAGAGACTGTCTTCGATCTCAGATCGACGAGTCCACGGCCGCCTCTCCTTCTGCATCCGAGACGCCTCGTCTCTGTTGAGTCCTCTCACGGCGAACTCGTGCCTTCTTCCTCAGGAGAAAGCAGGACTTCGACGTCAGACCGAAAAACTAGAATAGATTTTTTTTTCTCCAACGGATACCTTCTCCGATTTCAGGACCATTGCACTAACCTAACCTAACTTAACTTAGCCTAACCTAACATAACCTAACTAAGCTTTCCCTAACCTAATATAACCTAACCTAGCTTAGCTTTGTCCAGCTTTACGTAACCTAACCTAACATAGCCTAACCTAATCTAACCTATCCTAACCTAACCTAACCTAACCTAACCTAACCTAACCTAACCTAACCTAACCTAACCTAACCTAACCTAACCTAACCTAACCTAACCTAACCTAACCTAACCTAACCTAACCTAACCCAACCAAACTTAACCTAACCCAACCTATTTTTTTCTACATACAGCAAAAGTGATCATGTCACGTGTAGTTTATGAACAACGAAGACATCCAAATATCGCGGAAAAACAACGTCACTTGAAACGCAGTGGGAAAGGATCCCACGAGAAAGAATTTCACTTCTGCTACAAGACCACGTACCATCCCAACCCATTTCGTATCATCATAACTTTTTAAATCTAATAATACAACATCGCAGGTGCTGGCTGATCTACCCCGCCCCCACTTTACCAGCCTTCTTTGTTTACTTTAACCAAACATAACCTATCCCAACCCTCCTACTACCATCACGCAAGTCGAGTCTGCTACTATCCTAGGTGCTGCCTGGTCCTGCCGCTTACACTCTTCCAGAACTTATTCCGACCGAAATCTATTACGCACGAACTAACTCGCCACGTTCCACATCAGATCGGCTCAGCTTCATACATTCTATCTTCATTCACTAATCTCCGTATCATCCAAGTTTTCTCCTATCTCCTATCTCCTCTTTCTTCTTTCTTCTTTCCCATCTCTCCTCCCTCCTCTTTCCTCTCTCCTCTCTCTTCTTTCTCATCTCTCTTCTCTCTCTTCTCCTCTTTCCTCCCTCCTCTTTTCTCATTCCTCTCTTCTCTCTCTTCTATCCTCTCTTCTCTCTCCTCTCTCTTCTATCCTCTCTTTTTCTTCTCTTCCTTCACTCCTCTCTATCCTATCCCGTCTCTTTTTACCTCTCTCCTTTCCTTTCCCTTTTGTCATCTCTCCTCTTTTCTCTCTCCTCTCTCCTCTCTCCTCTCCTCTCACCTCTCACTTCTTTCTCCTGTCTCTCTTTCCCCTTCTCTCCTCTCCTTTCTCCTTTTTACTTTATCTTTCTTCCTTTCTTCTTCCTCCTTTCTTCTTCCTCCTTTCTCTTTTCTCCTTTCCTCTTTTCTCCTTCCTCTTTTTGTTCTTTCCTCTTTCCTCTCTTCGATTTTTCCACACCCATTTTCTCTCTACACGACTCTGTCGACCACCTCCTCTCATTGATATACTCCATCCCAGTCTCGATATCCATTCCAACTCTGCGCATTTCTGTCTCCCTTTCTTACCGTACTTCACCTCCCCCAACCACTCCTCCCACCCCCTCCTGTCCTCTTACGATTACCTTCCCAAACAGTACCCAGTTCCTGTTAATTCTTCCTATTTGAACCTTCCCCACCAATAACGCTTTCTTTGATGATCTGATATGCAAAGCTTTCAGTTCCATTCCCCCCACCTTTTCGAAATCCTTCAATCCTTCCAGAATCCCCCCTCCCTCTCCCTCAATGCTGCTCCTTCATCAATGACACCTTTACCCTGTCGCAAGCAAATCTTATTTTCAAAATCAGCCCACTGATGAAGGGTGACTTCTTGATGAATAGCATAGACTCTGCAGGTGAAGAATAAAGATTGTTGTGGACTGAAGGGAACGCTGAAACTATTGGTTGTTTTAGGAGAAATTTAGGTAACTTTATGGATGCGGATGATGGGTGCTAATGGACATGGAACTGCCTGGTGTAGGCCTTATGGTCTCCTATAGTCTCCTCTATTCTTATATTCTCATGTAATTCACTTCCTCATGAATTTGACATGATTACAAAACTTGTATTTATCTTTCTCGTGTGAAGTGTAATCAGTAGGGAGATTGTACCTAACTTCAGTGAGACTGTTGTATGAACCTCCTAGATATGGACCAAAAGGTCTCCTGTCGGCATGCTCCACCTCTATCACATAAGGAGAGATATAAAAAATGTCCATAGTATGCAGAGGAAAGAGCTTAACTATTTCCTCCATTCCATTTGATCCTTTTAGGATTAGTGTGCGCTCAAGCGCAGCCTCACTTAGATGTGACAATGACACCTAGGCTCCATAACACTGTGTTACGAAAACGAAAATCTTCATTTCCTTTTCCAAGCGTCTGGAGTCCCCCTCCCCCTCTCCTCTCCTCTCTACTCTCTGCTTTCTCCTCTCTCCTCTTTTTTTTTCCCATTACCCTCACTTTCGTTATGACTCCTCCCCCGCCCCCCCAAAAAAAAAAAAAAAAATCTGAAGAACATCGATCTGGGTGCTTCGAATGGTGGATTCGAGAATGAGATTCCATGCAGACCCTCGAAGGCACGCGAGACCGAGTTCGCTATCACTGCCCCAGAAACTCCACACCAAGAACAAGAACAAGAAAAATAAAATAAAAATAAGAACAAAAAGAAGAACAAAAATAAGAATAAGAACAAGAAGATGGAGAAGAAAGAGAGCATCGACGACGACGATCTTAACCAAAACAACAAAGATAAAGAGAAAAATACAAATAACAACGATGAAGACCACGACAACAACAGAAATAACAATAATAACCAGAACAACAACAACAACAGCAGAAACAAGAACAAGACGAAGACAACAGTAACCTCAATAACAAAGAAAATAACAATACCTGCAACAACAATACCATGAATAACAACAACAACAAAACCATCAACAAAAACAACGACAATAGGGACAAAAACAACAATAACAAATAAAAACTCTAAAATCACCTCCAACCTCCTCATGTCCTCCCCTCTCTTCCTCTTTCTCCCTTCCTCCTCCCCTTCCTTTCCTCTCTTCTTCGTCATGACAAACCATTTTCTGTGTGAAAATTTCGTTTGGAAAACACATGCAGAACTGTGACGCAACGGTGACAATCCGTGACGAGACTGTGACGTGATGTACAGTGTGGCTCAACCTTCAATTCGGTTTCATCTATCAATGCCTGGGGAGAGGGTAGACGGGAGTGGTCGTGATACGTAGACTCTCCCTTCCCCTTCTACCCACTCCTTTTACCTGATGTGATGTGATATGATTTAACGTCACACACTCCCCCTTATCGGGAGGCTAGGACGGTGCCCCTCACAGAGGGCTTTGTAGCGTGGACTTTAATGAACCATGCCCTTGGTTCAACTTCGCCGGTGGCAGGATTCGAACCATGCCCTTGGTTCAACTTCGCCGGTGGCAGGATTCGAACCGCCCTCACCTCGACCTCCGCCGCAAAAGAGTAAAAACTCCATACGGCTGCAACGCCCTTCATTTCGTAACACTACGTAGCCCTCCCTTTACCACGTAGCCCTCCCTTTAACTTTTAGTAGATTCCCCCCCCCCTCCCCCCGACCTCCACCACCACAGCCTCCCTATCCTCACCTAGTGCCAAAATCCCCGGTCTTTGACATAGTGAATATGGCCCGGCGAGAGGGACCCTAATAAATCAGTCCCCCTTTCATTCCCACCCAACAGCTTCCATCCGTCCTACTGACAACCTATTCCAGTTTCTTATATTCCCACTTCGCCTTCGCTCCCTCTCTCCTCACCTACACCAGACTTTAGCCTTAGCTTAAGGGTACACTTTTCTGTGTCGGAGGTTTGGTGGGTGGGTGGGTGGGGGGGACTGTTCACCTCATTGCCTTTCATTCATTACAAAGGCTTACAAAGGCGGAGCATGCCGACAGGAGACCTTTTGATCCATATCTAGGTTGGATGCGAAAAAAAAATCATATTAGTAATAAGATAAAAAATAAAAAATATGATAATGTAAATAACAAATAAAATACATAAATAAATGCTTCTGTTCTTGCGTCTCCGTGATCTAATGTCTCCTCCCTTTGTCCAAACCGCCTCCGCCCCACGTCCCCGTTGCGTCCTCCAATCGCGCATCGTTCTCGCGGTCCTTCATCTCCTTGTCTACCTTTTTCCTCGCTGGATGTCATTTGTTTTCTGGACCGTTGTCGGGGCTGGCGCCGGCGCCAGGTCCTTTGCACGGACTCTCTCTAGATCCCTCCACATCTCCTCCCGTGTACCTATACTCCACCATGACTTTCAAATCCACTTTACAAATGGGTTTCTGCACCCATTTTCACCTTCGAACTTTGAAACAGGGTTTATGAATTGGCCCTTGTGCGTATATTCTCCCTACGTCTTTCATACCCTTTTTCTTTTAATTTGGACACATTTCTCTCAGTAATCTTCCCATGCTCTCTTGCTCCGCTGATGTATGGCATTCGCTTTACTTTCAGAGTTCATTCTGCAATAGCCTCGTCATGCCACTCACAACATTATGTCTTCCACGACTTGCTTTGCCTTTACACTTGCCGAAGCATACCTGGAGAGACTTCCGCGTTTTCAATAACACATCTGTATATTAGACATTATGCATCTTTAGTGTATGTGTACGTACTATGTAGGAGAAAGGTATGCTGGCTGAGAGGAGAGAGAGAGAGAGAGAGAGAGAGAGAGAGAGAGAGAGAGAGAGAGAGAGAGAGAGAGAGAGAGAGAGAGAGAGAGAGAGAGAGAGAGAGAGAGAGATAGATAGATAGATAGATAGATAGAGAGAGAGAGAGAGAGAGAGAGAGATAGAAAGAGAAAGAGAGAAAAGGACAGAGAGGAACTAAACAAAGTATCTAGATCGAGAGAGCGATTCTTCCTTTAGAAAACAAATTCCAAGTCGGCTCACTAGCCGTTCACGTGTCTCCGAAGTGGTCCTGGCACAAGCGAGTGCCGAGGTTTCGGGTTCCAGATCAAAATTTGCCTCCGGGAAGAGAAGTTTCCGTCTGAAACAGTAGTACTTAACCTGTGGGGAATTCCCCACTGGTGGGGAATGGGGGAGTTGCCAAGTGGGGAATGACCGGTCAGACATAAGAACCAGTCTTTTTTTTTTTTAATCGATGTGTTTTTGTTTCTTTTTGTTTGTTTCTGGTGTCTTCTTGTTGTCACCGATGCTGTGGTGGGAAATGGAGAGTTGGCTCACTAAAAAGTGGGGAATTGGAGAAAAAAGGTCTAAAACGTGAGGTGTGGAGGTCCGAAAGCCCCTGCCCTTGACCCGACCCCTGACCGTAAAAGTGGGTAATTAAGCAGAAGTACCCAAAGGCCCCAGGGATGGATGGAAATTGGGTAACGGGGTGAGGGTGGGGATTTCCTGAGGAGTGGAAGAAAGGGGAGGAGTTGGAGGCGAAGAAGAGGATACGAGGACGAGGAAAAGGTGCAGGAGGACCAAGAAGAGGAGACGAAGAAGGGGAGGAGGAGGAGGAGGAGGAGGAAGAATAAAGGGAGGAGAAACAATTTAAGCCGAACGACGAAGAATTCTGGCGGCTTGTAGGATCCAGCACGAGAGGGAGGAACTGGAACAACAAAAGCTGTAAATGTAAGAGAGGAAGTGACGTTCAGGTAACGAAGTGGGGAAGTAAAAGGATCAGGGGGAAACGCCAAAGTTAAATGTTTTATCGGAAACAGTAAATGACGACGCAGAGAAGAAGAAGAAGCGAAATAGCTTAGAATAAGATGGGAAGAGAGAAAGGAGGGAGGGGGAGAGAGATAGATAGATAGATAGAGAGAGAGAGAGAGAGAGAGAGAGAGAGAGAGAGAGAGAGAGAGAGAGAGAGAGAGAGAGAGAGAGAGAGAGAGAGAGAGAGAGAGAGAGAGAGAGAGAGAGAGAGAGAGAGAGAGAGAGAGAGAGAGAGAGAGAGAGAGAGAGAGAGAGAGAGAGAGAGAGAGAGAGAGAGAGAGAGAGAGAGAGAGAGAGAGAGAGAGAGAGAGAGAGAGAGAGAGGAGGGACAGAGAGAATTACGCAGGTGTCTCACTACAGATGGTAACATACAAAAAAAAATACGAATAAAAAAAGTAAATTAATATTTCATTGAAGAGAAAGAAGAAGAGATTTCAGAACCCATTGTGACACGAAACTCCACGCCGTTCGAGGTTCACAGCTCAGGACACTTATGATGGTCACAGTCAACTTTTAAATCTCTTAATCTTAATCTATTTCCTCGTTGGTTTCATTTATGCCTTCACCCATTAATTCTTTTTTATGTACTCTCGTCCCGGGGAGTTTTCATCACAAAAGAAACTATCCAATACAATATATATATATATATATATATATATATATATATATATATATATATATATATATATATATATATATATTTATATATATAAGATGAGAGAGAGGAAAGGGTGGTGGATGGGTGTGGAATGGGTGGAAATGAAAAGGGTGGGAGTGGGTATATGCCTTTTGACTTTGGCTACCTCCCTTGTAAGTGGGAAAAAGCCCTTGGTGTGTGTGTATAATATATATGTATGTATATATATATATATATATATATATATATATATATATATATATATATATATATATATATATATATATATCTATATATATACATACATATATATATATATATATATATATATATATATATATATATATATGTATGTATGTATATATGTATATATATATACATACATACAATAAGCCAGTCTTTCTGGAATTTTCTTATTCCACGAGACACTTTTCCATCACGAACAGAATCATCCAATATAAACCAGAAAGAAAAACCATAAGCCAGTCTTTATAGGATTTTGTCTTTGCATGAAACACTCCTGCATTTCACAGAACAAAGTCACACTTCGTTTGTGTTATCATTACGGGCCACTTGTAACGTATCCCTCCAAATAGGGAGGAAAAATGGAGGAAGGATTAAAAACCGGAAACCGAACGCAATTAACCAATTAGCTTAATAATGGGTCTGGGATGTCGGATTGAATCATATGCTGCAGCTTTTCCTCGCGTTTGCCGAAAAAAATAAAGACTGAGTTGCAATTAACAATGGCCATACTAAAGGCTACTCCTGTGTCATTAATCTATTTTCTTTATTTTCGAAAGGGTTTTACGAAGCAGTGAACGACGGCAGAGACTAATTATTCAGCATGGGTAGTCATAATTATGCTCAGCATTTTGGCTGTTAGGACCATTGTGGAGGAAATGTCGAGAGTGTCTGTGGGAGATGTTACTGAATTTCCACTGTCTATCGAGGATGGAGACGAACTTTTGATAATGTAATATGCTGTGCTTACATAAGAAAGACATTTGATGTTAAAAAGAAACACAAGTAAATATGGATGGATATACTGTCACTTCAATTGGATGCTAGAAACTTTAGTTTATCGAAAACGTAGTTTGAGAATTAGATCATTGAGGCTTTCGTTTGCGTAAAATTTCATCGTTGCAAATATTAAAAATCTTTAAGAATCTAATACAGAAGAATGATAAAAAATTCAAGGACAAAGTAAGATTGATAACATTAATAAAAATAAAAAGCAGTTTTTTTTTGATAGATTAAAACTGCAAACTGTCAGGTGCCGAATAAAACAATGAAATAGTATTATGCTTCATTGATACAAACATGTACAATGACAGTGGTTGCGATAGTAATTTGTAGATAAACACACACACACACACACACACACACACACACACACACACACACACACACACACACACACACACACACACACACACACACACACACACACACACACACACACACACACACACACACACACACACACACACACACACACACACACACACACACACACACACACACACACACACATACACACACACACACACACACACACAATCATAGCATTACCCATAGATCGGTCATACGAGCTCTGAGCTCTCTTTCGGGAGGGAAATAGCTGTCGATCACGTGTCCAACACGTAGTCAAAAAAAGATCAAGGTGAAGAAAGACCAAGGTGAATCACACACACACACACACACACACACACACACACACACACACACACACACACACACACACACACACACACACACACACACACACACACACACACACACACACACACACACACACACACACACACACACACACACACACACACACACACACACACACACACACACACACACACACACACACACACACACACACACACACACACACATCTCATTTATCCATGTCAGCATCAAGGTACTTGTCTTCATCGGACTTTAAGCTCTCAAGTCCTTTCTCTCTCAGCTTGGTGGTCCTATAATTTGCGTCATAGAACTTCCGGCTTTCAGATCTACACCTGGGGTTCTTTAGTCTTCGAAACTCCGCAGCCATGGCACGCTTTGCCCTCAGGACTTCGTGCTTGCTTGCCTTTGTGGTGTCCTTCGAGAGGAAGGAAGTGATCCAAGTACAAGGAGGAATTCGAGTACCGCAAGAGGAGCTCTTGTCGAGTCATTAAAACAATTTGGATCTTTCTTATTGGTGGGAGAGTGCACTTGGGTGGACTGTGGGATTCAAATGGACCCTGGAGTGAATTCTGATGGAGTTTAGTGTCACAATTGGTTTAGGTATTGATAGAGTTGTGTGAGATTTAGGTGGAATGTTGCCATGGTGGAGTAGGGGTTAGTGGATTAGGACTGAGTTGTAGTGGTATTTAAAGTAAGTAGAATATAACTCTTGTCCTCTCTATTCCCTGCTCAACAGTCATTCACCTTTCACCCATCCCATCGATCTACCTCATTTTCGGTCTTCTCCTCAAGTTTACCCCATCCACCTGTACCACCCACAATCTTTTAGTTAATCTCTACTCACTCATTCTTTTCGTATATCCAAATCATCCTAGTATTGTTTGGTCACCTCTGTCTACCAACTCCTTTTCCTCTCCATCTCTCCGCATTATTTTTTCATTTCTCATTATAACCATCCTTATAAACTTCGTCATATTTCTCAAGCACTCCATCTCAAAACATTTAATGTTTTCCTCTCTACCTCTTTACATAACAAGTCTCTGTTTCATACATTATCGTACGTACAATTACAATCACACATTCATAAACTCTTCTCCCATTCTTCGTAACACTTTTCATTCCTCCAAAACTTCGTCATATTTCTCAAGCACTCCATCTCAAAACATTTAATGTTTTCCTCTCTACCTCTTTACATACCAAGTCTCTGTTTCATACATTATCGTACGTACAATTACAATCACACATTCATAAACTCTTCTCCCATTCTTCGTAACACTTTTCATTCCTCCAAAACTTCGTCATATTTCTCAAGCACTCCATCTCAAAACATTTAATGTTTTCCTCTCTACCTCTTTACATACCAAGTCTCTGTTTCATACATTATCGTACGTACAATTATAATCACACATTCATAAACTCTTCTCCCATTCTTCGTAACACTTTTCATTCCCCCAAAACTTCGTCATATTTCTCAAGCACTCCATCTCAAAACATTTAATGTTTTCCTCTTTACATACCAAGTCTCTGTTTCATACATTATCGTACGTACAATTATAATCACACATTCATAAACTCTTCTCCCATTCTTCGTAACACTTTTCATTCCCCCAAAACTTCGTCGTACCTTTCTCCCATTCCTCGTGACATTTTTCATTCCCCCAAGACTTTGTCCTCCTTCCACCTCCTCCTTTTCCTTTTCCTCTTTATTCTTCTTTGTCTCCTCAGGATTGCACAGAAGAGGAACGTCCTAAGCGCCTCACTAACGTCCTCTTGCCTTTTCTTATCTTTACAGTTGTCGCCGTTCTCCCACTTTCCTCTCTTCCTTCACTCTCTTTTCTCTTTTGGTCCTTCTACTCCTTCCCTTTCTCCTTTTCCTCTTCCTACTCCTCTTCCTCTTCCTCCTCCTCTTCTTCTTGTTCCCCTTTCTCTTACTTTTTCTTTTCTTCTTCTTTTCCTCTTTATCTCCTTCTCTTCCTCTCTTTCTCTTTCTCTTTCTAGTCCTCCTCTTTCTTTTTCTCTCTCTTTCTCTTCCTCCTCCTTTTCTCCCTTCTCTCTCTCCTCCTCCACCTTCACCACCTCCTCTTCCTCTCCCTCCTCCTCTCTCTTTTCCTCTTTTTCTCCTCCTAGCTCTCTCTTCCTCTCTTCCACTTCCTCTTTTTATTTAAACTTTCGTTTTTTCTTTGCCCATCTCTCACGAGATTTTCTTCATTTTCTTATTCTCATTTCTTCACGTTTCTACCTTTTATTTCTTGTCTTTCTACTCTCCTCTTTCTCTCCTCTTCGTCAGTTTTCTCTTTCATCTTCTCCACCTTCCTCTCTTTCCTTCCCCTCTTTTTCTCATCGTCTCTTTCTTATCACCATCGTTTATTCTACCCTTCTCCTCTTTATCCTCATTATTTCCTCCTTTTCCTCCCTCTCCTCTCTTTTCTCTCTTTCCTTCATCTCCTACCTCCTTTCCTCTTTACTTCTCCTCTCTTTCCCTCTTACTTCATTTTCTCTCATCATCTGTTCTCTAACCTTCTCTGTCCTTGTGTATCTCCTTCTTTTCTTTCTTCTCTTTCTACCTCAACTTTTCCAGTTTCTCATTCTCATCATAGTCATTTTCTCATTTTCTCTAAACCCCTTTTGTCTTCTTTCCTTTTTCCACCTCCACTCCTTCCTTCTCCTTTTCACTTTTCTATTTATAATCTATTCTTTCCACTCCCTCTTTATTCCCCCCCGCCTCTTTTCCCACACCCTCTCTCTTTCTCTTCTTTTTTCCTCTCCATCCTTTCTGTTTTTTTTTTCTTCTTTCCTCTTTTCCTTCCATTTAATTTCATTCATTTTTCTTCTTTTCTCTCGTCAATCTCTTCCTACTCTCTCTCTTCCTCCACATCCTCCTCCTCTTTTTCCTTACATCCTTCTCCTTTTTTGCATTGTACCCTCCTCCTCCTCCTCCTCCTCCTCCTCCTCCTCCTCCTCTTCTTCCTCAGACTCATCCCTCTGCTCTTCCTCTCTCTTTTTCCTCCTCCTTGGTGTAGAGAGACCACCCACTGAGAGAACTGACCACACAACCGCATGTATCACCCGTCCCAGTATTTAGCAAGATTACTGGTAGGGCGGAGGGCCGGCCCTCCCTTTTTCAAAGACCTCCTCCACCAGCGAATTTCCTTTACAACTCTCAGAAGTTTGCGAAATCCTCAATGGCACTCAGGAAGTTGTAGAGTGCCTCGACATTCCCCAAAGCCTTGAGGGACCCACAAAAATCCGCGAATTCTCTTGCAACGTCCGATGGCCTTCCTGGGCCCAAAAATGCCCTCGATGGTACTTGAAAAAAAAAGTAATAGATACAAGTTCAGAAATCCTTTGCAGGCGCGTCCAAAGGACCGGGAAGTGGTCGCACACAAATAACTGTAATTAGAGTACAAGATAAAGTGGAACAAAAATAGGATAAACAAGCATCGAAACATGTAAGTAAACCAATAAACACATTCACTTAATGACATCCATTCCACCATGTTTCGCGGAATTTTAGAATTTATAACTGTACGATATTTCACTACTTCGCGAGAGATCTATTCCGCCCATAGATTACGCCATTGTTGAAATTGTTTCTACTTCTAAATTAACCCTTTCGTAACGGACGATGTCTCTCCTCAGCTGGATTCGATTCCATGGAAACACTTTATAAATGAATAAAATAAAAAGCAGCAAGAGGGTCCTGACAGCTTTACGCCATTGCTTCTCTGTGGTCAGTTGTCAGTATTTAGATCCATAAGAGATTCCCTACCTATGTTTACTGCGCAACTGTTGTGGAAATAATGTCCTTGTCTACGCATTTCCGGTTCTCCTGAGACCGTCTTTGATATCCTCTTTTCTCTTCCCTCGAACTCTCTTTTTTCCCAGACTTTTTCCTGACATTTTCTTTGGCACGTCCTTGCCTTTGGGACCGATCAGACTTGTGGTTGCAACACTAAGGTTGCGTGTTCAGAACACTGGATTTGAATACGTTCACCATTTTGACAACATCATTGAGGGCATTTCAAAATATATGAATAAAGTATACGATCCAAGGCTCACACATCAGGGTTTTCTTCCTTAATCCTACCTGCAGAACCATAATGCAAACCTTCATTGTCAAAAAAGTAGTTACGCCCTGGGAAATGTCATCTTTGGCTGAGTCTCACAAGTGTGGCAAAGTAATAAATTTCTTAAAATCATCATCTCATACGTACCAATCATATATAAGCAGTAGTGCATGTCCATAAGTGTTTTCATCAATTTGCAGCGATAAACATCTTATCGAGATTTTGTTTTACCTTATTAATAACTTGTTGCTTGATGTCCTTGGGCATCAGAAAATCTCTGCTGCTGCATCGAACTATTTGACAGAAGTACAGGTATTATCGTTTTTGTGGTTGTCTTTCTTTTGGTACAGTCCACAATGTCTTTTTTTTCTTTTTTTAATTTGGGAGTGAAGTATCACTCCTACGGGCTTTGTTTGAGCCCGTGGGGTGGTGTTTATTAAAGACACACCATGTGGAGAGGAAGTGGAATAGTGTAGCTATTCAGAGGGGGGACAGGGGGCAGTAGAAAAGAGAAGCTGCAGCTGTTAGAACGGCGGCGGACGCTCTAGGATTAGGGATGAGTTGTGATGCCCTGGTAGGTGAGTGGATGGCTTTGATGTCAGCTTCATCAGGATGAGGTTGATTAGTTAATGGTGATATTGGAGAATAAGCTCTTCTAGTGTATTAATGGGGAGAACGGTTTTCATCTATATATTGTAGAACGGCATAAAGATATCAAATGTCCACAGATGACTGTTCTGAAAAAAAGCAAAGAACATACCAATTTAAAGTTAATTTCCGGTAGAGAAAAGGTGTCTTACCTCTTTTTGAATAAATAAATACTTTTGTTTGATCTTTTTTACATTTTTTTTCGCGGGCTTCTAAGATACCCGGGCCTTAGGGTTTAGTCTACTCGTGTGTAACCTATAGGGCAGTCCACTACGGGTTGGTGGAATAGTGTTGGAAAAATAGTGTTGATGACGAAACTTTCGTGCGATCATTGGCGAAAACATCGTCATAATAATAAAAGATTACTGATTCTCTTGTTTTGGTGCCACTAAGTGTTTCTGGAGCCGCAATAGCGTTGGGGAGGAGAGAAACATTTCTGTCATAATGTTGGCGACTTTCTGGAAGGAGTGTAGAGCTCAAGTCACACTATCACGATTCTCGTCACATGTTGTGATTTTCAAAAGCTGCAGGGCGACTTTGCCTACAATATTTTAAAATTCACTAAGGACAATTCAACAATGTATCTAATATTCGTATAGGTTTAACTTCTCTTGGTTTGTCATTCAGCTTTTTCAACATATGACGCAAAGTTAATGAGATTTGGAGTTTCGAAAAAAAAAAAAATTGAACGAAGTCGTTTCTATTCAGACGAACTCACTTGAGTCGTGATAGTGTGACGGAAGGTGCTTAAGTTCTGGGCTGAATGGAAGAACAGTTCGACCTAATAATTACCAAATGGAGTACTGAATAATTACCAAATGGAGTACTGAATCCGTAACTCTTTATGCAACCAATATTTCAGGGAGTCTAGAGACACCCCTACGGACCAAATACACGCAGTATTATTTTACAACTATATATTAATCACCAGTCGAAAAGAATGATGACCACTTTCAACTTCAAATGTTCCCCTTGTCTTTTACCTTCCCTAAATTGTTCCCTCACTACACCTATAACTACCCTTACAGAGCAGCTTTGTCACCATAGATAGAAGAGATGGTTATCAATGATGAGATACAATCCTATCGAGTAGTAGTACATCTAAATAGTAACGTAATAGGTTTGCACTAGGAAGGAAGCCCATAACTCGTCCAATGTGATTGATGGACGATGATGTACAGTCTTTTTAATCGATTCTTTTGGGAACCAATTAGGAATTGAACATTAAAATTGGTTCCTTGTGGAGCATTATTTTCTTACCCGCTTGACACAACAAGGAACAAGTTCGAGTCTGACGGGTACTTGTGACTGCCACTTGCCCTGAACACCCTGAACATGCGGTCACGGTATCGGTGGCAGGTGAACGCCAGTTCACCTTTCAGGATCTATTTCATTTGTTCGAGGAACAGCTTTAAGAACATAAGAATGAAGGAGACTGCAAGAGACCATAAAGCCTACACTAGGCACTTCCATGTCCCTTACCACCTGCCATTCCCTTGATCGTACACCGAAGGGGTCACGTGCAGCTGAATGAAATGATCTGGCGGCAGCTGGAGTGTAATATTTGTTAATTGCCACGTGACGTAGGGCAAGTTTTACCATGAATTAAGAATAAGGAGATGACGGAAGACTCATTCGGTGAAAACACGTGAGGTATTGGCTTTCCGAGTTTTAGGTTGTCAATATTTTAGTGCCTTTAGTGCCGTACCTACGGACTAGAGTTAGGTAGCTTTCTTTAATGACTAGGGACTAATCTCCGATAAAAAGAAAACGATGATAAATTCTTAATGGTCTTCCTTCTTTAAATATCTTCTTTACCGTCTCTTTGTTGCGCGATATTTCCCTGAATATTGGAAGGGGCGGCAAGACCTCTCAATGACAACATTAGGGAAGAAGATCGAACGGAATCAGTGGGATGGAGTTGTGCAAGTGGACGCTGTGACAAAGACAAGGTGCTTCGCGGGAAAGAAAAGAAGTCAGTTACTATCACTTTCTCTATCATTCACGACGAACCTATTTGTCCTTGCTGTCGACATACGATTTTATTCAGCCGAGGAAACATCCCTTCCGCAGGAAAAGGCGCCTTAGAACAGGAGGGACCCTCACGATCTCTGCCCTAGACTCGGTTTGACTTCGCCTTTACCATAGCTCGATTTTTCTTTCGTGTAGCAAGTGTTAGGTGATCTTGTGACAGATCTGAAAGATGAATATGTCCCAAGCAGAGTATCGAATCATCTTAATCAAGTAATAAAATAGATAATAGATCTTTTTTTTTTGTATTTGTCGTATAAAAATATGTCCTGCGAGTCTGGGATAGCTATGTGAATGGAGTCAGTGGTAATGACAGAGTCGTTAGAGGGAAGGAGGAAAGTAGGAAAGAGGGAGACAAGGGGAAAGACGAAAAGGAAAAGAAAATGAGGAAGTGGAGGAGGGATGGAGAGAGAAAAGGAGGAAAGGAGGGAGGGAGGAGGAGGGACAGGGAGGGAAGAGGAAAGGAAAAGAGGGAAGGAAGTAAGAGTAGGAGTAGGAGAAAGAATTGGGAGATAATGGTAGAAGGAGAAAAGGAGGGGGAAGGAGAAAATGAGGAAGAGAAGGAGGGAGAAAAGGAGGAAGAGAAAGAGGAAAGGAGAAAGGAAGAGGAGGAGGATGGAGATAAGGAGAAAAGGAGGAGGACGGAAGGAGGACGAAAGAAAGGAGAAAATATGGATGGAAAGGAAGGAGAGAGAAGGAAAGAGAGAAGAAGGGAGGTAAAGGAGGAAGGAGAAAGTAAGGGAGGGAAGGGGAAAACGAGGAAAGGAGGGAATATGAGAAAGAGGGAAAGAGGGAGAAAAGGAGGTAAGTAGGGAGGGAGGGAAAGAAAGGTAAGGTTTGCGCTGATCAACGCATTAGGGGGATGGATGGAGGGATGGAGGGATGGTGAGGGGGATGGATGGAGGGATGGAGGGAGGGAAGGAGGAAGGGAGGAAGGGAGAGAGGGAGAGAGGGAGAGAGGGAGAGAGGGAGGAAGATTTCCAACACCAGTATATGCTGACTAAGGAAACTTATGGCCAAAATAATTGAATAAACTTCACATAAACTTTCTAACTGATGTCATACATGAGGGTGGGGGAAGGAAGGAAGGATTTGGGGATGAGGGAGAAGGGGAAAGAAGTGGAAAAGAAGAAATAAAGGAAATGGGGAAGAAAGAAAAAAAAAGTGGAAATGGGTAGGAGGAGGAAGAAAATGAGGCGAGCAAATGGGGGTTAATGGGTGAGGGAAATGGGGGGGGAGTAAGAGTCTGGGATAGAGGCGTGGGAGTTGGTGGGGGAGGGGGGGAGTTAAACCTGAAAAGAACAGAAAATTAGGGGGGACTAAGTGGTGCATTTAAGCGTATTAGTGCCCAGTCTTGGGTCGATGGTGCGGCAGCAGCAGAATTTGGGGTTGAGGTTGGGGTTGAGGGAGATGAAGGCAGATGGAGGTAGACGGTGGAGCAAATGGCCAAGTTTTGCATCAAAGTCTAAGACTTTCTTCGAATGGATTCTGCTAAAGGCTCCTTTTTTCTGAGGGAGGAGGGGGAGAGGGGGAGGGGGGGAGGGGGGAGGGGGAGGGGAAGTGTGGAAGGAGGCACAGGGACGAAGAGAAAAGAAAAGAATAAGGATTGTGTAAGAATATGGACAGGTGGTGGTGATAGTGAAGAGGAAGAGGAAGAGGAAGAGGAGGGAAGGTGGGAGAAGAATGAAGAGATGAGTGAGATAAGAGAAGGATGAGGATGAGGAGGTGAGGTAGGATGAGGATGAGGATGAGGAGTAGAGGAAAAGGAGACGAGGTGCGAGAAGTTTGAGGAGAGGAAAGAGAAGAGTGCAGAGGAAGGAAGTTGAAGACCAAAATGAATGGGAAGATGAAAGCTGGCACGTGGATCCCGATTTTATGACGCAGCAGCGGGAAAATGTCCCTTTGTGTGTGTGTGTGTGTGTGTGTGTGTGTGTGTGTGTGTGTGTGTAAGGTCACAGCATTACCCATACCGGGTATATGAGCTCTGAGCACTCTTTCGGGAGGGTACTAGCTGTCGATCACAAGTCCAACACGTGATCCTAGACCATGGTGAATTACACACACACGCGCGCGCGCACACACACACGCACACACACACACACACACACACACACACACACACACACACACACACACACACACACACACACACACACACACACACACACACACACACACACACACACACACACACACACACACACACACACACACACACACACACACAACATTTGGTTATCCATCGTAATACATAACGTCGTCGCTTCAGTTGAGGTGGGCTGTGTTGATGATGAAAACCCTCTTCCGTTGCAGAGTAGGTGCCACTCCACGTACATGAGCTTGGAGTCCTATTCTATTTATCCATCTATACACCAAGACCTTCCTCCTAATAAGGGAGGTAGCCAAGTCACAGACACGCACTCATTCCCATCCATTCCACTCTCATCAGCTAAACATTGTTTCCATCCATTCTCCACTCACCCCTATCTCCTACCTCCTCCCTTCCTTGCTCAACAGACATTCCCCCTCTTGCTCAAATCCCCTTTCACCCCATCCATCCATCTCATCCTCGGTCGTCCTCTCATGTTCACTCCATCCAACTCTGTTTTCCACATCCTTTCCATGTGTCTAAATCATCCAAATAATCTTTCGTCAGCCCGATCTGCCGTCTGCTTTGCCACCCACACTTTCCTCCTCACCTCCTCATTCCTCACGCTATCCAACCATGTAACTCCCACCACACTTCTCTGTCACTTCGTCTCAAACACATTTAAACATTTCCCTTCTGCCTCTCTTATATTACAAGTCTCCACGCCATACAGTGTAGCAAGCACACTCACCTCTTTATAAAATCTTCTCTTTGTATACATTACCAGATACCTGTTTCTCATGCCATTTTCCAATCCCCCCAAGACATTCACTTGCTTCCCTCACTCTACAATCTACTTTCACTCCCACTCCTTTATTTCCTGTCACATGCGACCACAAATATTTAAAATTATCTACTTTCCACCAGCTTCTATCCTCTAAAACTTACTACCAGCTTGCTACCACCTTCTACCTTTGTATACCTCATCACCTTTTACCCAGATTTAACTTTAATATTCTCTTGTCGTATACCTTCCCAAACTCTGTCACTATCTGCCTTAGTCTCTCCTCTGATCCCGGCACAAGCGCATTGTCGTCTGCAAACAACAACTGGCTCACCTCCCAACGCTAAAGTTAAACAAGGCAGACTTGAAATGTGTCAGCCTTTCCACTTCGAAGGAGGGAATTTCTCTTAGATGATTAAAATTGCCAGGCGGCAGCAATTACAAATGTTTAAGTCTGAAAACGCAGAGAAATCGGCGGGATATTTCTCTCAGATGAATATAATCGATTGGCGGCAGCCGGAAAACAATATATACAAGAACAATCATCCCACCGTTCATGGGTTAATTGAGGTGGGTATTCCACAGTTCAATAAAATATCAGGACAGTAGTTAGAATAGATACTAAAGTTATAAGGGTCAACCATATTTATTCTTAACTGTTTTGTCTGAGAACTCCCCCAATTACAAAAAAAATTCTCTTACGTTAAGCCAGGCAAATTCTTGCAGTCAGCCGGACACCATGATAAAGGGACTCCTTCAGTGTTTCTATCACCGACATGACGTCATCGCGCCACTACCAACGTCATACTTTTGTCATCGGCGTGACCTCCCCTCCCTCACTATACCAAACCCATTATAGAAAAGGATAGAAAAGAAATATTATCTTTTCGTTATCTGTGGTGATACAACCCACCCCACTCACGACCATCTCCTTCCATGAGGAGGACATTCACCCCTACCACCCACCCCAACCTTCCTCCCACGGTTCTTCACCCATAAGGGCGATAGTCCCGTGTTAATGATGCTGCAAAAGGACGCTGTAGCCAATAAGCAATAGCGCAAGTAGAGTGGACCAGTTTTCACCCTTATCTCCGGGGGGCACGTCGGCTAAATCAAATTGCTCCTCTAGGCAGACTACTACCTGCACTGCGTCGGTCTTACTGTCTCCCGGAACGCCTCCGGACCCTTTCCCCCCCACCCCTCCTCACCTCCTGGATCCCCCCCCACTCCCCCTTCCCCTCCCCCTCCCCCTCCCCACAGGGTATATCCGTCCGTCTGCTAATTGTCTCTCTGACTGGCTGGGCGCCTTTGGTTGTATGTCTCTGTTTAGATGCATCTCTGTCCGCTGTTTGTACTTCTGCTCCTGTCCCCCCTTCCCTCTCTCTCTCTCTTTTTTCTGTTTTATTTATACACGTCTGTTTCTTTCTTATGTTTCTCCATTTCCCCTCCGCTATCTATTCTCTCTTTCTGTCACCAGGCGACTTTATTCTGCCGGGATAGACCCACTGCCAAGAAAAAGGTCTAAACTTATTATATCGACTAACATTTTCAGTGTTTTACATAACAGAAATATTCAATGAACGGGAGGGGAAGGGAGGGGAGATAGGTAGATAGACAGAGAGAGAGATAATATGAGAGAGTGAATAAGAGAAATAGTGAGAGAGAGAGGTAGTGAAAGAGAGAGGTAGAAGGAGAGAGAGAGAGAGAGAGAGAGAGAGAGAGAGAGAGAGAGAGAGAGAGAGAGAGAGAGAGAGAGAGAGAGAGAGAGAGAGAGAGCGAGAGAGAGAGAGAGAGAAGACGAAAACAGCAAAGCTCAGTGCCGCATTAATTAACTCACATTTCAGACACTCGGTCCTTGGCAGTGAGGCACTGTCTGACACTCCCCAACCCACGTGAGGAAGACGAGGCCACGGCCCATCGCAGGATCCCCTCAAAACGGTAGTTTGCTCTACAGCAGTGCTTCCCAAACTAGGGGACAAACACCCTCCCCCCACTAGTGAGGCGTGAGAAGGATACAAGGGACGCGTAGCAATCCGGAGTATGCAATCCGAGGTATGATCTTTTGGTTCTTTCCAAAACATAGAGATGGCAAAAGGCATATGACGTGAACCTTTCGCCCATGCAGTGAGAAGCCTGACACAGGTTGCACAACACACATGAGGGGCCCAGCTTTTATCCTGGTTCCCCACTTTGTAGCTAAAATAATGTTCATAATAGCGTGAAACACGATCTTTGTGACTTGAATGTCACTACACCGGAAATAAAGCAAAAATTGTATGGGTGGTTCATACAGTTTATTAGCGACACTGCTTCTGACCCAGGGCAGTGGACAGGATGCAGGGATGACTCGTCATCCAAGAGGTGCCAAGATAAGAGCAAGGGAGGAAGGTGGAGGGGAGTGGAATATATAAGAAATGGAATGGGTGGGAGTGGTTTCTATGCCTTTTTATTTTTGGCTACCCCCCATGCAA
>NC_134782.1:48728751-48736251 GCF_046742065.1 Oratosquilla oratoria
ATATATATATATACATATATATATGTATATATATATATATATATATATATATATATATATATATATATGTATAGGATGACAGGAAGGAAGAATAGAAATGAAGGAGACAGGAAAGAAATAGGAAAGATCAGACATAGGAGAGAGAGAGAAAAAAGGGGTAAGATGGGAAGGTGAATGTAGTAATGTCTAGGATATAGCTTAAGGAAGAAGGAAGGAAAAGAGAAAAGAAAGAAGAAAATTTGGAAAAACACACGAAGAGGGAAGAAAGGCTGAAGCTAAATTTAATTATCTCACTTTGAGGCCTCGAAATATACAAAGCGCAAAAAAAAAAGGAAAAGAATAAATTAAAACGTGTAGATGTAGGTGGACAATGAGAGGGAGAAATATGGATATACGTACATATGTACATATATAGATATGCATATATATATATATATATATATATATATATATATATATGCGTGTGTGTGTGTGTGTGTGTGTGTGTGTGTGTATAGCCTATGACAGAAAAAGAATGGGAGCAAAAATAAAATTAAGACTTTGAGAGAGTAGTAATGAGTAAGAAAGATAGGACGACTAACAAATTCAGATACAGGAACATCATGGTGCGAATTAAAACATTTGTGTTATATCTTTCATTTGTGTATTTATGAGCTTGTATGGATTAACTGCTGGCACGGGGCTCGCTTGAAGTGGACCTACCGCTGAGCCGTCGACTCCGAACGACGTCACAACAAATCAGGTAATCGGGCTTTACGAGGGGCGAGGTCAGACCTCTGCATCTATGTACATATGTACAGTAATGTTCATGCACGTACGATTAAACTCCACGAGGATATAGAGCACAGAAACACAGTAATAAAGATGATGTTTGTGGGAAGATCCCTCGAGGGTGTGTGGCGGCCCCAGATTTTTTTTCCTTAGAACATAAAAATAGGGAAAGTAAAGAATGTCTGCTGAAAAAAAATATAAGATAAAAATGTGACCGACATCTTCATATTGATATTGGATACTTCCATTCCATTCCTTCGGAACTTTCTACGTATGTATACGAATGCACACACACACACAGACATAGACACGCAGACACACACACACATACACACACATACATACATACACACACACATACACACACACACACACACACACACACACACACACACACACACACACACACACACACACACACACACACACACACACACACACACACACACACACACACACACACACACACACACACACACACACACACACACACACAAACAAAAAGAAACAAAAAGACATTTATATAAAATGTTGGTTCAACAAAGGGTGTAGTGAGACTAGAGCCAGGAGAGACAAAGCCTGGAAAAAATGGAAAAAAGAAAAACATCTAAATGGCAAACATATATAAAACTTAGGAACGAATATGTGAATATACGCAGGAAAGAAAAAAGAGAATATGAAAGGGATATCATAGACAAATGTAAGGATCAACCTAAACTCTTTTACAGATATATAAATGACAAACTAAAGGATAAGCATGAAATAGTGAAACTGCGTGAAGGAGATAAAGAATACATAGATGACACAGAGATGGCAGAAGTTATGATCAGACATTTCAGGTCTGTTTTTACAATTGAGAGCTCACAATCTTGGGAAGATGGACAACAAGAAAGATCACCCATGATGAAAGAAATAAAGATAACATGAAAAGAAATAAGAGACCAAATAAAAAGCCTAGATGTCAGATAATCGCACGGACCAAATGGAATTGCAAATTGGATACTGAAAGAGTGTATAGATGAACTGACAGACAAACTATACAAGATAATTGACTTCTCACTCAAAGAGGGAAAGGTACCGCAAGATTGGAAAAATGCAAACATAGTACCAATATATAAAGGAGGAAATAGGGAAAATCCTACAAACTTCAGACCGGTATCCCTCACAAGCACAGTAGCAAAAATATGCGAAAAGGTCATCAGGAACAAATGGACCAAACACTTGGAAGATAACAAAATAATAAACCCCAAACAATTTGGTTTTAGAAGTGGAAGATCGTGCACCACAAATCTAATCTGCTTTTACTCGAGATTAATTGAGATAATACAAGAAAGGGATGGATGGGCAGATTGCGCCTTCTTGGATTTGCAGAAAGCATTTGACAAAGTACCGCATAAAGAATTGATAAGTAAAATTGAAAAAATAGGAGGAATTCAAGGCAAACTGTTGGAATGGGTGAAGGATTTCTTAACTGGGAGAAAAATGAGAGTGGTACTTAGAGACAAAAATTCGAAATGGGAAGATGTGAAAAGTGGCGTCCCACAAGGCTCTGTTTTGGCTCCTTTAATTGTTACATGAACTTTTTTGCTGACGATGCCAAATTACTCAAGAGAGTAAGAAAAGAAGAAGATTGCAGATCGCTGTAAAATGACCTGGATAAAATATGGGAATGAAGTCGGAGATATGAGATGAAGTTCAACATAAAAAATGTAGCGTAATGGAATTTGGAAAAGGTGAAAATAGAGTTTGGGGACAATATAATATTGGAAACAAAGTAGTAAAAAAAATAAACTCAGAGAGGGACCTAGGAGTAATGATCTCAAGTGACTTGGCACCTGACAAACATGTAAATAAATTATTTGGAGAGACTTACAACTTATTAAGATCAATGAAAGTGGCCTTCGACTATGTAGATGAGAAGATGGTTAAGAAATAATTGTTACACTGATAAGACCGAAATTAGAATATGCTGTATCAATGTGGGTACCTAGCACAAAAAAAAAACAACAACATAAGAAAATTAGAAAGAGTCCAAAGATCAGCGACAAAAATGGCACCCACACTGTCAAATCTGACATATGAACAATGATCGGGGAAATTACAGTTATCAACGCTAGAACAGAGAAGGGAAAGAGGCGATTTGTTGACCATTTTCAGGATTATGCAAGGGATGGAAGTTCTCGATAGAGACGACCTATTAAAGTGGGATAGAAGAGAAACAAGAGGACACGAAATGGAACTAAAGAAAGACAGTTACAGAAGAGACCTGAAAAAAATAAATAGCTTCCCACATAGAGTGATCGATGTCTGGAACAAACTGAACAGAGAAACAGTGAATGCCAGAACTATACACGATTTTAAGAACAAACTGGATGTGGAGAGATACGAAAACGGGTCACTACGAGCATAGCTCTCGTCTCGTAAAATACAACTAGGTAAACTAGGTAAACACACACACACACACACACACACACACACACACACACACACACACACACACACACACACACACACACACACACACACACACACACACACACACACGCACACACACGCACACACACACACATACACACACACACACACACACACACACACACACACACACACACACACACACACACACACACACACACACACACACACACACACACACACACACACACACACACACACACACACACACACACACACACACACACACACACATATATCGGATCGATGGTATGGTGGTCAACCACTAATTCAGTGATCCGTGTTCGAAAATGCAGAAATTTAGCTTCGCTGCACATCGCTTCTGTCTCTAACCATTTTCTTTGTACTTAGAGGTTAGAAGGAGACTTGAAGGTTCATTACAAACCTGAGGTAATTTTTTATAGTTTTGGACGCATTTTATGCAAGAGGAGATATGTCTGACAAGTATTAGGACGATTGATATACGATAATTGGTGTACCAACAATATTCTGGCAAAGATATTGATATTGTGAAGAATGTTATAGAAAAATAGAACGATGAACACTGAGATATGCTACAATAATACTTTCATGAGTAGAGGTTACCAGTGTTCACCCAAGCGTCATTAACACCTTCAATCCGGTAACGCTCCCCAAAGCCTTTCTTGTAGCTGAAGAGAAACCATTTCTTGTTTCTGAAGAAGTGGATTATGTGCTGTAGGGGTCACGATCGCTCTGGGTCCCCTTCAGACCTCAGTCCGTCCCCTTTAGCTGCGTAAAATTGACTGATTTTTAGATAGAAGAAAATGTCTTAAGGGCATCACCGTGTTGAAGGGCTTATGTGCGTTTGGATACGTTTAGGTTGGGTGGGTTGTGGTCAGATAGGGTTTCATGCGGTTGGATGCTACCACCGAGGTGCTCCACGCCTGAGGTAAAAAGTATTGGGTTTCGGGGTTTGGGGGTTTTCCTCCTTCGTTACAAACCTTTTGTGTGCTCTGCCACGCCACACTTTGTCTCCCTTCCATCCGAGGTTTGGCTACATCTGGAACCGGACATCCATTGGCCTCAGCCCCAGAGCTGTTGTAATCTCCCCAATCCTCAGTTTCCTGGACCTTGCAAAGTCCAGGAACGTATGGGTGTTGCCGCTCACAGCTCCAGAACAATGTGGCCCGTTGCGTTCTTCGCAATCAGCTCTGTTGGTGGTTGTAGAGGTGTTAAAATCACCCAATAATATCAGGAAATATTCTTGGATAAAATATCTATCTCCAATTCCAACGTGGACGTGGCATGGACTGTTTTTCCTCCAAGGTTTCTACTTTTGGTTGGAACCTATACAGCAATGGAAGTACACTTCATCCTTACACACATTAGAAATATTAATATTACGCCAGCTGTATAGTTTGAACTGACATTGGCCAGTTAATTGCTCTGGAGTGTAATGATGTCGACTTTATTACGCCACCATCCACAATTTGCAAGGCTTCATTTGTAGTTGATGAATTAGTAATTTCTGGGATTTCTTGAACATCTGAGTTGGGTTCACTATATGTGACTTTACTTTCTGTTGGTCTGGACCGCTCGGCCTCGTTATCTAAAATATAAATGTTATCTTTCCTATCTATTTCTAGGGATTCTTTGATTCCTGTCACTGGTCTTAAGTCTGGTTGATTTAGAAATGGGATTAACTGTGATTTCACTAAGATCCCTAAGTCAGCAGGACATATGACCATGTTCTCTTTTCTCATAGTTGCAAATCCTATCAATAAATCTCCTGGAAAAACAGATTCTTCTACAACTATCACTGGAATGTGCAAATGTTCATTTGTATATAAGATAACTTCTAGTTTAACTTTACCTAATGTTCTTAATTGATTTCCAGTTACTCCTTGCAACGAGTAATGGATTGGTTCCAAGATTTTCACTCCTGGTTTCAACTGGTTTAAAACTCTACTAGTTATAACATTAACTACAGATCCTGTATCAATAAATATTTGAATAGGTTTATTGAACACTCTACCAGCAATGAGAGGTCCTACAGAAGTCCTTCCAATTGTAATTGTCAGTTTATAACTATCTTTGATGTTGGAGTTTTCTTTCACCCTTCTATTGCTCTTATCCTTAACACAATACTGTCTATTTGTATATATATGGGGAGTTCTATAATATTGGTTTATTCCTATTGTTTCGTGGTGCATACGAAAATTTCTACATTCATGTGTCTTGTGTCCTACCTCTAAATGATACATACAGAAAGGTGGGTCTCTACACTGATACTCATCATGACCCTCATATTTGCAATTTCTACAAATAGTTCCATAATAACAGTCTTGTGCTTTATGCCCCTAAGTATTACAATTGTAACATACAATTCTATTATCCCTGGATGGGTTTCTAACTTTCTGTCTAAATTCTCTTTTCTTATACTCATTTCTAGAGTTCCTAGTTTCTTTCTGTTGTCCCACTGTCATCACATATGTATTTATGATTCTGGTCTCACTACCCTTGAAGAAGATAATCAACCTCCCCTAAATTCATAGTTGACTTGAGATCTTTATAGAGCTTTTCTGCCGTTAAATCATTAGATTTTTTTGTTAACAGGCCAAATGTGATTAATTTTATTACTTGAGTAACTTTCATTTTGTCACTAGATCATTCTATCCAATCTGAATATTTCAAGATAGAATTCATGTCTTTTGACTATCTATCTAATCTAGCTAAGTGTTCTGTGTCTGATTCATTTGTTCCAATTTCTTTGATCATTCTAACCAAAGACCTGATAGGATCCTGATCACACTTTGAGATAAAATGTTTAATGAAGAGTTTTTTTGTACTCTTCATACCTGTTGATATCTTCCATTTGCTGGAAAACTATGATAAACCTAGCTCTACCTTTTTCAAAGTCAATTGGTGTACCCGTTCACTTTTAACTCAGTCTTTTTTTTCTCACTTCGGAGGATGTTCATCTAATTACTTCGGAAGATTTTCATCTAATCACTTCGGAGGATGTACATCTAATCACTTAGGAGGAGGTTCGTCCCTCGCGCCACCACTGTTAGTTCCGCTGCTACTAACACTTTCAGTAATTCCAAAGTCACTTGCAATTTCCTTCACTTTCTTTTATCCTCTTATAATTGTACGTTATTCATCTCTAGGCCCCATGCCTCTTTCTTAATGTATGCTTTTAGTCAAGTTCCATTACTCAGTACGAAGGTGAATTAAGCGTATTTTTCTTCTTCTTCCGAATACTATTACACTTCTACAACTTAGTTTGAGTAAGTACACCAGAGGACTCCCACCTGAGATCCTTGTACACCCACCGAGCCAAGTCTGCTTCGACGTGACTATTTAATTCATCCAATAACTTTGAACGTCACAATTAAGTGCCACCCTTTAAGGGCGTGACTTTACCTCCATGCACCAATAATTTCTCTCCTCCTCCATCTCAAGCAATACTGCTTACACAATCAATCTTAGTCACAAGCTTGAGTGGCTTAGTGTCTACATTTCGTCACATCAGCGCCAATATCGATACCCTAGCTGGTGTTTACAAACTTTAGGCGGTGAGCGAAATTATGCAACTCAGCAACTTCCTCTCGCCCATTGTTTTCAAAACATATAAGTCATAAAATGAATTCCTCGCCATCTACCCCTCTATCTACCTACTTGTCTACCTCAATCTACCAGCCTCTTACAGGGAGCCATAGACTACAAATCAAAGAGGATTGCGTCCCTCACTCTATTGATCCCGTCCTCGTTTTCGTTTTCTTTCTACTCCCAATTCTTTTTTATTTCAACACTCCATATCTATCTACCATCTCGGCTTACCGGTCCTCACGGGAAGTCCAACTCTTTTGTACCTTTCCCACTCCTTCCTCGGGAGTTCTCTAACACTTTCATACCTACTCCAATGGACTCCCACTATTTTCCTTATTCTCACCCTCCTCTTCCTCCATCTTCCTCCTCCTCTTCCTCCTCCGTCTCCTCCCCTCCTCTTCCTCCTCCTCCTTCTCCTCCCCTCCTCTTCCTCCTCCTCCTTCTCCTCCTCCTTCTCCTCCTCCTTCTCTTCCTCCTCCTCCTTTTCTCCTCCTCCGCCTCCTCTTCTCCTCCTTCCCCGACTTCTCTTCCTCCTCCTCTTACTTCTCCTCTTCCTTCTCCTCCTCCTCCTTCTCCTCCTCCTCCTTCTCCTCCTCCTCCTCCTCTTCTACTTCTCTTACCCTTCTACTCCTTCTCCTCCTTCTCATCCTCATTCTTCCCCCTCCTTCTCCTCAGAACATA
>NC_134782.1:48756251-48778751 GCF_046742065.1 Oratosquilla oratoria
TACATGTAAGAACATAAGAACATAAGAATGAAGGAGACTGCAAGAGACCATAAGGCCTACACAAGGCAGCTCCATATCCATCACCAACTGTCATCCCCATCCATAAAGTTGTCTAACCGTTTCTTAAAATAACTGATAGTTTCAGCGCTCACTACATGGTTACTAGGTCTATTCCATTCATTGACCACCCTATTAGTAAACCAATTCTTACCTATTTCCTTCTTAAATCTAAATTTGTCCAGTTTGAATCCATTACTGCGAGTCCTGCCCTGTTGTTTTAATATGATGACCTTGTTTGCATCACCCTTGTTAAAGCCTTTGATCCACTTGAACACCTCTATTAGATCACTCCGCACTTTGCGTCTTTCCAGAGAGTGAAAGTTACGGTGCCTAAGTCTCTCCTCGTAAGGAAAATTTCTGAGTCCATGTAATATTCTGGTCATTCTTCTCTGTACTGATTCTAGTGAATTGATGTCCATTCTATAGGACGGAGACCAAAACTGTACCGCGTAGTCAAGGATGGGTCTAACTACCGCTAGAGTTTGATAATTACCTCTGCACTTCTATTCGTTACCGTCCTAGCAATGAAACCTAATGCTCTGTTAGCCGTATTCCTGGCGCTAATGCACTGTTTCCTGGTTTTAAGGTCCGGACTCACTAGAACTCTCAAGTCTCTCTCGCAGTCAGTTTTCTCTAAAAACGTGTTATCTAAGTTGTATCTATTTTCGGGGTTGTGTAGCCCTACGTTTAATACGCTACACCTAGAGATATTGAAGGTCATTTACCATTTCACCGACCATTGAACAATACAATGGATTACAACAGTACAATAACAAGACATGTCGACAGGAATGTTTCTGGTCCGTAAGGAATACAAAAAATGTAAAGGTAGATAAATGGATAGATTAATGAATAGCTAAATAAATGGACAAGTAAATAGATGAATATACAAATGAATAGATATATAGATAATAACAAAACTTAGAGTAAATAAGAAAATTAATTAAAGCATTCGTTCAAAGAGAAAAGAAAAAGAAAAAAGAAACACTTAACAAGGTTCTCAGCTAGCTAACAACATACGTGAAAAACTAAACGTGCTGGAACTGTCAAAAGTAGAAGGAAGAAAAATGATGTATTATCAGTATTGGAAACTATGAATAGAATAGACATAATCGACAAAAAAAGACTTCTTAGTGTAGACCAGAAGATATGCCAAAGTACATGGAAAGAACCAGAGAAAGATAAAAGAGTTTGAAAAATATGAATAAATACAGTTTTTCATATAAATATATTTATTTACGAAACAACATGGAAAACTAAATAAAGTCAGACAATATAAGCAAATTTAAAGTGAAGCTTGACTGAGGGAATCGCAGAGATAATTAGGTAAACACACACACACACACACACACACACACACACACACACACACACACACACACACACACACACACACACACACACACACACACACACACACACACACACACACACACACACACACACACACACACACACACACACACACACACACACACACACACACACACACACCGTAACCTGCTACCTCCACAGGTACCACGACCACGGCTGCAGGTACGGCACTATAATGCCATCAAGACGATCAGAGCACGCACCGACCGGTATAAGAAGAGCCCCATACCGACATTTGTGGACTTAATCAACAACAAGAATTAACATTGTTGTACTACACACCTATTCCTTAGCTTACTGTTTTTTGTTTTGTTTTTTGAATGCTTGTAACAACATCTTTTCACTGTCATAGTTTTATATTGTTATAATCTTGTAGGATGTATATTTTCAGCAGTAATGCTGCTATACCCAATAAACCGATTATTATTATTATTATTACACACACACACACACACACACACACACACACACACACACACACACACACACACACACACACACACACACACACACACACACACACACGCACGCACGCACGCACGCACACTCGCACATTCACACATACAGATATATACACACGCACACTCCTACACTCAAGGACACACACATGTAGGAATTCTTCGGCCTGAATACTCGCATGCGCCTAGCGACTGGCGAGGCATCGTCTTTCCACGAGCGAGCTCTGCACCCTCAGGGTTCTGTCACAAATCTTACCTGTTTCTCGCGCATTTCTATCGAGGCCAATGCGCCTCAGGCTGTAAGATTCCCAGATTCTTTGGTATGTTTTCTCCTGACGATTGCATGCTCCTGCGTGACTCTCCCACGCCTCCTTCTTCATCGGCCGGAGGATATGACCTCCAGCTCGACTCCTGTACGCCTCCGTGCAGCGAAGGTCGCGATTCCTGGGCTTGGAGTCCGAGGACGGTGTGGGATGGCGAGGGAGTCTGGGAGAGGAGCAGGAGTTGGAAGAGGGAGTGTTGTAAGTGCGTCGAAGTATCTGGGATTTCTTTTAGATATCTTAATTTTTCTATACCTGTCTGGTGGAAGCCCGAATAATGGTATAATCTAAATGCATTAAACTTGTCTGAATACTTAGGGTAAATAAAACCATTAGGTAATAGACGCATTCAACGTTAATTCCAATCGTCGTCCGTAAATAGCAGCATAAGAATGAAGGAGACTACAAGAGACCATACGGCCTACACTAGGCAGTTCCATGTCCATCACCACCTATCATCTCCATCCATAAATTTATCTAATCTTCTTTTGAATCAACCTATTGTTTCAGCGCTCGCTATATAGTTACTAAGTCTAATTCATTCGTTGACCACTTTGTTGGTAAAACAGTACTTGCATATTTCCTTCTTGAATCTAAATCTGTCAACTATAATTTGTGGCTATATTCCTGGTATTCATCTACTAGTAAAACATGATATAAATTATAAAAATACTATGCAAGTTCTTGAATGCTGTTGACAATTTATTTTGCAGCCTTCACCTCCTGTATTTCGTAACCTTTACTGATCGCTACGGTAATATTTCTATAATATATAAATATATATATATATATATATATATATATATATACATATATATATATATATATGTGTATATATGCAAAAAAAAATCACAAAGGACGTGATCCAATAAATTACTAATAACCACAAAGGAAACCGAAAAGAAACAAGAATTCCTAAACAGCGCTTTCGTGATATTTCACATCTTCAGGGGAATATCTGAAGATGTGAAATCCAGTTTCTTTTACGGTTTCCTTTGTGGTTATCAGTAATATATACATACATTTTATATATATATATATATATATATATGTATATATATATATATATATGTATATATATGTATATATATATGTGTGTGTGTGTGTGTGTGTTGTAGTAAAAGTAGAGACAGATGAGTGGAAGGTGGCAAGGGGACGCAGGATAAGGCACGAGCGTTATATTCCTCTGACGTTTCGACGGATGTCTTCCTCAGGGAGACATCCGTCGAAACGTTAGAAGATATATCACTCCTGCATTATCCTGCGTTCCCTTGCTACCTTCCATTCATATATAGATGAATAGATAAATATATCTATAGATATATATATATATATATATATATATATATATATATATACAGTATATCCCAGTCATTCAGACATCCTTGTAAGGAGGACTAGGCTTGGGTAGAAGACTTGGTCGGTAGGATTGGAAAAAAAAAAAAAAAAAAAAAAAAAAAAAATAGTCGTCACTTTTCGTTTCCGAGAATGTGTTCGGTTTCATTGTTGACTAAGAGTTACGCTTCGGTTCACATACGCCTACGCTTACTCATACCACGCCCGCCCGATCTTGAGCTTATTTAAGCAAAAGAAAGAAAAAAAAAATAAAATAAAAAATAAAATAAAATGAACAAATAAATAAATAAATAAATAAATAAATAAATAGATAAAAAAACAAATAAATAAATAAATAAATAAATAAATAAATAAATAAATAGATGAAAAAAATAAAATAAATGCGAGTGCTTGTGTGTTTGTGATTCACCAAGAATGCACCATGGAATTGGATAATTCGTTTCACTCGTTAGGGACAGAAGTTACCCTTGAGAACTTAGAGATCTATGGACAAAGGGGACAGTAACGGTTTGGAATATCATAAAGCCTTCATCCCCTGAGCGGAGACCGATCTAGGTTCTGCGGCGTCACTACTCTCGACGCTGACGACTGTACAAGCAACCGTGTGTGTATGTTTGTGTGTTTGTGTGTGTTTACGTGTGTGCGTGTATGTGCATACATACATACATACATATATATATATGTATATATATATATATATATATATATATTTACATATGTGTGTGTGTGTGTGTGTGTGTGTGTGTGTGTGTGTGTGTGTGTCTATGTTTATGTGTGTGTGTAAATATTCACCATGGTCTTTTGGATCACGTGTTGGACTCATGATCGACAGCTATTTCCCTCCCGGAAGAGAGGTCAGAGCTTGTATGACCGATCTATGGGTATTGCTGTGACCTTACATGCACACACACACCCAACTCCGCCCATGAGAGTTGGAGTAACGACTCGAAGCGCAGCGATACTGAAATTATTTCAGCCCGGGGCAGGATTCGAACCCGGGCCGCCGTAGTGACAGTCGGAGACTCTACCAACCGTGCCAACAAGTATGTAATGTGTATGTGTATGCGTGCATGTCACTGCATTTTCCTTCTTTAACTCTTCCTTTCTTGTTTATGCTTATGATACGTCACGCAAATGTTGCTCATTGTTCTACTTCTTGCGTCATCTACCCAGTATATTTTTGAGTTTTATATGTGTTTCGCATCCCCGTCCCAAAGACATCGCGCATTTCCCCCTTGGCCCAGTGTCCCTTGTTTCCCTTCCAGGCAGACACTTCACGGCTGGTGGACACCAAAGCGGTCGCTTGCTTATGCAAGAACCTGCCTTTTCCGACCACTCCGAAGGCCCCTTTGTCGCCTTGGCCGTCCATTCGCTGGCAGTTTCCGGAGTCCTCCGGGTCTGAACGTGATCCTCGGCCGTCACACACCCGTCCACTTGCCACCGATCCACCTTCCCCAAAGTCCACCGTCTGGATTATAATCCACGTCTTGTGCCTGTCCACTTGCCCGCAACCGGGGTCGACGTGAGTCCTTGGAGGTCGGAACGGGGACTGGCATCAATACAAAGGGCGGATGGCCCACAGAGACCTTAGCCTATTTTCATTAAGTAAACTGTGGGGAGATATACGTCGACATACAAAACTACTCATAAAAGTTCATATCTACAAAATGCGTACATGCATACATACATACATACGCATACATATATATTCATATATGCATACATACCTGCATGTATACATACATACATACATACCTGCATACATACATACATACATACATACATACATACATACATACATACATACATACATACATACATACATACATACATACATACATACATGCATACATGCATACATACATACATACATACATGCATACATACACACATACATACATATACATACATACATGCATACATACATACACACATACATACATATATACATACATGCATACATGCATGCATACATGCATACATACATACATATATACATACATACATACATACATACATACATACAAACATACATACATACATACATACATACATACATACATACATACATACATACATACATACATGCATACATACATACATATATCCCCGGTCGTGAAAGAATTCTTGAAAATAATTACTAATGAAATAATAAAGTTTGTTAAAGTTGCGCTTTATACATTCTGAAGTTTTCTTTGGTCAGATTTCCAAAAATGAATAAATTTCGCCCAACGTAACACAAGGTTCAGAAAATACTTTACTCTGATGAGTTTCATTCGCCAGTACAAAATTTCTTGTTTCGTTGGTATTAAAGATGTTTCACATACTTTCACTTGAATACTCAAGTTGATCGTTTGCAGACATAATTGGGTCAATATTGGATTAGTAAACGCAATGACTCAGTGGGTAAAAGAATATAAGAACAAAGGTATGAAGGAGACAGCAAGAGAACATAAGGCCTACACTAGGCAGCTCCATGTCCCTTACCACCTATCATTCCTGTCCATAAAGTTATCTTATATTCTCTTAATGCAACTAATTATTTCGGCGCTCACTACATGGCTACTAAGTCTATTCCAAAAAGTGACACACGACTAAAAGTGGAAGACACTACCACTGATTAAGGTACCTGGCATTATTGAATCTTCAAGTTATGTACACCCTACAGGAGAGAGAGATCATGTAGCACTTGAATTCCAGTTGAGAGACGGAGATATAGAGTCGAAACATGAATCATGCAGGCAAGATAGACACAATATTGGGAAGACAAATTTCACCAAGTTGAGGAAATATTGTGGAAAAGGAGGATTTCATAAATGCTAAGGAAACTAAGACTACAGTGGTAGTATAGTGGCATAGCTCATCCATGGTGTGTCAAATTGTATGAACAGTACAAGCATCTTATTTTGGGTCATAGTCTATATACTAATGAAATAATTCCTGTTGATATCGATCTAAATCGGACCGAACACCGGAAATCCCTCAAGGGGACACGTCCCCTCCTGCCCCTTATTGGCTGAGAGAGTGGCAACGTCACGGCGACGGAGACGACAGATTGGCCGAGAGCGGTGACGTCACGGCAACGGAGACGACTGATTGGCCGAAGGCGCCTGCGAGCGAAGCGAGCTCGCCCGAAGGTCCGAGGCCCCGCGTAGCGGGGTCGGGCGCAGCCTATTGCTCGTTAAAAAAAAAAAAAAAGTTGCTCTGGTCGAAGCAGAAGATTCACTGCTCGGGTGCAGGTGTCCATGGGTTGCCACAATTACCCTCCTTCTCCCTCAACTTCTCTTTTCCCCAAGGATGAAAACTTCTGATTCTTTTTCTTTCGAAGTCTTCTGTAGTCGTTTGTTGTGTCTGGACCTGATCTTTTCAGATTCTGCATCTTCGATCTACAAACTACGGATGATGTTATTGAAAAGCTTGTTCCTACGAAGGGAGAGAAAAAAGAAAAAGAAAGAGAATACAATGAATACAAAGAATAGGGATAAGAAGAAGAAAAAGAAGAGGAAGAAGAAGGAAAAGAATAGGAAGATGGAGAACAAAACCAAGAACATGAAGAATACGAAGAAGAAATACGAATAATACGAAAAAGAAGAATTTATGAAGAAAAAGAAGAAGTAGAAGTTGAAGAATAAGGTGAGAAGAAGAAGAAAAAGATAGAGACGAAGAAGAAGAAAGACAAAGAAGAAGAGAGAAAAATAAAAGAAAGAGGAAGGAGAAGGAAAAGAGGAAGAATCTATTTCTTTACTGATAACCAGCCCTTTATATGGGGACAATATCACGTCGAAAAATTAGACATAGAGGGTGTGAAGGTGAATCTTCAGGAAGGCTGCAGAAGGAAAGTGAGGGAAACGAGAATTGGGAGGAAGCTTAGGAGGCAAATGAATAAGAGGTGGAGGAGAACGATTGACATCTAACTCTTTCATAAGAACACTATATGTCCTTTACTTCCATCTTCAATCCCTTTTATCACCCTAACTTCACACCGACATACGCAGGAACACACACACACACACACACACACACACACACACACACACACACACACACACACACACACACACACACACACACACACACACACACACACACACGTACACACACACACACACGTACACACACACACACACACACACACACACACACACACACACACACACACACACACACACACACACACACACACACACACACACACACACACACACACACACACACACACACACACACACACACACACACACACACATGATCGTGTGCGCGAGTATAATATATAATGTTCTTTTCCTTTTTTGAAAGACATTTGTCCCCAATGTTTAGAATTAGCCTGTTCCTAATACCGCATTTCCTGTTGTTGAAATTTACTGTTTCTTGCCTGGCTACTTCCGGTGTAAATATTTCTTTTGGTGTTAGTTTTCTAATTACGTTTGTGTTTGAATGCTATTTATCACAGGGACATAACCTACAGTATTTTCTTCCAGCTTATGCCGAAATACTTTATTTATCAGTGAACTCAAAATAAGATGGAGTTTTGACCGTTAGAGATCCTCGTCTCACCGTTAGTAACCCTTCACTTCAATGGAACAGTTTAGAATTAGCTGGAAGAAAAATCTATAAGACCGGTGTCACACTTTCCGGAGCCGTCGTTGATGCTTGTTGTTGACTATAGTGTTTTAACCAGAGGGAGAAGTTTGTTGTTATGTAAAGTTCTGGCCACCGCAAATTGATCTTATTAAGTTAATCGAACTTCTCCATAACCTGGCCGCATCCGGCGCAGCCGAATATGTGACAATGGCATAAAGTATCTTTCTTCATGGTGAAGTGGTTAGGTTATCACACCACGTTATATATGTGTCTGAGGGTTCATAATGTTCCCGTCTGCTGCCTTTGCTTCTTGTGGAGGTCAGTCTGCTACCAGAAGTTAACTGCTCTCCCCCCCCCCCGTCTGCTGCCTTTGCTTCTTGCGGAAGTCAGTCTGCTACCGCCCCCGTCTGCTGCCTTTGCTTCTTGCGGAGGTCAGTCTGCTACCAGAAGTTAACTGCTCCTCCCCCCCCTCCCCCGTCTGCTGCCTTTGCTTCTTGCGGAAGTCAGTCTGCTACCGGAAGTTAACTGCTCCCCCCCCCCCCCCCGTCTGCTGCCTTTGCTTCTTGCGGAGGTCAGTCTGCTACCGGAAGTTAACTGCTCCTCAACCCCCCCGTCTGCTGCCTTTGCTTTTTGCGGAGGTCTGTCTGCTACCGGAAGTTAACTGCTCCTCCCCCCTCCCCCGTCTGCTGCCTTTGCTTCTTGCGGAAGTCAGTCTGCTCCCGGAAGTTAACGAACGATTGGAGTCTGACCCTGCCGCCTCTGACACGAGCCTCCCTGCCCCCCATGAAGCCGTTTGGGGAACTTGGGTGTGGTGGAGTGTCTAAGATTTGTGTCCTTCGCACAGATTTAAAAGGCTCAGGTCATCTTAAGAGTTCTGCTAATGTCTGCCATTCCCATTCGGCGGCCCTCTTCCGTCCATCTAGTCATAGACGCCCCTCCACGTGGAAGCCATTCATCAGCAGCCGATCCTTTCCTTGCACTCGCCAGGCCAGTGCCTCACCACTCACAATCTCCGGACCCTAAGCGTTCCCAAGAACGAGGAACCAGAAGGCACCATTTTACCTTGAAAGGTTTTTAACTGCTAAATATATCATCTATTTCCTGTAGTGTTTCATAACCTTTCAAGCTTTGTGGACTCTTTCCATCGACTTGTATTTTCAGGGGATCCATGGATACGAGATTAGATAGCATATAGTCACTTTTTCTAAGTATCTAGTGATGGAGATATTAAAATATATTATACAAATCACCGCCATATCCTGAGAGACGCAACTAACTAGAGCAAAACTATAAAAGAATGGACATCTCGATTAAAACACATAATGTAATCATGAATCATAAAGTAAAAACCTTAGCCATGACAAGATTAACTGAAGCATACTAAATTCCCCGTTCCTTGCTAGGATTCTGTGGCCCCCTAGAAACACTACCTACAGTAGACAATCGAGACCTGAAGGTCATATGAGACCTTAAATCTGCCTCAACATTTGTCCTTGTGTTACCGATCCTACATATTGAACGCATTCCCTTCTTGAAACCTAGTGTTTGCGTTCTTGGCTTGAGTGGTCTTGCCATATATTTCTACTTATCTAGTTTAACAACTTGCAAAATAAAAAAGTGAATATTTTCATGAGTATTATATATAATATAATTACACTTGCATATGTCTTTCGTGAAGAATAAAAAAAAGTGGACCAGATATTTCGATCTACGCTTTTTTGCTGCTGTAATCTGAAATGAACATAATCCATTTATGTCTGAAACTGCACCACCATCTATTAGCACAGTTGCCAAGTAATGTTCAATGTCGTCTCATTTAGTTGTTTCTACCAATGAGGGAGTATATGTGAGAAATAAATTGACGAAGCCCGAAGAGATTTCCCCCCGTCTTCTTTTCTGCATGAGGGGACGGATAGGGGGTGTCGCCGATTTAATGAAGCGGCCTTGCTGTGGATGTGCTGTGTCTTGCGACACTGCTTCTGACCCAGGGCAGTAGGCGAGATACAGGGATGACCCGTCATCCAGGAGGTGCCAAGATAAGAGTGAGGGAAGAGGGTGAAGGGGGATGGAGTATATTAGAGATGGAATGGGTGGGAGTGGTTTTTATGCCTTTGTTTTTTGGCTACCTTCCTTATAATGGGGAAATAGCCTTTGGTATATGTATGTATGTATGTATGTATGTATATATGTATGTATGTATGTATGTATGTATGTATGTATGTATGTATGTATGTATGTATGTATATATGTATGTATGTATGTATGTATGTATGTATGTATATATATATATGTATATATATGTATATATATACATAAATGCATATATACGTATACATATATATATATATGTATATATATATATGTATATATATGTATATATATATATACATAAATGCATATATACGTATACATGTATAGAAAAATTACAAACAGGTAGACAAGTGAGTACAAAAGTAACTGATTGAGGGACATTACAGAATACTGCTTTGGCTTTTACCCAACTGAATCATATCATACTAACTCTGCGGGAAGCTGACTTCATTCAGTGACTACGCGGTTGTGTAAATTGTTTCCTCCTACTTCTGCTACGCTGGGCAGAACTTCCCTTTCCCAAGATAATTCCGACCAATATCTCTGTCTGTCTGTCTGTTTGTCTGTCTGTCTATATGTTGTCTGCCTGTCTGTGTCTCTCTTTGTGTCTCTCTCAGTACCTCAATTTAAACACTTTGGAAAGACGTTGAATGTGGGGTGATCCAATGGAAGGATTTAAATGGGTCAAGGGTTTTAACAAAGGTGATACAGGTAAGGTCATCATATTAAGACAGCAGGGCAGGACTCGCAGTAATGGATTTAAATTGGACAAATTTAGATTCAAGAAGGAAATAGGAAAAAAGAAATGGTTTACCAACGAAGTGGTTAACGAATGGAATTGGTTTAATGACCACTTAGGGAACACTGAGACAATTGGTTATTTTACGAGAAGGCTTGATAACTTTGTGGGTGGGGATGATATGGTAAGGAACATGGAACTGCCTAGTGTAGGCTTTATGGTCTCTTGCAGTCTCCTTCATTCTTATAATCTTATGGTTTCTGTGTGTGTGTGTGTGTGTGTGTGTGTGTGTGTGTGTGTGTGTGTGTGTGTCTATCTCTATTATTACTTCCTTTTACGTAATGGATTTACACCCTCTTTTCCATTGTTTTTATATGCATATTCCTTTTCCTTTTTTCTTTTTTCTCTGCAGTTTTCTGAATAACATTCAATATGTTGCAATTCAAAATTATGAAGGTGTCTTCATTATAATTTACAGCCTGACTTTTCCTTTCGATTTGCATCTAAAACTCGATCACATATATTACTTTTTAAGACCACATTTCTTCCTTCACGTCAGCTCTATATCTACTGTATATATGTACAGTATATACAGTAGCGTATAAAATGTTCCGGATACTTGTAATTTTGTATTAAAGTTACTAATATCGTCCTTGGGAGTTAAGACCAGATTAAAAAAAAACTGGAACATGGCAACCTACAAGGATCGGTTACCTCTAAACAAAATTTGGAGGATTAGAAAAAAATACACCGAAAGTTATTAGTACATTTACATTTCAATCTTAAAAATAATCCGGGCGCTTTTATTTACCTGTATCAGTTCACTTAATTGCCTATCATTACCACTTTGGTGACGAATCAAATCTTAATTTGTTTAGCTCGGATGGCAAAAGAGTTCATCACAAGACAGGTGAAAAAATATCTAAAAAAAATTGCATCAGGAGCAGCGTAAACTTTGGTGGCGGGGGCGTCATGGTTTGGGGCATAATTTCAGCAGAGGGCACTGTGCCAATTGTTCGCTTGCAGGGTAAAGTGAATGCGCAGCTGTACAAGGAACTGCTGCACCAACATATAATGCCTCATGTGCGCTCTGCTGCTGCTTCTCAACCTGCAGTATTTATGCAGGATAACGCTCCCTGCCACACAGCAAAGCTGGCGAAGTCATTTTTAGCTGGCCAAGAAATCGAGACTCTAGACTGGCCAACATGAAGAAAATGAAGATCTATACTTACAAATTAAAAAGTCTCGCAGAAGATCATAGGCTGGAGAGTTTAATGGAAGAACTAGACAACATCAAGTGGGACATCGTAGGACTGAGCGAAGTCCGAAGAGCGGAGGAAAAGCTGATACAATTACAAGATGGTCACCACTTGTCTACTATAGAGGTAAGGACAAAGAACGATCTAGTGGAGTAGGATTCTTGATTAACTGAGAGGTTGCTGGTAACGTAGTCAAATTCAGTAGTTTGTCAGACAAGGTAGCTTGGATTGTGAATAGGCTGTATAAAAGGTACACTCTAAAAATAGTTCTGGTTTATGCACCAACTTCACAGAGTTCAAACGATGAAATTGAGTCATTCTATCATGATTTAAGTCATGTAATGGATCAAGAAATAAGTAAGTACAAGTTGGTAATAGGCGACTTTAATGCTAAAGTGGGGAAGAAGATGGGAGATGAGACGTGCATTGGTAAGTTTGGAGTAGGTGAAAGAAATGACAGAGGCGAGATGTCAGTCAATTTTGCAGAGAACTACAAGATGAGGATAATGAACACTTTCTTCGAAAAGCGTGTAGGTCGTAAATGGACGTGGAGAAGTCCAAATGGAACAACAAAGAACGAAATAGACTTCATATTAGGAGATGAGAGCAAAAGCATTAGCAATGTTACGGTGATAAATAAAGTCAACATAGGTAGTGACCATAGAATGGTAGGTTGCACAGCTAAATTCAATTTCAAAGCCAAGAGAAATAAAGTTATTTCAAGAAAGAAAATAAACCTTGCAAAGGTTAAGGTTAATAATAAGAAATTTCAGTTAGAAATTAAAAATAGATTTGAAGCTCTAAGAACTAAGGAAGACAGCGTGGAAGATATTAATTTGAATTTAATGAATATCATTAGGGAATCGGCAGAGAAAGATGGAAGCACAAAAAACATTAGAGAAAACAAATACTCCAAAGCTACAAATGACCTAATTAAAAGAAGAAGAACCATGCAGATTAAAAGCAGGAGAGACGAAATAGAAAGAGTAGAACTAAACAAACTTATCAACAAAAGGCAGAGATTAGAGAAAAGGAAGAGAAACATGGATGAAATAGTGGAAACTATTCGGAAAGGTAAAAGTATTAAAGTGACCGAGCGCAAACATGCCTTAGGAAGACAGCAAATGATATGTCTGAAAGATAGAAATGTAGAAATCATTAAATGCAGAGACAGAATGGTAAAAAGAGTAAAAGAATTTTACCAAGAGCTTTACTCGCCGAAGACCGTAGTTGAGTCAGTAAATTCATGTGTAGACGTTAGTAGTGTACCAGAGATTACAAAGGAAGAAGTAGAATTTGCTCTAAAAACTATGAAACGAGGAAAAGCACATGGGGAATATGGTATATTGATAGATCTATTGAAAGACGCAGGTAAATTAGTTCATATTAAATTAGCTGAGTTGTACATCCAGTATTTACGTCAAGAAAGCGTTCCTGATGCGTGGTGTAATGCTATAGTGATTTTGCTTCACAAAAAAAGGAGACCAGAAGGATCATAATAACTATCGACCAATAAGCTTGTTATCAAATGTATATAAACTATTCTCCAAGATCCTTACAAATAGACTAAGTAAAGTTTTAAATGGAAATCAATCGAGAGAACAGGCAGGCTTTAGGGGCGGATATTCGACTATAGACCACTTGCAGAAGGTGGAGAAACGAGATTGAGAAATTTGCAGGAGTGACATGGCAGAGGATGACACGGTTGTGTTGTTCATGGAATGCTATGAAGGCCTTTCTTCAGCAGTGGACTCAGGATGGCTGATTTGATATATATATGTATATATATATATACATATATATATATATATATATATATATATATATATATATATATATATATATATCACAGGACGAAAATGTAGTAGCACATTTAGTAAAATGTTTTAATTACCCACTGTCGGAGAAACAAAGCAAAAGAAACAGACAAACTGTATATTTCGACCACTACTGTGGTCCTCTTCACACACACACACACACACACACACACACACACACACACACACACACACACACACACACACACACACACACACACACACACACACACACACACACACACACACACACACACACACACACACACACACACACACACACACACACACACATATATATATATATACATGCATACATATACATATAGAAAGAGAGAGATAGATTGTAAGGTCTTGTGGTGCGAGCCACTCCTTCGCTCTCTCGTGTGGTTGTGTGGGGATGCGTGCGTTGAGGCGATGGGGCGTGCAAGAGGACGGGGGTGGGGGGTGGGGGGAACTCTACGGGGCACTGAGCAATATGACAGAAATGAAAAGAAGTTCTCTTCACCTGAATATTTTCTTATTTTCCTTCTTCTTTCTCTCTCTTATTCTCTTTCTACTTCAGCTTCGTCTACATCTGCTTCTTTATCTTCTTTGTCAAATTTTTCTTCATCTTCAGCTTCTTTATGTTCCGCTTTTTTATCTTCATCTTCTTCTTCTCCTTCTCTTTCTTCTCCTTCTCTTTCTTCTCCTTCTCCTTCTCCTTCTTCTTCTTCTTCTTCTTCTTCTTCTTCTTCTTCTTCTTCTTCTTCTTCTTCTTCTTCTTCTTCTTCTTCTTCTTCTTCTTCTTCTTCTTCTTCTTCTTCTTCTTCTTCTTCTCCTTCTCCTTCTTCTTCTTCTTCTTCTTCTTCTTCTTCTTCTTCTTCTTCTTCTTCTTCTTCTTCTTCTTCTTCTTCTTCTTCTTCTTCTTCTTTTCCTTCTCCTTCTTCTTCTTCTTCTTCTTCTTCTTCTTCTTCTTCTTCTTCTTCTTCTTCTTCTTCTTCTTCTTCTCCTTCTCCTTCTTCTTCTTTCTTCTTCTTCTTTCCTCTTCTTCTTTTTCTTCACTTCCATCTTCCTCTTCTCTTACTTCTATTTCTTATTCATAATTTTCTCTATCTCCTCCTCCATTTCTTCCTTTTGTATGCCACCTCCTTCTCTTACTCTTTATTCTCTTCCTGTTTTTCTTTTTTCCTTTATTTTTCTTCCTTTTCCTCCTGTTCCTCCTCTTCCTTTATCCTTTTCTCCTGCCCCCTCTTCCAGATTTTTTACTTCTTTTATTCGATCTCTTTCCTCCTCCTCCTCATCATCTCCCTCTCCCTCTCTCTCTCTCTCTCTCTCTCTCTCTCTCTCTCTCTCTCTCTCTCTCTCTCTCTCTCTCTCTCTCTCTCTCTCTCTCTCCCATCGTCGGCGGCCAGTACGTCCCCGCTATCATCATCATTACCATCACCGTCACCGTTATCGTCACCGTTACCTTCAAGTTAGAGTTACCTTCACTGTCACGACCATTATCACCGTCACCGTCACCGTCACCGTCACCGTCACCGTCACCGTCACCGTCACCGTCACCGTCACCGTCACCGTCACCGTCACCGTCACCGTCACCGTCACCGTCACCGTCACCGTCACCGTCACCGTCACCGTCACCGTCACCGTCACCGTCACCGTCACCGTCACCGTCACCGTCACCGTCACAGTTGTGGCTACCGCTCCGCCAGGTCCTTGCGCTGCCTCCTAGAGCCTTGACGCAAGAGGACGTGTCTGTGTGCCCTTCACGTCGTCATTAATGTTGCACGTTTGGCCTTTGCAAAGCCGCCCGTGCCCTCAGTCCTGGCTCCCCGTACTCCCGGTGCTGTCGAGGTTGCTGCTGCTCTTCGTGGCTGTTATTTGTGCAGCTGCTTCTGCTCAAACATCTTCCGATATTGGAGAAGAATTTATTGTTTTACTCTGGCTGTCGGAAGGAGATTTTATGCAGCTATAATGAATCTTTTCGTAGTAAAAGGCAAACGGCTTCTGCTCTATGTGTTTTGATGCCGATGTATGTATATATATATTTATATATATATATATATATATATATATATATATATATATGTATATATACATACATACATATATATATATGTATATATATATGTATATATATATATATATATATATATATATATATGTATATATATACAGTATATACCTACAACCCCCGATGTGGACCTCACTTTCCTGGTCTCACTCCTTCGCCGCTGTTGATTGTGCACCAAGTATAACGCAAGTATAGTGGAAGCCATTAATCTTGGACATCAGTAATTTTGTTTCTTTATTTGTTATATGTAATTTACTATGAAATGTATCATCATGTTCAGTTTTTCCAAGTACTGTGAGTGTATGCTTGTAAATGTAAGAACAGTAAAGCTTTATTTTTCACTCGTAGTAAATATAGATTATTTAAGTGTCGTGCAGACTTCTATCTTACCCATCCACCCTTATATTCTTGCATACATCCAGTCTTGTATAAGATTTTCATCGGAGCGTGCCATAATCTATCTATATTCTCTATACGTTCCACTTTATTGTTACGGGCTTGCTTCCGAACTGGAACTCGACTTATCCCTAGACTCGAAATTAGTTACATACTTTCCACCAACTCAGGCCAAATCAAGGAAGCCCATGGCAGTATGTATGTAAGTATGTATGTATGTATGTATGTATGTATGTATGTATGTATGTATGTATGTATGTATGTATGTATGTATGTATGTATGTATGTATGTATGTATGTATGTATGTATGTATGTATGTATGTATGTATGTATGTATGTATGTATGTATGTATGTGTAATAAAACCACTTGGAAAATAAAATGAAAGGTGACCGAACGTTTTCGTTTATTTAAGACATTTTCAAAGGTACTTTTGAAAATGTCTTAAATAGACGAAAACGCTCGGTCACCTTTAATCTTATTTTCCAAGTGGTTTTATTACACATTTTGTGAATCACGTGTTTTTGTGATTTATTCGCATGTATGTATGTATGCATGCATGTATGTATGCATAAATGTATGCGTGCATGTATGTATGCGTGTATTATGTACGCATGAATGATAATTGACAAGTGCGCTGAAATCAGTATAAAGCCAATGAAGTTCAGATTTCTCCTCTGAAACTTCTTTGGGGGTTAGCCGTTAGGTTGGGGCATGAAGGTCACTGCAAACGGCAGGCGATTTCTATATAAACTCAGATCCGTCTCTCCTCTCGACGTGAATAGGTCTCGATCGGCCAAGACACTGCTGAGGCTGAGTGGCCGAGCATCGCTCGAATAGAATTGTCTGGCTGAAAAAAAAAAAAAAAAAAAAAACCGCGATATTACGACGGTGTAAGGCAGTGGTCAGATGCCCAGTAGGGAGACCCAGGTACAGATGGATGGATGGAGTAAAGAAGAACGTAGAGAGGGTGGCACCAAGAGAGGACTGTAGGAATTGGCAGAGGATGTAGAACCATCTGGAGAGGCATAGTGAAAGCGGTGAAGGGCCGTCCGGCCTGACAACCAACAGAGTAAGAGAAAGGCAGTGATTGTCAAGTTGGGGCCCATGGCAAGAATTTAGAGGAATCCGAAGAAAAATTCTATCATTGTCCTGGAAGAAGAAGAAATGAAATATATTTATGATTGTCAACTTTGGAATAAAGCAAATGGTTTGTCTTCATCAACAATCTTTTTTTTTTTTTTTTTTTTTTTTTACTGAGTGGGATTTGGGAGGAAAATGAAGGGAGGCCAAACGAATATTGAGGATTCATGGAGGGGACTGGAGTGAAAAAGATTGAGACTCACCGGTCTAAGATGTTTGAAGAAAACCTGAGAGAATCCTTATCCAGTCTCTCCATCGCTCGTGGGGGGAGTACCACACAGTAGCACAGAACCGCCTGGCGTGGTGACAAGCAAAGTAGAGGATAAGTTGCAGAATAAATCGGTGGAGGATGTAGACGGGAAGCGAGAAAGGAGAGGTCATTTCGGGTCATGTGGTAGAATGACGTCATAAATCAGTGTCATAAGTCATGTGATATGAGGTAGAGTGTGCCGGAGGCCATGTGGTGAACTGCATTGTATGTCATTGTGTCGGCTATATCATAAGCTATGGGTTAAACTATGGCGCAGGTCTCATAGTAGATTACGTCACAGTAGCTCAGTCGGTAGAGCAGTAGGCTGAATGCCGAACATAAGCTCAACGGTTCGAAACCCGCCTGGCCCAACTGAATATCCTAATGGTGCTTGTGCGTCTGTAGAAGTGAAGTTGACTTCATGGTCGCTAAAAAGGACACAGAATACACAGTTCAGGTCACAGAGCAGATTGCATCATAGGTCAGTGATATATGTTACGTCAAATGTCACAGGGTAGATTACGCTATGGCTTGCATAGTGAATTACTTCAAATATCATGGAGTAGATTTGTCACTGACTATAAGGTAGATTAAATCATACTTCATTAGGATTGATTACGTCATAGGATATTGAATAGATGACGTCGTGGGTCATGAGACGGAATGTGGCTCAGGTCTTAGGGTCGATTACGTCATAGGTCAAAGGGTAGAATCTGTGGTAAGTATAAAGATGTTCGTCAGTCTCAATTTTCCAAAAATCGCTACCGACGTTACTATTTATATGCGGTACTTATGTACGGCGTTCAAAATAGTAAGAATGTTGAGTGCGTACCGATGATGTAGGTGAGAATGTTGCAGCTGTGAAACCTAACCCAACTTAACCTAACTCCTGGTAAATATAGATGTTCTCCCATTTTAATTTTCTAAAAGTAGCTCCCGAAGTTGCTATTAATTTGCAGTGGGAGTGGTTTCTATGCGTTTTTCTTTTTGGCTACCCCCCGTGTAAGGGGGAAAAAGCCTTTGGTATATATATATGTACTCATACATGGGGTTCAAAATACTCAGAATGATAAAAACTAGCCGATGATACAGGTAAAGGTTGTAGCTATGAGACTGGCATACATTTTTATCAACACCAAATTTGCAAAATAGGTCAACAGGTCAGGTTACATCACAGGTCACTGGAGTAGATGACGTCGTAGGTCAGGTGCCGAAGAAGTTCATTGATGTCATGCGTGGAAAGATAGATATTGCCCGGGCGTAATTGGGTCAACAGCAAGAAAAGTAATCTCATTATTTATTGAGTCACGCCACGCAGTCACCGATTTCAAAGTTGAACTGGTTTACCTGATTTTATGTATTTATTTTTGTCTTATTTCAATTTGTTCTTCTCTATTGGAATTCTGGAAATGTTCTTTCTCCCAGCTCCCTTTTTTCGTTTTCTGTTTTACTTGAATGATAGCAAGTGAAGCCTAGGTCATCTTGATCCTGTATACTCGAGGGTCCTGGAGTGGCCGTATATTTTCCTTCATTCTACCGACCACCTCTACTGCAATCCCTCCACTTCAGTGCAGTATCGCCCTCGAGGATAGAAACGCTGGTTGTCGCCGACAAAATACCTCAGTTCACTGGAGCCATCTTTAGGGGGATGTCGGCCAAGCTCGATCGAGGTTCCATGCAACCAGACAGTTCGAGAAAAGCTGTTTTTATTTTCATATTTCTCTTGGTAATCTCTCTCTCTCTCTCTCTCGCTCTCTCTCTGTGTCTGTTTGTATCTCTTTCTCTGTGTCTGTCTGTCGCTCTCTCTCTGTCTGTCTGTAGCTGTTTCAATCGAGGTTCCATGCAACCAGACAGTTCGAGAAAAGCTGTTTCTATTTTCATATATCTCTTGGTAATCTCTCTCTCTCTCTCTCTCTCTCTCGCTCTCTCTCTCTGTGTCTGTTCGTATCTCTCTCTCTCTCTGTGTCTGTCTGTCGCTCTGTCTCTGTCTGCCTGTAGCTGTTCCTCTCTTTCTCTCTCATCAACTATAGTGGTATCTCTCCTTTTTCATGTTTAGTCTACGACTGAATGCTTTTGATTTTTGTATTGATTGTAGCAGAATGGTTGAAGTTTGTACGGCTTTTAGAGACGACATAAGAACATAAGAACATAAGAATGAAGGAGACTGCAAGAGACCATAAGGCCTACACTAGGCAGCTCCGTATCCATCACCACCTGTCATCCCCATCCATAAATTTGTCTAATCGTTTCTTAAAACAACTGATAGTTTCAGCACTTACTACATGGTTACTAAGTTTATTCCACGTCTTTCATAAACTTCCTGGGATAAAATGGCATCACTCGTGAACCGACTCGATCTCAGCTAGATTGCTTCCAAGCAGCATGTTCGCTGTACCATCACCGAATGGTATATGTCTGCTTCAGACATCCAGATTCCACATGTCCTTGAACTTGTCAGAGATCATGACACCGATGCGGAAATCAGAGAGGTGGTATGCTAGGAGGACAGCTCCCTTGCATACAAATTCTGCACTGACCAGGGGATGATGAACGTGTCCAGGTATCAAGCGTGAATCTGACATACTCAGCTCTTAGTACCTCAGCAGCAATTCTTTCGTATTTCCTTACACAGAGAGAATCTACTGTTATCATTGCTTAGGATTTACCTTCCGGCTGCGCAAATGTGGCTGCGCAAATGTGCCCATATTCATTTACGAGTGAGTTTGTCAGCAACTTTCACGCATTGACTAGTTGCAAATGTTCTACATCACTGCTTTTTGTTGTGAGGTTTAATAATAATAAAAAACGTTCGTATAAAAATTGAATTGGGGCTGCCATTTATTAGCTCAACAAGTAGACTATAAACTAAACTCAAAATGGAAATTTTGAACAAGTTTGATGCTTGATTGCTTGTATTGATAACTACAGCCGCAAACAAATGTGAAAGAACGGATATGTTGCGGATATATATATATCATACAAAACATTTTATGTAGTGCGGTAGATCTTTATAATGCAGGTAATAGTTTTTGGAAAATTCCGACGTAAAATGTTTTCATTGTTCCAAAAGATAGTTTTTACGTTGATTCACAGCCTCAGGCTGCAGAAATTACAAAATGTTTTCATCCAGTAATCTCAAATCGAACCTCACTTGGCAACAATAAGTATCCAGCTGGATATTTTTACTGATACTACAAGCCGTTACTGCCCCTCTTGAGCAAGGGGTGGATGGGACGGGGTTTTCTCGTGAATCCCTTATGGAGTATGTTGTGCTGTTGACGCGCGCAAGTGTGCACAATGCAGTCTTCCATAATTTGTTGTACAGTAAGTTGTTATATATGTTTATGCAGAAATGTTGCTGGTCTCGTTTTGCCGCGTGTGTTGGGTTGCTTGTGTGAAATGATGTGAGGGTTTGGTGGGCTCTAGTGTTCTTGCGTAGAATTGTGTGTCTTTTGTGCTGTTCAATGGAAAAGGTTTGTGGTTTCTGAATGCAGATGCTATTTTGACGTTTTTGATCAGTTTGAACGATTCTTAATGTTTCGTTTTGCGTTGTTTGTAGGTTGGCGGCCAGAATAAAAGTACGAGTAATCACCAGTAGTGAAAGACTTGAGGTCAATAAAAAGGAGAACCTTTGATCCCTCCCTTCCCTCGTTTTATTTCATTTCAGAAGAACTCCAAGGGACTTCAACATGTTACCTTTTCACTTTCCCCAACCCCCTCTAACTTCCCCTGTCTTCCTCTTTTCTTAATTCGCTGCCACCCTTCTCATGTCGAGATTTTCAGATAAAGAGAGAGAGAGAGAGAGAGAGAGAGAGAGAGAGAGAGAGAGAGAGAGAGAGAGAGAAAGAGAGAGAGAGAGAGAGAGAGAGAGAGAGAGAGAGAGAGAGAGAGAGAGAGAGAGAGAGAGAGAGAGAGAGAAGGGTGAGGGAGGGAGAGAGAGAGAAGGGTGAGGGAGAGAGAGAGAGAGAGAGAGAGAGAGAGAGAGAGAGAGAGAGAGAGAGAGAGAGAGAGAGAGAGAGAGAGAGAGAGAGAGAGAGAGAGAGAGAGAGAGAGAGAGAGAGAGAGAGAGAGAGAGAGAGAGAGAGAGAGAGAGAGAGAGAGAGAGAGAGAGAGAGAGAGAGAGAGAGAGAGAGAGAGAGAGAGAGAAGGGGGTGAGGGAGAGAGAGGGTGAAAGCGATCAAGGAAGGGGCATTCCAAGTCGGTTGTCATTCATGTGCTCCTTTCTCCCAACTGCTACCACTCCTCTTCCCCTCCTCCCCATCTTCCCAGCCTCTTCCCTGACTAATAATGCTTCCTCAAATACTGCACGGGTGAAGAAACGTGGCGAGATGAGTTTACATCGCGATTAAGGTTTCCCGACTGGGAGTTTGGGATTGGCTCGCGAGGGAGCGGTCAGGAAGGTCCTAGTGATGAGTTGTATGAAGGGAAAGAAGCTGAGTGAGGGTAAGGCGACTGGGCTGGAGGGCGGTGTCGCGAGTTATGAAACTCGAACAAGGTTTTGCTCGGCTACTACACCGGCCGGGTCGGGGAAGTTGTTTAGTTTTAGCAAGGAAATATGCAAGAACTGGTCTACCGATAGAATGGTTAACGAATGGAATAG
>NC_134782.1:48783751-48786251 GCF_046742065.1 Oratosquilla oratoria
GTGTGTGTGTATGTGTAGGTGCATGTGTATGTCCATGTGTATGTATGTATGTGAAAGAGCGAGAGTATGCGTGTGTGTGTGTGTGTGTGTGTGTGTGCGTGTGTGTATATTTACCTAGTTGTATCTTTCGGGAAGGGGAGCTACGCTCGTGGTCTCCCGTCTCTGTATCTCGCCATGTCTAATTTGCTCTTAAATTCTAGTATTGTATTTGCATATACTATTGTTTCGTCTAGTATGTGCCATACATGTGTGTATGTGTGTGTGTGTGTGTGTGTGTGTGTGTGTGTGTGTGTGTGTGTGTGTGTGTGTGTGTGTGTGTGTGTGTGTGTGTGTGTGTGTGTGTGTGTGTGTGTGCGCGCGTGCGTGCGTGTGTATTTTTTTCCTTCGGCTGGCTATTACGTATGGCAGCCAAAACAGCATAATTTCTAAATAGCACTAAAACCACTGACTGATGTAGGGTTAACTCATGCAATTTTTTTCTTTATGTCCAGGTCTCAACAAAATCGCCTTGCTTAAGAAAGAAGAAGATCTATTTGTCCTGAAGAGTGATGAAGAAGTTTAAGCAGGAGAGCCTATTCATTCCCTCACGCTAGTCAGGTTCTTCGTGCACTCACGGTCTCCTGAAAGAATTTCCCGCCAAGGAGGAGACGGCGGCGCCTTCATCCGGGAGATGCGCGTGGACACGGCCTGGCGTGGAGGGTAACACTTGGGAAAAGAGCGACGAGGTGTAATGCATGAGGAGGAAAGGGATGAGGGAGGAGGAGGAGGAGGAGGAGGAATGAAGGAGCAAGTGGGACTTAAACGGTGAAGTTGGAAAAGGAGAACGGAATATATTTCGAAAAAGGAAGAATAGTGAGAGGGTTAAATACTTCTTTGGCAAAAAATAAGAGAGGTGCAGTGAAAGAGAGATGGAGATAGAGAAAGATATAGATAGAATGAGAGAGAGAGATATATAGAGTGAGAGAGAGACGGAGAGATTGAGGGAGACAGAGAAAGACAGAACATAACATAAACATAAGAACATAAGAATAAAGAAGACTGCAAGAGACCATAAGGCCTACACTAGGCAGCTCCGCTTGCTTTTATGAAGACGGAGAGAGAGAGAGAGAGAGAGAGAGAGAGAGAGAGAGAGAGAGAGAGAGAGAGAGAGAGAGAGAGAGAGAGAGAGAGAGAGAGAGAGAGAGAGAGAGAGAGAGAGAGAGAGAGAGAGAGAGAGAGAGAGAGAGAGAGAGAGAGAGAAAGAGAGAGAGAGAGAGAGAGAGAGAAAGAGAGAGAGAGAGAGAGAGAGAGAGAGAGAGAGAGAGAGAGAGAGAGAGAGAGAGAGAGAGAGAGAGAGAGAGAGAGAGAGAGAGAGAGAGAGAGAGAGAAGGGAAAGAGCGAGGTTTTCTTGTTTAGGCCCTGTCAATTGAATTTTGCGATTGAAATCCCGAGGTCTTGAACGAGGCAAGCTATAGCAAACGTTTATTTAGTTTGCGCGTGTGGGTGTGGAGGAAGGATCGAGTGCTACTCGAACCGGAGGCTGGAGGTCGTGGTACAAGGGCTGGAGAAGGAAGAAAAGCAGGAGTAGGAGGAGGAAGAAGAGGACGAGGAGGAAGCTCTAGTGGAAGAAGAAGGGAAGAAGGAGGAAGAGGAGGGGAGATGAAGAGGACGAGGAGGAAGCTCTAGTGGAAGAAGAAGAGAAGGAGGAGGAGGAGGAGGAAGGGGAGGGGAGAAGAAGAGGACGAGGAGGAAGCTCAGAAGGAAGCAGAAGGGAAATAGGAGAAAAAGGAGAGGAAGGAAGAGGAGGAAGAGGAGGAGAAGGAAGAGGAGGAGAAGGAAGAGAATGAAGAGGAGGAGGAAGAGGCATAAAAGAAGAAGTAGAAGGAGGAAGAGGCATAAAAGAAGGAGAAGTAGGAGGAGGAGAAGGAGGAAGAGGCAAGAAGAAGTAGGAGGAGGAGAAGGAGGAAGATGCATAAAAGGAGGAGAAGTAGGATGAGGATGAGGATGAGGCATAAAAGAAGGAGAAGTAGGATGAGGAGAAGGAGGAGGAGGAGGAGGAGGAGGAGGAGGAAGAAGCAGAGATGGAGTAGTGGTAGGAGTCGCGATTTCTGAAAGAGGACTTTGGGCCGACGGCACCGCGCGGGCCCTCCGGCTCCTCGAACGGAACTGCTGGTGTTCAGCGGCCTCAGTGCAGAAATGTTTGTGTTCAAACATTGCGTGTACGTGTTTGTGTGTGTATATGATTTCTTGTGCGTGTTTGTCTGTGTGCGTGCGTGCATGTGTGTGTGTGTGTGTGTGTGTGTGTGTGTGTGTGTGTGTGTGTGTGTGTGTGTAGCCTAGGATCTTATACTGTACTCGAGATATACAGCTCGTGATCAGAGCTTAGACCTTGTATAATGTGATCACTCACAAAAACATACACACACACACACACACACACACACACACACACACACACACACACACACACACACACACACACACACACACACACACACACACACACACACACACACACACA
>NC_134782.1:48791251-48793751 GCF_046742065.1 Oratosquilla oratoria
TAAAGGGCCAAAGGCAGAGTCTTGCAGTCTTCCTCCACCGGGAACTGAACGAGTTCGAGACGAGGTCCTTGGTTCCGTGACGTGGCCGGTGGACAGACCTCGCGGCCTCTGCCGTGATGCTCCAGAAAGTGTTTCCTGTCGATATGCTTTTCCTTTGTAAACCTTTGTAAGCCTTTGTAAACCTCTTGGTCTCCACCTTTATGTCCCCAGAGTCTCTTGTCGATATGCTTTTCCTTTGTAAGCCTTTGTAAACCTCTTGGTCTCCACCTTTATGCCCCAGAGAGTGTCTCTTGTCGATATGCTTTTCCTTTGTAAACCTTTGTAAGCCTTTGTAAGCCTCTTGGTCTCCACCATTATGCCCCAGAGAGTGTCTTTTGTCGGTATGCTCTTTGTAAACCTTTGTAAACCCCTTGGCATCTACCATTATGCCCCAGGAAGTGTCTCCTGTCGGTATACTCTTCCTTTGTAAACCTTTGTAAACCTCTTGGTCTCCACCATGATGCCCCAGAGAGTGTCTCTTGTCGGTATGCTCTTTGTAAACCTTTGTAAACCCCTTTGCATCTACCATTATGCCCCAGGCAGTGTCTCCTGTGGGTATATTCTTCCTTTGTAAACCTTTGTAAACCTCTTGGTCTCCACCATGATGCTCCAGAGAGTGTCTCTTGTCGGTATGCTCTTTGTAAACCTTTGTAAACCCCTTGGTATCTACCATTATGCCCCAGGAAGTGTCTCCTGTGGGTATACTCTTCCTTTGTAAACCTTTGTAAACCTCTTTGTCTCCACCATGATGCCCCAGAGAGTGTCTCTTGTCGGTATGCTCTTTGTAAACCTTTGTAAACCCCTTGGTATCTACCATTATGCCCCAGGAAGTGTCTCTTGTCGGTATACTCTTCCTTTGTAAACCTTTGTAAACCTCTTGGTCTCCATCATTATGCCCCAGAGAGTGTCTTTTGTCGGTATGCTCTTTGTAAACCTTTGTAAACCCCTTTGCATCTACCATTATGCCCCAGGAAGTGTCTCCTGTGGGTATACTCTTCCTTTGTAAACCTTTGTAAACCTTTTGGTCTCCATCATTAAGTCCCAGAGAGCTCCTGTTGGCATGCTCGCTCTAAGGTTCTGCCAGCAAAGGCAAGAGCAACAATACCCGTGGATGCAACAATAGTAACAACAGTGTTATCACCTTCAAACAGCTGGATGGATTTTCTATCATCTGAATCATATCCTGTGGCATTAAGAATTTAGATATACATAGGTTCGGTCGCCTTCGTGGTAGGAACAGACGCGTCGCCATCAATGTCACAATATGCGGCCAGATTAGGTTTGTAAGTTCAATTACCTTCATAAAATCACCTGGAGATAGACAGTATTTTACACAGTGATCCTCATCTCCCCCCCTGGTTAAACTACTGTCATAACCTTTCGAGTCCTGTGACTCATAAGTGAGACTTTGGTATAGCTAACAACAAGCCTCAACTGCGGCACCGGACAGTGTGACGCCGCGCCGGTCTAATAGATGACACTTCGGAGGCTCCTGGCACGGTATGCCCTTCTGCCGGCGGTTGCAGGCGCGTTTACGACAAAGATATAATCGAAGGGTTCTCCTGTGATCGGACTGCGGCTGCTACGATGGCGGTCGTGGCATCCGGCCTTTGATTCTCTCTACTTTAAGAAGTTTACGCGCCTTCTAGGCTGCAGCTTGCGTCCGTCCCCCTTCTCCCTCTTCTCCCACTCACATCCCTAATCCCTACCTCTGCGGCTTCCACCCTCCTCCCCTACTCTTCCCCTCACAACTGGGAGAAAAGGGGGTGGTAGAAAGGGGGAGGAGAAGGGGGAGGAGGAAAGGAGGACGAGGAGGAAAGGAAAAAGTAGAGAAAGAGGACTAGAGGAGGAAAGACGTAAGGGAAGAAGAGAGAGAAGGAAAACGATAATGAAGAAGAGGAAAAGAATACTAGAAAAAGAGGAGTGACGGGAAGAGAAAGAAGAGGGGTGGAGGAGGGCAAGTAGGAGAAGAGGAAGAGGAGGAGGAAGAGGCGAGGGAAGATAAGGATGACCTTGTATTGCATTTTTCATATTCACCAGCCCTTGTCCTCCTCGTTCTATACTATATTTCAAAGAGAAACAAAGGTCAATAATATGTAACTGAATGAAGTAATAGATAGATGAATGAATGAATAAATAAATAGATAAATGAATAAATAAGTAAATAAATGGTAGATAAATGAATACATGAATAGGTAGACAAATAAATGAATGAATGAATGGATGAAAAGATAAGTAGATAAGGAGATTTAGCAAGATAATAGATAGATACATAATGAAATAAACTCCCCCACACCAGAAGAAGGCTGCTCCAGATAAAAGAAAACGGAGAGCAGAAGGTCCGAAGTCACACGCCGATGCAGGAGAGGAAATGTTTTGGGACTCCTTTTTGAAAGTCCAAGCCACGTACAGTTAGGGATGCCTCAGGCAGGAAGGAAGAGAGTTCCAGAGTCTTCCAGTA
>NC_134782.1:48801251-48816251 GCF_046742065.1 Oratosquilla oratoria
TTCTTTTTCCGACTGTGGGATAAAAAGTTGATTTTATCAATGTGCTACAACATTACTTTATAGTGGATATATATATATATATATATATGTAATATATATATGTATATATAATATATATATATATATATATATATGTATATATATGTATATATATATATATTTATATATATATATATATATATATATATATATATATATATACATATATTCCCCGAAGGTACTAGGCCAGCTCGGTCTCCATTCTAATTTCACCGAGTCTTTATTATGTCTTTATTATGGCGAGCCATCCGACAAGTACTGTCGGGGAACCTCCAGGTCGTGAATCGGGTCGTTCCTTTTGTACGGCTTGGCTGGCTCGAGGCTATCGTCTTTGGTTCATAATAGGCAGTCGCTAAGGCAAAGGTTCGAGTCCTTGCGGTGGAGCTTATTTTCATTTATCAAAATGACACACACACACACATACACACACACACACACATACATTATATATATATGTGTGTGTGTGTGTGCATATATGTATATACATTATATATAATATATATGTGTGTGTATGCATATATATATATATATATATACATATATATATATATATATATATGTGTGTGTGTGTGTGTGTGTGTGTTTGTGTATGCATATAATATATATATATATATATATATATATATGTGTGTGTGTGTGTGTATTTATATATCAAATAATTCCGACAGTTGTCCCCGGACTCGAACCGAGGGCTTGGAGGAAGCAAAGCCGACGCTCTATCAACTGAGCTACCGAGACTCTAAAATTCTCCAACTTGGAAGATAATCTAACTCCCGAAAGACTAAGTCGACTGCTAACTGCCGTCCTAACTTAATTTTACGGAGGACTAAGCCCACTGCTTGTGGCTAAGTTGGTACATATCCTTTGGGTAGGTAGAAATTAATTTATTTGATGGCTAGCATATACTGTATATTCAGTTTAGCTTATGGAGAGGAGGATACCAGCTAAGCGGCAGTACAGACTTATATAATTAATTTGCAAGCGAAGGGGTCATAGGTCAGTTTGACAAGTTACAGAGGGATAGGACTACTGAAACACACGAGAGAAATCTACAAAATGTAACTGAGACCTGAGTGAGAAGACAAGTGAAGATAAAGATAGGGAACTGGTCACATGGCTTGAGGCCAGTAAAGTGTGCTGATGACTCGGTGTTTCCCCTGAAAATGCTGCAAAGAAACGATAAGACTGAGATATGATTAAATACCTGACCCTCGTAGATATAGAATTTGTTTTTAATAGAATAGACAGAAGAAAGACTACTTGGTTATGAAAGAGGAGTGTTATGGCATAGGAAAAGAGGTAATGGAAATATCTAAGATGATACATTTAAAACTGTAGAAACAAAGTAAAGAACAGAAAAGTAGGAAACAGCTGGTTTGATGTTATAAAAGAAGTAAAACAAGGAAGAGTGTTTTCTCCTGTTATTTATCATCAACATGGATAAATGTCTAAAGTTTGTCTATGGAAAAAGAACGAGAGTAGAGAGCTCTGTGTATGCAGATTATATAGCAGCGATTACTCACATGACAAAGAAAATACAGGGGAATGAAAACGAAACGAATAAACACAGGACGAGAAAGAAATAGCATCAAAATAAATAAGAACAATACGGAAGTTATACATGTAGTGGTTATAAGAGAGGACTTACATATCAGCGAGGCAGGACACCAGGTTAAACAGGCCAGAAGCTTCAGATGTATGGGAGTGAATTTCAACGAGAGAAATGGAAATAGACGAGAGAGTAGCAAGGTGTAACGCAAAAGTCAACTGAGTGTGAAATGACAATTTACAAGTCCGACTTGAAGCCTGTGTCGATGTAGGGATCGGAATGGTAGTCACTGGGTACCAAAACAAAGTCAAAATTCCAGGACGCTGAAGTGAGGGATTTGAGAATGATCGATCGGAGGAGTATCGAGAACAAACAGGATGAGGAACGAAACTACAAGAGAGGGATTCGGGAGGTGGAAGGTTAAAGACAGAAAATTAAGAAGAAGAAAAAAAAATACCTAAGAGGACCGTTCAGGATCGAGACGTAGTGAAGAGTGATGTTTACAGATGGACATTCATCTACATGCTATCCGAAAAAAAAAAAAAAAATGGAAAATGTTCAAAACCATCGATGAAGGTCTTTTACCCAAAACAGGGATTTAGAGTGATGGGGGAAATCTGGTTCTGTTTGATCCGGGAGACCTGGCCGTGGCTGGTAATTAAGCAAAGGGATGAGAGATGGAATTGCAAGGAAGAGGGATTTAGGTTAGTGGAATGGTCTGTGAGAGACGGGTTTCCAGTATACGTAGACACCAAAAGGCCTTTTCATTCTAGAATGGCGTAGTCGTGTCAAAGCATACACCCACCGCATCACAAACCTATCTGGATGATTTTTTTTTCTACTCCGTATTTTCAGTATAAATATAGATAAATAGATAAAACCATATTACTATATATGTACATTAATGTAAAAAAAATAAAATGTTTTCTTTAGTTTTAATTTTTCTTAATCTAAGATATCATTATCATCTCTCTCGTTGAACATTAAGATTCTCTCTTCACGTTCAATGTTTTTTTTTTTAAGTTTATTGCTAGGATCTCCTCAAACGATGCATTCAGTCTATTCCACCATATTCTTTTGCTCCTTTTGCAGCTTGTTAATAAGGTTGAAACTTCCGACATGTGCAGAGCCTAGTAACAACCACCTATGCCCTACTTCCATTTTATTTTGAGTCCTTGGTACACCATCTTCTATCCTGTCGTGTACTGACCATAACGAAGATGGAAACGAGGCGGAGGTCGCATATCTTGACCTCTTAATATTCCCCGAATAGTTCCCCCTAACACAATTTTCGTCAAAATGATTGGTAACAGGAATGTCTTCATCTGAAATTGTGGCCTTCAATTGTGGCCAAGCGACCTCGATTTCACTGTCAGGTGAGAAAGCTAGTGCTGCCATCTATCGGATCTTTAAAGAATTCTTTTCATCAGTGGCATATCATGTTTTCAGACCCGACGATTTTTTTTCTTTAGATGCTTTGGGATCAATTGTAGAATTCCCTCTTTACGCACTCTATTATATTTTTAAGAGATCATTTATTCCTGTATAAGGTACGATAGAGGAATCCACTGAACTATATACATCATGAATGCAATGCCTGTCATTGGTTTCAGTAGCTCTGTTTTATTGCACTACGACACTTCACTACATGAACTCGTCTGGACTCAGTAGATTCACAAGTACCGTGTTCACTTCCGCTTGTTAGAAAAAGGCTGTTATCTTCATATCGAGTGACTGTAGTTCGTACACATGCTCTATTTTCACATCTCCAGTAAAAAGTTTCTTTGCCACTTGTCTATTGATTTTTTTTTTTTGTGCGCAGCGGAAACAAATAGTCATTCACTACAAGATTTTACTTTCGTCTTTCAGAAATGGAAGGTTCATATACAGCCGACTTCATGATGAAGGGTTTATGCGAGTAGACTAACAGTGTTGTAAAAGTAAACTTAGAATATCACTTTGTCAACATGTAAATGACGAAATATAATGAGCGGCTGTTTGGAGGATCCAGTGATATGGCAATTGGGCATCAGAACTTTCGTGTTATTAGAATGGTTATACTCAAAGACGAATGGGTAATCGGACCACTTTGTATTGGACCATTTAGTGTTAGAACAATCTTTCTATTAGACTGATTGTACCTACAGGACGAGGTGCTTTTACACCACACACACACACACACACACACACACACCACACACACACACACACACACACACACACACACACACACACACACACACACACACACACACACACACACACACACACACAAACACACACACACACGCACACACACAAACACACACACGCACAAACACACACACACACACACACACACGTACACGCACGCACACACGCACGCACACGCACGCACGCACACGCACACACGCACGCACGCACACGCACGCACACACACGCACACACACACACACACACACACACACACACACACACACACACACACACACACACACACACACACACACACACACACACACACACACACACACACACACACACACAAGAATAATATCAATAAATGATGTGCAGACAATATATGGTTATCCTATTTGAAGTGCAATGTGGATAATGGACACACAAACGCACGCGCGCGCACCCCCTCTGAATGTTGTTTCTAGAAATAGTAGTAGGTCGAGTCCGCTTCAATTAACGAACCCTTTAAGTTCTGTATTTTATGCTTGTTTTATCTTGGCTACTCCTTGGCGATTTCATTCGTATAAAGGGAAACTCCTTTGCTGTGGTAACGACTTTGTAGAATTTATTCTGGCTAACATTGGGTGTCGTTATCTTTTTTTTGTGACGTTACTATTGTTCGTTTACTCTGCAATGAATTGTTTTAAGCCGTTTACCTATTTTTCGCCCTACATCAAGAATCTTAAGTGTCCTAACTTAAGAAATGAGTCTAGGGAATATCCGGGCATCTTGGAAAATAAGAAAAAAAAGTGAAATTCGTCTGTCAAATATTTCTTATGAAACTAAAGGATATAAAATTGACTTTCGTTATATAGCGAGAACTGGCTCTTTTTTACTACCTGGTCACGGGCTTTCAGGCGAGATATCTTGCGGAGAAATTTACCATTGGAAAATAAGAAAAAACAAAAAAGAATGAAATTCATCTGTTAGATTTTTCTCTTGTAATTAAAGAAAGTAATCTTGACTTTTTTTGTACTGTTTGTTCACGAGCGTGCAGGGCGAGACATCTTGCGGAAGTTTTCATAACCAAATTGTTTTGAATTCCGTTTCAGCCAATCAGCGCTTTCCTTCAAAACAAAAACAAAAGTGGTCGGGCGCCAACTTCATTTTGAATTTGTTTGTATCGAGTGTGGAAGTTTTTATTGTGAAAACTGGTATTCCAAGTGCTTATAAAAGTTTTTTTTAATAACTGTGTTTTACCAATCGTGTATAGATTGCGTGTACTGTTGAGTCATAGTGTTTTGTACGGCCAATGGTGGAAATGGCTTGGGAGACCAAATCTACTATGTTTTTGTAATTTTTTTAGAAGTGCACACCTACGCGACATAGCAATAGAAAATTAAATGATAATAATTTTGTCAATTATAATCCATCAACGTAATATACGTTATTCTTGGCGGAAATTAATAATAGAAAAATTTGCTAAAAGCTATTAAGAAACGAATAAACGAAGTTGTGTAGACTCCTTTAGACACCATCTTTGTTTTGATAAATTCGGAGGTCGGAGACGACAACCTGGGCCTGATGACCTCTAGAATTACAGGTACAGCCAGTGGCGGCGCCAGGGGGGGGGGGGTTTAGCCCCCCCAAAAAATGACCAGCCCCCCCATTAGCCCCCCCAACTGAAATGATCAAATTGAAAATTTAAAATACTCATTGAAATAATTTTATTAAGTGGAATTTATAATTGCCTGGGCTAAAGATTTGTCAGCCATCAGTGCTAGCCCTACCATTAACTCCCTCCCCTTCTGAAATGAGGATAATATATGTGTATTATCATATTACTATTAGCCCCCCCAAAAATTTGCTCAGCCCCCCCTTAGCCTCCTCAACTAAAAATTCCTGGCGCCGCCGCTGGGTATAGCATTACTATATGCAGGTTAGGTTTGGTAGGCATAGCGTCTCAAGTAGTCAAAGCGGCAACGTTTGTTTGTTAATAGCTTTTAGTAGCTGTTTGTATTATTGATTTCCGCCAAGAATAACGTATATTATGTTGATGTATAATGATTTACAAAATTATCATTTAATTTTCTATTACTATATCGCGTGGGTGTGCACTTATAATCTTTTTTTCTTTAGTTCAAATCGTGGGTGCAGCCTGCAAGCGTATATTAACTGGCTCCCAAAACCCATTTCTTCCATTATTGGATTTATATAAAAAAAAACTCCCAAGTACAAGATTCGCCTGCGCTCACCAAACTGCTGGACTTCACACTTTATCCAAGGTAAGTTCTAAGGTCTTCCTCAGGTTCTCTTCTGCGGACAAGCTAGGTAGCTCACAGTGAAGTTAGGTTGCTCCAGGGCTAAAGTGTAGCAGATGGTTAAGTTCCGCGATTCCGGCTTGGGGCCAACAGATAGCCCAGGCAGTGGACCCCGCTGAGAGGTTAGGTTCGATCACTTATCCTAGTCAACGGCGCAATCGGTCACATATTTACTTTCATATTTATTTCCCCCATTGAGAATCCATTGTTTGTCAAGATGTGTCTAGCCCTAGTTCCAAAATTCCTTCTCATTTAGTCGCCTTTTACGACACGCATGGGAAACATTGCGGCGGGATTCTTTTCCTCCACCACAGGTGGGTCCTAAGATGGCCGTCGATCGTGGGTTCAGCAAATTTGATGAAATAACCTTTAGATGCTTACCGAAGTGATGTCAAAGAGGCAAGGGAGCTAAAGCTCTTGAGAGTAGCCTCTTAGATTTTCTACAATGTACCGGTCATATGTATTCTTAAACATGTTGACACTTGAACTATTAACTACATTTTCCGGTAAACTGTTCCATTTGTTTACTACTCTGGCGTCAAAAAAGTTGCTTGTCTTTGTTGTTCTGAATCTAGTTTTCTTTCGTTTCCACTGGTGCCCTCTGGTCTCATACCTTTCTTGTATTAAAGGAGCGTCTCCGACAAATTCCCTTTTACTTTAAGACAACTACGTGATAAAGTTATATAATGCATCAAGTATGGAGACTTTCATATGGGTGCTTTGATTCAAGGAGCGGAAAAAAAAATGAGCTGAGACACTGAGTGTACACTACATCTCACGCCGTGATAAGTATTTTGGGAATAATTTTGGTTGAAATTGTGACTTCATTTCCTATTTCAATATTCCTACTCCTTTACACATGGGATGACGTAATGAGGACGGGAGTGGGTGGGTGGGTGGGAGGCTGCCAGTGGGTGAACCATCGTTGGGTGATGAGCCGCCTACGGGTGAGTGGGATTTGGTGAGGGTGAGGGTGGTTGAGGGCCGGGAGGACCGGGAGGACCAACTCCTTAGCATTGGGATTATTCTTCGAGGCGGCCACGAGATCGATGTGACATTAAGGCTGGGGTTTCCTCGACAAAAGGAGAGAACGGGATGAAGAAAGAGGAACGTGCGGAAAAAGAACTCTTTCGGTGAAGAGGTTCTCTTAGGGGGGACTGGGAGGACGGTGGGGGGGGAGAAGGATAAGTACTAGGAATGGGGTGTCAAGGTTAGGGGGGGGTGGACGGGGGGGGCAGGAGGTGGACTGAGTAGAATGTGAGAAAGGATTGGGGTAAGTTAGGGAAATGGTTTGTGAACGAAAAGGAGAAAGTCATGTTAGGGTTAGGAGGAAAGAGGGGGTTGTCAGGGACATATATACGTAGAAGAATTCAGGGCTGATAGATAATCTATATATAAAATTCTGTATTGTCCGTCCGTCGCACCCTCATTCAACACTACAATCGGAGACGGTGCACACGATTCGACCGGTACTGTGTCGGTCTGTGTGTGTGTGTGTGTGTGTGTGTGTGTGTGTGTGTGTGTGTGTGTGTGTGTGTGTGTGTGTGTGTGTGTGTGTGTTTGTGTGTTTGTGTTTGTGTGTTTACGTGTAATGTGTATATGTTTGCTTTGTATTTGTGTATGTGTGTTTATTTGTATGTTTGTTCTGGGGTTTCTAGCAATTTCCTGTGTATACTATATATATATATATATATATATATATGTATATATACACACACACCAAGCGCTTTTTCCCCCTTATAAGGGAGGTAACCTTTTAAGGATAAAGGAACTTAATACTAAATACTATAACAATTTATTCCAACTTTGAACACGCGTGAGCGTATTGAAAAATCTAGTAATAATAAAGAAGAGGAAGGGTCGGCCAGGGGCTAGTAGAGTGAAATAGTTTCCAAAAACTTGAACAATGTCTTTAGGAACTGCGGGAGAAGTTAGGTTTCTAGGTTAAAAAAAATAAAAAAAGGTGAAATTAGGAAGAGGTTTGAGACCAAACTTTTCGTTATCTTGGAAACGAGATAGTAATTGATTCTTAGGAATGTTGAAAGATGATATATCACACGTCATAGGACGTCACAACTACACGTCACACGACGTCACACAACGGGAAGATAGATAATCAAGCATACGATGTCGCGTGCGTCGCAGCAGCAGCACCAATCGGCTGTTGAGCGTCAGGTCTAACCAGAACCCGACCAGAGGCCACTTAACAATGGAATTAGGCCGACCTGACCTTGACCTCTTAGGACACCTGGTCCGCACAAGAGACGACCGTTGAGAAGCGTACGTCCACAGAAGGAATTATCCTTATATTTTATTTTTCACCATGAATGATTAGAATATACCATGTCCTTTTATGTATCATAATTGCATATACTTTTGTTTAATATTGAGTGTATCACTCAATTATGTAAATATCTACTTCTGTCACATTGCAAATATTACTGTACGACAAAAAATTGATGTAGTGGCAACCGTCACAGCCTTCGTAGTCAGTTGCCTTACTTCTTAGCGTAGTTCACGGCTGGTTCTGCACAAGACAACTGGCTGCGATTTAATAGAGTAAATCCGTAGAACTAAACCGCCTTTACTTGTTCCGCTACTCACATCACCTAAAGTGTGGATCCCAAGCTTTCACAGGAATCAAACTTAGATTATAATTTATGTAGTCAGGGTCAGAGGATCACATGGAGCTCGGTGAAGGAGGAGGCATAAACCGCTGCATCATTGCAAGACTGTCGTAACTCAAAAAATTCAAGTATAGAGTTACAATTGTTTATAAGAATGCCGAATAAATCTGCGTCTTTTGGTAATAAAGTCGTTAGTCAAGTGGAGCCCTATTTACCTAATCAAGATGGTAAGTTTTGTTGCTTAGGGTAAAATTATTAAAGTTATAGGACTTAGATACTTTAAAATGCTTCTGAAAAATCACGAAATTTGAGCTACGACAGTCTTGCAATGATGCAGAGATTAACGTAGTAAATGAGACCAGAGGTCTAGAGCAAACGAAACGATGGTCGCATAAGGATGTATGAAACATCTCGAGGATAGGGAAAGAGGCAAGCGATGAAAAAGAATGGAATAATGTGTAATAAGATAAACACTAGCAAAGAAGAAATAAAATATAAATGATAAGAAAACTAGGGAAACAGAAAGGAAATAAATGTGGGAATAGAGAAACTGAAAAGGAAGACAGGTGGGTGAGTGATTATCCTCATGTGTATGCATTTCTGTGTGTATGTGTGGGTGTGTTTGTGCGTGTATGTTTGTGTGTGTGTACTTGTGCGTACGTGCGTGCGTGCGTGTATGCGATAGATAAATATATAGAGATAGAGACATACTGTAAATAAAACGAAATATAGATAAGATAGAAAGAGATAGAGACTGATAGAGTGAGAGAGATAGAGAGGGAGAGGGAGAGAGAGGAAGAGAGAGGAAATGCCTGAGAGGCAGGCGCAGTGGCAGACAAACAAACAGGCAGATGCGTTGTGCTCGAGTTGGGGCAGAGGAAATGTAGACGATATTGAATGATGCGCCATGGCTCAATTGGACAAACGTGAGGATATTCAGAGCGGCGCTGTTTAATGGAAAAAATCAAATTCGAAATAATGCTTAGTACCTCAAGAGGGGAGAGGAGAAGAGAGGAGAGGAGAGAGATGTCAAGAGAAGAGGGAGGAAAGGAAGAGGAAGGAAAGAGGATAGGTAAAACGAGGGAAAATAATCGGAGGAGAGGAAAGTAAAAGAGAGGGAGGGAGAGAAACGAAGGGGCTAGATGAGAGGGAAAGAGAGAGAGGAGATGGAGGGAACTAGGAAGAGAGTGGGAAAAGAGTGAAAAAGAGAAGGGAGAGCGGGAGGAAGGTTGTGGGTGGGAAGAGGATTTGGGAGGAAAGAGGAAAGAGAGAAAATGGGAAAAAGAGGGAGGGAATGAGTGGAGACTTGACACAAGGGAAGGAGAAGAGAGGGGGAAGGGGTGATTAGTCGTGATGCAGTGGGGGGGATCGCAATGCCTCAGGGTGACGGGGTGGGGGGGATGGGGGGGTTACCAGAGTGCAGAGCCGGGGTGGGGGGGGAGGGGCTGGAGGGACAACTCTCTGTCAGTGAGATTATGAAACGTCACATAGACTTGTCGCGAAACGGGCCCGGTTGTAAAATCGATGAAGTTGAAACGATACAATAGAAACGTAGAGTTCTCGACCGAGGGACGTTCTTCTGTTGTTCCCGAGGACTGCCCTAGCGTAACATTGGCCTAGCAAGGCACTGGCCTAATTTAACCCCCCCTCCCCTCACCGTCACCTTTGCTAGCCCCCCCCTCTCCCCTCGCCCCGAATCATCCCCCAAACCTTTCTCTCAACCCCTCCTCTTCCCAAATTCTCCCCCCCACTCCCTTCCCTGCTCTCCTGCCATCTCTTATTCTCCTCTCTTTTCCCTCTTCCTCCTCCTCTCTCTCTCGCTCCACGCCGACCTGGTTCTCAGTGTGTCCCTGGCCGGTGCGCCAGCAGTAGTATTCCGCGACGGCCAACGAGTTGGGTAGTGCCACCGCTGGCACTCCTCACTCATTCGACCTGACGGCGGCTCTGACCTTACTAGCTGCCCTGCTGCCTCTTCCTCCTCCTCCTCCTCCTCCTCCTCCTCCTCCTCCTCCTCCTCCTCCTCCTCCTCCTCCTCCTCCTCCTCCTCCTCCTCCTCCTCCTCCTCCTCCTCCACCTCCTCCTCCTCCTCCCCTCCTCCTCCTCCTCCTCCTCCTCCTCCTCCTCCTCCTCCTCCTCCTCCACCTCCGCTCCTCCTCCTCCATCTCCTCCACCTTCTCCTCCTCCTGCACCTCGTCCTACTCTTCCCTCTCCTCCTCCTCCTCCTTCTCCTGCTCCTCGACCTACTCCTCCTCCTCTCTCCCCTCCTCTCTTTCCTCCTCACCCTCCCTCTCTCTCTCTCTCTCTTCTGCTGCTGCTGTTGTGACCGGCGGTGCTTACTGTCCGGCTTAGCCCCTCAACATCATCCTTCGCACCTAACCTCGAACCAGAAGACGGACATGAGGAGATGAGTCTTCGAGCCACAAACCTCCGAGGTCCCATCTGCTGACGACGACGACGACGATGACGAAGACAATGACGATGACGAAGACGGTGTAACAGAAGGGATCGAGAAATCAAGCAAACAAACAAACAAACAAACAAGCAAGCAAGCAAGCAGGACAGGTGGAGGTCCAGCAGAGGTCTGCCGACGCCATCACTGGGTCGAACGACGCCGTGGTCGAGACCACCTCCTTCATTGCCAAACCTTCTCCTCCTCCTCCTTCTCCTCCTCCTCCTCCTCCTCTTCCTCCTCCTCCTCCTCCTCCTCCTCCTCCTCCTCCTCCTCCTCCTCCTTTTCCTCTTCCTTCTCCTCCCCATCCTATTTATCCTCCTATTCCTCCTCTTCTTCCTCCTCCTCTTCCTCCTCCTCCTCCTCCTCCTCTTAATCCTCCTCCTCTTCTTTTTCTTTCTCCTCTTCCTCTTCCTTTTCTTCCTTCTCCTCCTCCCCATCCTATTTATCCTCCTATTCCTCCTCCTCTTCTTTCTCCTTCTCATCTTCATCCCCCTTTCCTTATCTGTACCATCTTCCTACTTTTCCTCTTCCTCCTCCTCTCCTCCTCCTCCTCCTCCTTCTCCTCCTCCTCCTCTTCTCACTTCTACTTGTTCCGTTGCTTTTTATTGTTGTTCTTAGTCTATTGCTGTTATTATCATTGTATCTATCAATAACATTACTGTTGTCACCACGACCATAGTTGCCTCGTGCTGTTCTTTAGAGCTCGACGAGTGAGTGGAAGGCGATATGGGTCCGCAGAGCCACGTTGGGAGGAGTGTCAGGTGCCGCCTCTGTAGCTGCTGCTGCCCCTGCTCACGAGCCCATTTCCCGGCCAACAGACACACGTACACACGCATACATACGTACACACAAGTACACACGCATACATACGTACACATAAGTACACACGCATACACACATATACACATACACGCACGCTAATTCAGCGATCCGAGTTCGAGTTCCGCTGAGGGCTCAAAAAATTTCAGCAACGCAGGACTGCGACCCGGCATTCTAACCCTGGTAGGCGAGACGTAAGGTGCGTGCGCGCCCACGTGTATGTGTGTGTGTATGTGTGTGTGTACGTGCATATGTGTGCGTATATATATATATATATATATATATATATATATATGTGTGTGTACGTGTATGTGTGTGTGTGTGTGTGTGTGTAAATGTGCGTGTGTGTACGTGCGTATGTGTGCGTATATATATATATATATATATATATATATATATATATATATATATATATATATATATGTGTGTGTGTGTGTGTGTGTGTGTGTGTGTGTGTGTGTGTGTGTTTGTGTATGTAATATCACAACATTGCCCATAGATGGCGTCATATATGAGCACTCAACTCCCATCTGGGAAGGTAATAGCTGTCGACGACGAGTCTAATACGTGATTCAAGACGTGGTCTATTACACACACACACTCACAAGAATATCCTCCTTTTCTTTCCGCAGTCTTCTTCTCTTACCAAAGTTGTCATAGTCGTATTTCTTTTCGTCATGGTTGTCGTCTTCGTCGTCGTCGTCGTCGTCGACACAGAGGTCGTACAAGAAGAATAAGAATAAGAAGAAGAAGAAAGAGAAGAAGAAGGGGAGAGAGAGAGAGAGAGAGAGAGAGAGAGAGAGAGAGAGAGAGAGAGAGAGAGAGAGAGAGAGAGAGAGAGAGAGAGAGAGAGCCTGAAGACTTTTTCTTCTCCGTCCTTTGCCACTGACTACTTTCCCTTTCCTCCTCCTCCACCTACCCCTCCACCTCCTACTCCACCTCCCACTCCACTCCTCCTTCGTCCACCTCTTGTCTTCACACCTCGCCTGGGCCTTACTGGCTCCCAAGTGCCAAGTGCCAAGTGCCAAGTGCCGACCTTTTCTCTGCCTCCTAACAAACCCTTGATGGTGCAATCGGGTGGGAGGATGGGTCTCTCTCTTTCTCTCTCTCTCTCTCTCTCTCTCTCTCTCTCTCTCTCTCTCTCTCTCTCTCTCCTCTCTCTCTCCTCTCTGTCTCTCTCTCTCTCGCTCTCTCCTCTCTCTCATCCTCACTCTCCTCTCTCTCTCTCTCTCTCTCTCTCTCTCTCACTCTCTCTCTCTCTCTCTCTCCTCTCACCTCCTCTCGCTCATCTCCTCCTCTCGCTCTCTCTCCTCTCGCTCTCCTCTCCCTCCTCTCCTCCTCTCTCTCTCTCACCTCCTCTCTCTCCTCTCGCTCTCTCTCCTCTCGCTCTCTCTCCTCTCTCTCTCTCTCCTCTCTCTCCTCTCTCTCTCTCTCTCTCCTCTCCTCTCTCTCTCTCCCTCTCCTCTCTCTCCTCTCGCTCTCTCCTCTCTTTCCTCTCTCCTCTCTCCTCTCTCTCTCTCTCCACTCTTCTCTCTCTCTCTCCACTCTTCTCTCTCTCTCTCTCTCTCTCTCTCTCTCTCTCTCTCTCTCTCTCTCTCACTTCTCTCTCTCTCTCTCTCTCTCATCTCTCTCTCCTCACTCCTCTCTCTCTCTCTCTCTCTCTCACTCCTCTCTCTCTCGTTCTCTCTTTCTCTCTCTCTCCTCTCTCTCTCTCCCTCCCCCTCCAACTCCCGCTCTCTCCTCTCTCTCTCCCTCCCTCCCTCTCTCTCCCTCTCTTTCTCCCCCTCTCTCTCTCTCTCTCTCTCTCTCTCTCTCTCTCTCTCTCTCTCTCTCTCCTCTCTCTCTCTCTCTCTCTCTCTCTCTCAAATGGAGCCAGCCACGACTTCAGATCTCTGCCCGTGGTCTGGCGCTCTCTCTCTCTCTCTCTCTCTCTCTCTCTCTCTCTCTCTCAAATCTCAACGAACGGGCATAAGATCAAATGGAGCCAGCCACGACTCAGATCCCGATCTGCCCGTGGTCTGGCGCCTGTTTTTTTTTTTTTTTTTTTTTTTTCAAGATCCCCGAAGTGGCAAAGCCACCAAAGCCGCCTTGACCGTGAGAGCCTCACGAGAATTAGTTTCTTTATCTTCCTACTGCTGCGGCATCACTTCTTCCAGGAGGTTTCCTGCCTTCCGCACTGCCGATGCTCCTCAATATTGTAAAGCGTAATTAGACACGAGTAACCTGCAGGTACTTGGTCAGATCTTGCCATCAGACTCAACATTCGATAAATATCCGATGAGGCTGCTGTGATCGCAGCTCCCACTGAGACAGCGGTTGCTTTCTTTCTCCCTTCTCTGTCGCCGGCTCCGTCCTCGTCGTCATCTCTGTCGTCGTCGTCTCTGTCGTCGTCGTTATCTCTCTCGTCGTCGTCTCTGTCGTCGTCGTCGTTATCTCTAACGTCGTCGTTTCTGTCGTCGTCGTCTCTGTCGTCGTTATCTCTGCTGTCGTCACCTCTCATTGTTGTAGTCGTCGTTTCTGTCATCTTACCTTTTCTCGTCGTTATTATCATCATAGACGTCGAAAAGCAAACTCAGGTTTCTAGCTCAAGAAACGTGAGTCCAGTTGGCCTCCATCAGCGAACACTTAGCGACTCGTCCAGGATTCCCCGGAGGAGCCAGAACCTCTTGTGTCCCCGTTCTTGCTGCTGACCTCTTCCTTACTGCCCAAAGACTTCGTGACCGGCAAAGCAACGAACTTGCAACAACGCAAGAGTCTGAGGTGAACGGAGAGGGGGACCCTGAAAGGAGCCTTCTTTAGTACTCGGATTTCCTGCAGTGGAGTGTAGAGAGGGGGACATAGGTGTGTGTGTGTGTGTGTGTGTGTGTGTGTGTGTGTGTGTGTGTGTGTGCGCGCGCGTGTGTGCGTGTGCGTGTGTGTGTGTGTGTGTGCGTGTGTGTGTGTGTATGTGTGCGTGTGTACGTGTGTGCGTATGTGTGTGCGTGCGTGCGTGTGTGCGTGATTGTATATATGTGTGTGTGTACGTTTGTAATTACC
>NC_134782.1:48826251-48828751 GCF_046742065.1 Oratosquilla oratoria
TTATATATTTGGACCATATTAAATTTTTTCCATCATCTCATATATATATGTATATATATATATATATATATATATATATATATATATATATATATATATATATATATGTATGTGTGTGTGTGTGTGTGTTCTATATTTCTTCATTTTCCTGAAATATCTACAACTGATTCTGCATACATTTTCCCCAGTTCTACAATTTGCCTTCCATAAGTTACAAATATGTCTTGTTTGTATGGCACATATTTTGTGCATGTGTATGTATGTCTGTGATTCACCATGGTCTTGGATCACGTGTTGGACTCGTGATCGATAGCTATTTCCCTCCCGGAAGAGAGCTCAGAGCTCATAGCTCGTATATGACCGATCTATGGGTAACGCTGTGACCTTACACGTAACTCCCCCCCGGCTTCCCGCCCACGAGAGTTGGAGTAACGACTCTCAGCGCAGCGATACTGAAATTATTCCATCCCTGGGTAGGATTCGAAATCGGACCGCCGTAGTGGCAGCCCGGAACTCTATCACTGCGCCACGAGTGTGTGTGTGTGTGTATTTACCTAGTTGTATTTTACGGGAGGAGAGCTATGCTCGTGGTGTGTGTGCGTGTGTGCGTATGTGTGTGCGTGTGCAATAATGATGATAATAATGATAATGATAGTAATAATAATGATAATAATAATAATGATGATGATAGCAATCATGATGATGATGATGATGATAATAGCAGCAATAATAATCGGTGTATTGTGTGTGTGTTTGTGTATGTTTCACCACGGTCTAGGATCACATGCTGGACTCGTGATTGACATTCATTAACCTCCCGGGCGAGAGCTCAGAGGTCACATATGACCCGATGTATGAGTAATGCTGTGACCCTGTTCCTCCTCCTCCTAACCCAATTTTTTGCCTCCAAGAATTGGGATGCCAGGTCAGTGTACCAATGTTGAAATCTTCAGCTTTGGGCGAGACTGAAACATGGATGGCTGAATTAGAGCGTGTGTGTATTGGTGTATTTGTACTTACAGATGTGTACTTAACTAAGTAATTAACCCAACTGTAGCATACGCGGTTAGAGCTATATTCATTGAGTTAAGAACGTAAGAACATACGAATGAAGGAGACTGCAAGAGACCATAGGGCCTACACTAGGCAGCTCCGTATCCATCACCACCTGTCATCCCCATCCATAAAGTTGTCTAATCGTTTCATAAAACAACTGATAGTTTCAACGCTTACTACATGGTTACTAAGTTTATTCCATTCGTCGACCACCCTATTAGTAAACCAGTTCTTGCCAATTTCCTTTTAAAATATAAAATTGTCCAGTTTATAACCATTACTGCGAGTCTCAATACCTCAGTTTTATCAAATTTTGCCTTAAATTCACTTGTGTTGTTATGCTAGATAACTTCTTTTGATATTTGATTTTTTTAGTTAATGTGTATAGGTGGAAATCCAAGTTGATCAATATATTATATTCTTTATCTCATTCTATGATCTCTTGCTGTTTTTTTATTTAATGCAAACAAATCTCCGATACATTCTTACTGTTCCTTTCAATGTTTTGGATATTATCATAATGCCCCCTCTCTTATCTTCCCTCCTTCAGTGTGGATAGTCCCAATTTTTCTAATCTCTTCTCGTACAGTATGTCGTATCCGCCAGGCTTGTTGTCATGCTGGTTGTGCGTGCATGTATATGTATTCGCGTGTATGTGTGTTCATGGGTATGTATGTATGTATGTATGTATGTATGTATGTATGTATGTATATAGATAGGTAGGTAGGTAGGTAGGTAGGCATGTAATTGTGCATGTATGTATGCATATATGCACGTATATATGTGTGTATGTATGTATGCATACATATATGTATGCATATATGTATGTATGCATACATGTATGTGTGTGTGCATACATGTATATATGTGTGCATGCATAAGAACATAAGAACGAGACTGCAAGAGACCATAAGCCCTATACTAGGCAGTTCCATGTCCATTACCATCTATCATTCCCATCCATAAAGCTATTTAACCTTCTCTTAAAAGAACCGATAGTTTCAGGGCTCGCCACATGGTTGCCAAGTCTATTCCATTCGTTGACCACTCTCTTGGTAAACCCGAATTCTTGCTTATTTCTCTCTTAAATCTAAATTTCTCCAATTCAAATCCATTACTGCGAATCCTGCCCTGTTGTCTTGATATGATGACCTTGTCTGCATCACCCTTGTTAAAGCCCTTGATCCATTTGAACAACTCTATTAGATCACTCCGTACTCTGAGTCTTTCTAGAGAGTGTAAATTAAGGTGCCTAACCCTATCCTTGTAAGACAAATTTCTGAGTCTTAGTATCATTTTGGCCACTCTCCTCTGTACTGATTCTAGTGAATTTATATTTATTAGGACGGAGTCTAAAACTGTACCGCATTATCAAGGATATGTCTAACTAATGCCAAATAGAGTTTGATAACTACCTCTGCATTTTTTTTCGTAAATGTCCTGG
>NC_134782.1:48841251-48868751 GCF_046742065.1 Oratosquilla oratoria
GAAAGGAACAGAATCAGCGAATTTCCAAAATAGAATCTGTCGAGAGGATCATCATACGAAGTGATTAGAAATATAAAATGATAACTCATGATCGAAGTCTATGTAGAAAGCGATCCTGCAGGAATACATAATGACTTTATGTCGTCGACCTTTTTTTTTTATTTAATCTGTCACATCGGAAGCTGCTACATTCGTTCCCTTGTGCTATTTATGGGATTAAACATAAGAATATATGAATGGAGGAGACTGCAGGTGACCGTAAGGCCTACACTAGGTAGTTACATGTTATTTACCACTTGACATCCCTATCCATAAAGTTATCAATTCTTTTTAAAACAATCTTTTGTTTCAGCGCTCAGTATATGGTTGTTAAAAGTCTTCCTTTCGTTAGCCACTTTGTTGGCGAACCCCTTGAATATTTCCTTATTGACTCTTTCAATGCAGTGACTCCCCCTTCCCCCCCAAAAAAAAAAAAAAAAATCCTCTTATTCATTTGTGAACTGAATCCGCCCTGAATAGCATCTCGCTCGATCGGAACACCGTCGAAGGCGATAGTAAGACCTTGAACCGACTAAGATAATCTGGTGTTATATTGAAAGGGTTGCAATGTATAACCGTATTGAGCGCGTTAACTCTAAATGGACAATATATATATATATATGTATATGTTAACTTCGTTAACTCCACATTAGCGGTATATATTTCGTATTAGCTAACTCAGAAGATTACATTCACCCTAGAGGAATCTGTCTTATGAAAGGGTGACCGTATCATCTGTGCATCAGTCTTCTTTTTACAGAATATGTAATCCAGGATGTGGTGTACAGTCTGGCTTAAGAGTGCTAAACTGCCTCAAGCTTATCACTATAATATAAAACATAAGTTGATAAATGTCGGTAAATATTTTATATATATTCTACATAGAAAATTTATAATGGTAAGTAGAGGAGATTATACTGCAGTAATCGGTAGTAAAAACTATGTGTTTGTGCAGGGAACGCCACAGGGGAGTTGTTGATGCTCTTTCCTATGCCTTTATTCATGTACCTACCTATGCATTTATTTATGTGTTTTATTTGTTATTTACATTATTATAATTTTTATTTATTCATTTATCATTATTATGATTTCTTTTTCGCATCCGACCTAGATATGGACCAAAAGGTCTCCTGTCGGCATGCTCCGCCTTTGTATTCCTTTCCGCAATTGAACGCACAGTGCGGCACACACTAACGTGGTGAGTGTCTCGATGTAGCCCCTGAGTACCCAGCTATGGTATACCAAGTCACTGCCCGGTGACTCGGCCTTGGAAGAGTGCCAAGACCGACCTCTCTTCATAACGCAGCGAGGTGACACTGGCACAGGTAAGCATGCGTTAGTGGTGCAGGGTGAGGTGTCAAGATTCAGGGAGCATTGTCCTGATGAAGTGCCGATGTGATTCGGCCACGTGGTGAATGGTGTTAATGTCATATTAACGTGACACATTTTCGACATATTTATAGTAACTTTGACCCTTAAATGAGCAGGGTAAGCGGTTTCTTCAGCTGAATAGAATCACCTGGCGACAGGCAGAGGAAAGCATACAAGAACGATCCCTGCCGCTTTCGTTGTTTGATCAGGATGTGCCGTAACCTTTCCGTAGTAGGGAGGGAGAAGGAGCGTGGTTTCCTGAAGTGTACAAGACCACCTGGTGCTAGCAAAAAAAAAAAAAAAAAAAAAAAAAAAAAAAAAAAAAAAAAAAAAAAAAAAAAAAAAAAAAAAAAAAAAAAAAAAAAAAAAAAAAAAAAAAAAAGCCGGTCCTGCCGTGTTGTCAGTAGATTAATGCGTCTCAATTCGTTTCGCTTAACCCAAAAGAAGATCTTGTCGAGCTGCGATTATGGACCACGGAGGTTTTATTTCCCTTTGTATATATGCACAAGTTCAGTTTATTATGTACTTGCTCTCTCTCTCTCTCTCTCTCTCTCTCTCTCTCTCTCTCTCTCTCTCTCTCTCTCTCTCTCTCTCTCTCTCTCTCTCTCTCTCTCTCTCTCTCTCTCTCTCTCTCTCTCTCTCTCTCTCTCTCTCTCTCTCTCTCTCTCTCTCTCTCACTCTATCTCCCTTTCTCTCTCTTTCTCTTTATTTATTTGCCTAATTAACTTTACGTAGTATACGGAGTTTGTGTGTGTTTGTGTATACGTATGCGTGTGTGTGTGCATGTGATTGTATGTGTGTATATATTTATTTTGTGTGTGTGTGTATGTGTGTGTGTAGGCGTGTGTGTGTGTGCGAGTGAGGTTCCATCTCCGCAGCATTGGAGTAAGATGCCTTATGCCGCAGTCCCAGAAGAGGGGAAGTCTCGCTTTCTGTAAGTGTAACTCGTGATTAGGTCAAGAGATTTCCCTTAACATGTTTACGTTCAAGCATCGAATATGAAAGCTATCCTGTTACGTCCGGCAACCGCAGCTGTGGATTTCTCTCAAGGAAACCCTTGACCGAAGACGGGAACAGACGCTCCCACCGGAGACTTGCGGGAATCGGTTGGTTTTAGGACGACCCAACGAGACGGCCTAGACTACGGCCGGTGGCACACTGTCCGGCGCCAACCTTGCGGCCAGTTGTTTGTCCATAGCAGAATCTCCCTTTTGAGTCATTAGACTTGAAAGGTTATGATAGTGTTTTAACCAGGGTTGTTATATAAATTTCTGGCCATCGTCAGGTGGATTTTTTGAAGTTAACTGAACTTGCCCATGATTTGGCTGCATTCAGCGCCTCCACATACTGTGGATGGAACTTGTATATATATTATCATTAACCCCCTCCTCCCTTTCCCCCCCAAAAAAAAACAAAAACAAAAACGTACGGGTGGTACTTGAACAAGTGTCTGGCCTGACTCATTGTCGGGATGTGAGGCAGACAGACAGACACACGCATCCATGGCCACGAGTCAACTGAGATATCGAACCAAATGACGTCAAAGTTTCTGTGGTCAACCCTGCGCCTGCAGGCCCGATTTGTCCGCAGAGCGCGAGGGACTTCCGGTAGGTGCAGCTCCCTTGACCTCAGGTCACGGAGACTTGAGGTTATAAGCTTTATTCTAAAACCTGACTAAATCATTAAAGTTGTTCTGCTTCATACGTTTAGGAACAGGTATATTGAAAAAGACGTAAAGCAAGCTCTTGAAGGTACTGGTCTTCTTGCAAAACACGTTTGTCTGAATAAAACTGTTTCCGCAATTAAAGGTTTATTTTAATTTTTGGTAGTAGAAGGATCCATTTATTCAAATAAATTCATCTGTCGGCAACCGGATTGGAATATTCTAGTCGCTCCACTCAATGAGAATATTAATCGAGAAAGTTCAGATTCCATTATTTCAATAACCTGGACATCCTAAATGTGGCTCAAACCACCTAGTGAGGAAATCGTCGCGAAACCTGCTCAGAATAGAAATTTATTTACGATACTGAACAAATATCATTAATAATGAGTGTCAGGTTGATACCAAATATCTAGAAATATATCTGAGGAACATGTGGTTGATAATGAAAACACGGGAGACGTTATCGTTGTCAGTAATAGAAGAACTGACAAGATTATTATTATCAATAAATATCGCTCTGCAAGACAAGAGAGCAAAAGTCACTGGACGGGCAAAGACCTTCATCAGTGGCTTCTTCATCTGCAGAAGTCATTGTGGCTGTGATCCTAACGGCCCTTTACTACGAAGAGAGATCTTACTTTTCTTTTGTTTTTTCGCCTTTTGTTTCGTAACACCCTCTCGAACGCTCTTTGAGGCTTTTGCGACGAGTGTGAATTGTCAATGCCATATGACAATTCATCCCGCTCATTTGCTGAGTTCGCTGGTTCTTTCAAACTGCGGTTAAAGAGGGCGATCTCCTGCGGTTAAAGAGGGCGATCTCCTGCGGTACAGAACTCGAGGATAAGGTCGTCAAAGGAATTCTTCGAAGACGGGAGATGATGGTCACCGTCTCAGGTTCCGAGGGTATAGATCAATGGTTCTCAGCCTCTTTCTTGTTCTTGTTCCTCTTGAATTCTACCATACCTCTGTGGACACCTAATAGGCGTTTTTAAAGAAACAAATATTCTACCGTTTACATGTATTTCAAAATCCATATGGACTATAGCTCTGTCATATAATCGAAAGTGTTTGTGGCAGCCTACGAAAATGGTCATTTAAATTGATGTGGCCATCAGAATACTTTTATGGCTCCTCAACTCTCCAAGTGATCAATGTGGCCCTTTAGATATGTGACATGGACCCCCGGAAGGGAGGGTGGGATTTGGGGTTTGGCACATGGCCTCTGGTTAAAGACCACCAACATCGATAGCCGACGTGCGACGCTTTAGGTTGAAGTACTGACGCTGTCCATAGAAGAAGAGCTCCTGGGGAAATATTAAACGAGGACTGATAAGATAACACACCCGATGGCAATGACACACCCCACTTCCTTGCCTGAATAAAATTGTCTGGCTTTGGCCAAGACAGTGTCTGAAGAGGGCATTACCGTGGTTAAGAGACTCCATTCCTTTTGATTTGGAATTGTTGGGGTTTCTCTTTGCTGAATAAACTCTCCTGGCGGCGGCTAGCATAGATACTTGAGTAATAAGAAGCAATGAGTTTCAACATTGGACATCTAATAATTGCGAAAATGACAGATGTTAGAATGAAGGAGATAAAGGAAGAGGAGAAGGAGAAGAAACAGAAGGAAGAGGAAGAGGAGAAAGAGGCCAATGAATGGAGGAGGAGGAGAGATTGGGGTGGGGGGAAGGGGAGGAAAAGGAGATGGAAAACACAGAAGACGAAGAGCGTCCAAAAGCGTGTAAAAAAAAAAGAAAAAAAAATAATAATAATAATAGAGACGGGAGACTAAAAGTTAAAGTTGCCGGGTTTCAGTTCCGATATCAGTCTTCTCAAAGACTCTCCTCAGAACGTCAGCCGAGGCAAGCCTCGACCCATCTCCCACCGTGGTGCCCGGCCACGTCAGTACAGCCTTCCCAGTAAATAGCTTCAGCTCACGGACCCGGACGAGGCTCGATCTGCCGACCCCGTGATTGCGAGGCCAGTACTAGAGAGCGAGGGGAAGAGTATGAGGATAGGAGAGGAAGAAGATCAGGGGAGGAGGAGGCAAAGGAAGAAGAGGAGGAGGGGAAGGAGGGCAAGGAAAAGGATAAAAAACGTCTGAGGAGGAGCAGGTGAAAGGAGAGGAGGAGGAGGAGAAGGAGGAGGAAGAGGAGGAGGGGAAGGAAGAGGGAAGATGAGAGGCGGGTAGAACTGGTTCACGCATCAGGACGTGTGACTATGAAGTCACGAAGTTCTTTTTCCCTTTTTTAAATCTCGAATAGAGGAGGATCGCAAATGTGCGTTGTGTGTGACAAGAGATGCAATTCATTGCAACATGACATTGCAATGTTTCAGAGGGAAGGAAGGGGAATGGGAAGTCGGGGAGGACCAAAAGGGGATGAAAGAGAGAAAGAAGAGCAAAAGAGAGAAGGGTGGTGAGGAGTGGGATTGAGAGAAGGGAAGATCAGTTGGTTGTGGAAAGAAAGGAACACAAATGAAAGTGCCATTCGCTATGGAAGAGATTAAGTTCTTTACGATCAGAACGGTATTATGCAAATGAAAAGAATACGTACACATGCACGTACGTCTACACATCCACGTGTAAGTGCGTGTGAACGTATGCGTATACATATACATATACGTGTATGTATGTGTGTATATATATGTATATATATATATAATCTATGTATATGTATATGCATACTGTATGTATATGTATATGTATATGTATGTGTATATGTATAGATGTCTGTATCTGCATATGTATATGTATATGTATATGTATATGTGTATGTATATGTATAGATGTCTGTATCTGCATATGTATATGTATATGTATATGTATATGTATATGTATATATGTATACGTATATATATGTATATGTATAGATGTCTGTATATGTATATGTGTATGTATATGTATATGTGTATGTATATATATGTGTGTACATCTTAAGCTGTGTATATGTATTACACATTTCTTAGAAATTTACAGTGAAATACTCCGCGCTTAGAGCTGATACAGCAGAAGATGAAATGAGCGAACTAAAGAGTCGTTAAAAAACGGTCGTGGGAGAGACAATTGGGCTGAAGAAAGGTTGGACGGAAAAGGAGGAAGAGCTTCTCAGTAAACCTTGCGAGCACGATCCGAGTTCGCGGTGTTTTTTTTTTTTTTGTCTATTTATTCATTTTATTTATTTATTTATTTATATCTTATTTAATTATTTATTTATTTATTGAATTATTATTTATTTATTTATTTTATTTATTTATTTATTTATTCATTTGTTTATTTATTTATTTATTTATTCATTTATTTATTTAATCTATTTATTTTTATTTATTTATTTATTTATTTATTTATTTACTTATCTATTTATTTATTCTTTATTTATGTATTTCTTATTTATTTATTCATTTATTTATTTATTTAATTATTATCTATTTATTTTATTTATTTATTTATTTATTTGTTTATTTGTTTATTCATTTATTTTATTTATCTATTTATTTATTTATTCAAGCTATCTATTTTTTATTTATTTATTCATTTGTTTGTTCGTCTGTTTGTTTGTTAATTAATTTATTTATTAGCCGTTTCTGTTGGCGATAGTCACATCATGTCCTGCGAATCTACTCGTCGACCAAATGGGATCCAAGTGATGTATGTTAAAAAAAAAAAAAAAAAAAAAAAAAAAAAAAATATATATATATATATATATATATATATATATATATATATATATATATATATAAATAGAGTATAGCTTCTGGCATGAAAAAAATATCCTTCTGGCTAGAAACAGAAATCTTTAATCCACATGAGCCACGGTTTGGTGTCATTGAGGGCATGCGGCCTTAAAACCCAGAGGTTCAACAAAGGCTGTCATGCCTAGCCACTTCGTAAAGCGGCTAATAATTTAAATGTCGAATAAAAGACCATCACCGGCGGATACATTATCAGTTATATATGTATCTCAGAAACCCTTCCAGTGGCATATAATGCCAAGAAAACGTCGAGGAACATTTTCCACACTGTGCAAGGGGTGACTGTCTTCCAAAGTGGTCACAGAAAGTAACGATGGAAACGACAGAAAAGACGCACCAGGGAACTGCCTAGTGTAGGCCTTATGGTCTCTTGCAGTCTCCTTCATTCTTATGTTCCTATGAACTTGAACAACCACGACCTCAGGTGTTTCAGTGATGGACCAGGAATTCAAATGACGGGTGACGGGTGAACCGTTTAACGGACGGACGACGGTTGACGGGGACCGTTAAAGACGGTTGACGGGGACCGTTAAAGACGGTTACTTGGTGAGCCTCGTCGGCTGATGGTGGCCAGCAGGGTGCTCAAGGACGAGGCGTTGCGTGCGTGCCGGAAATTGAGGGGGTGAATCAGGCCTTGCGCAGATGGGCGCAGGTGTTTAGGCAGATGTTGGGAGGTAATTATACAAATCATAGCACTTGCCTCCGCCCCTACACACACACTCTCTCTCTCTCTCTCTCTCTCTCTCTCTCTCTCTCTCTCTCTCTCTCTCTCTCTCTCTCTCTCTCTCTCTCTTTCTCTCTCTCTCTCTCTCTCTCTCTCTCTCTCTCTCTCTCTCTCTCTCTCTCTCTCTCTCTCTCTCTCTCTCTCTCTCTCTCTCTCTCTCTCTCTCTCTCTCTCTCTCTCTCTCTCTCTCTCTCTCTCTCTCTCTTTCTCTCTCTCTCTCTCTCTCTTTTTCCCTATGAACTTCTTGATTCTCTATAACACACAAATGTACAAACACGCACACACACACAAAGATTACAAAGGCAGAGCACACACACACACACACACACACACACACACACACACACACACACACACACACACACACACACACACACACACACACACACACACACACACACACACACACACACACACATATAGTATATATACACATACATACATATATATACATCAAAACTAAAACCACAGTCGGATCAGAAGAAAAACTGGAAACGGTGAATCTATATCATTTCGACTGTAAGCTACTGAAGAGGACTGTAGCTTAGGGTCGAAATACATAGACTCACCGTTTCCAGTTTTTTCTTTTTCTCCGACTGTGGTTTTAGTTATGATTTACATCTGTTGACTCTCCGTCCTCCCTTCTTGTCTATCTTATCTTAAGTTTCCCCTTTCTCTCCAGCTTATTACTTATACCCGATTTACTCTGCAATATCCTAACGTCTTCCTTTTTTCTGTTTTCTTCCTTGCTTGCCTTCGGCCTACGGTCCTATGTGCGACACCTTTTTCATCTTCCTCCTACTCACTCGTCCTCCTCCTCCTCCTCTTTTTCTTCTTTATTTTCTTTGTCTTCTTTTTCGTCAGCCTCTTTCTTTTCTATTTCCACCAGCTCTATGATTCATACTGCTCTTTCCTCGCTCTCTATTGCTCTTTTCTGCTCTCTTCCTCCCTCATCCTTCCTTTTACCTAGTTTGTAGAGCTTCTGTTTGATTATCTCTCATTTTCTATCTTCCTGCTAAGATCCTAATTTCTCTTTTTTTCATTCGTTTCTCTTTTCTTCTCTCACAATCCTCTCTTCTGTCTGTCTTCTCCTCTCTTCTCTCGGCAAAATCTTGTTCTTACCTCTTTTCCTCTCCTCTTTTCTCTTTCCCCTCCTCTTTTCTCTTTCCCTCCTCTTTTCTCCTCAACTCCTATGTACTCTACTCTTCTCTCGTCTCCTCTCCTCTCTTCACCTCTCCTCTCTTCTCTCTTCTCCTCTCTTCTCTTCTCTCCTCTCTTCACTTCTCCTCTCTTCTCATCTCTTCTCCTCTCTTCTCCTCTCTCCTCCTCTCTTCTCTCTTCTTTCTTTTCCTCTCTTCTCTCTTATCTTCATCTCTCCTCTCTTCTCCTCTCTTCTCCTTTCTTCTCTCTTCTCCTCTCTTCTCCTCTCTTCTCCTCTCTTCACCTCTCCTTTCTTCTCCTTTCTTCTCCTCTCTTCTCCTTTCTTCTCTCTTCTCCTTTCTTCTCCTTTCTTCTCCTCTCTTCTCCTTTCTTCTCCTCTCTTCTCCTCTCTTCTCCTCTCTTCTCCTATCTTCTCCTCTCGTCTCATCTCTTTTCCTCTCTTCTCCTCTCTTCTCCTCTCCTCTCTTCTCCACTTCTCTTCTTTCCTCTAATCTCCTCTCCTTTCCCCTCCTCTTTTCTTCTCACCACTCCTCTCCTCTCTTCTTCTTTTCTCTTCTTTTCTCTCCTCTCCCCATCTTTTCGCACGCCTCTTTTTCCTCTTCTCCACTCTCCTTTGTCTCCCCTTCTCTCCTCTTCACTGCTCTTCTCCTCTCTCCTCTCCTCTCCTCTCCTCATCAACTCCTCTTTTCTTATCTCTCCATCTTCCTCGTCTCTCTCCTTTTTTTTATCCCTTTCTTCGCTCCTTCCCTTCTGCATCCTTCTCTCTACTCTCTAAACTATACTGGTCGCTCTTGCTAACCCTCCCCTTTCCTGCTACTTTCCCCTCTTTCATATTTCACCCCCTCCCCTTCCCCTCGCCCTCCCCTCCCCCCTTCTCCCCTCCCATCCCTCTCCCCTCCCCCTCCCCTCTCTCCCCTCCCCTCTCCCCCCTCCCCTCTGCCCCCTCCCCTCTCCCCCTCCCCTCTCCCCTCCCTCTCCCCTCTCTCCCCTCCCCTCTCCCCCTCCCCTCTCCCCCCTCCCCTCTCCCTCCTCTCCCCCCTCCCCTCTCCCCCTCCTCCCCCTCCCCCTCCTCCCTCTCCCGTCATCTTCCCTTTGCCTCTCTTCTGGTCCCAGTACATTTATTTCCTTCCATCTCTCTCCTTCCATGTTTCCTTCTCTTGTTTTTTTCGATTTCTGTTTTTTTCTCCTCCTGTTTATATTTGCTCTCATCGTTTTCCTTTTTCGTTCCTACCGTCTGCACCTCTTCGTATATCATTTATGTAATATAACTCTGGTGCAGCGCGTGCTCTCTCTCTCTCTCTCTCTCTCTCTCTCTCTCTCTCTCTCTCTCTCTCTCTCTCTCTCTCTCTCTCTCTCTCTCTCTCTCTCTCTCTCTCTCTCTCTCTCTCTCTCTCTCTCTCTCTCTCTCTCTCTCTCTCCTCTATCTCTCTCTTTTTGTCCTCTTTCTCTCTCTTCCTATCGCCTTCTCTCTCTCTCTCTCTTTCTCTCCCTCTTTTCCCTCTCTTCCTATCGCCTTCTCTCTCTCTTTCTCTCCCTCTTTTCCCTCTCTTCCTATCGCCCTCTCTCTCTCTTTCTCTCCCTCTTTTTCCTTTTTCTTCCTATCGCCTTCTCTCTCTCTCTCTCTCTCTCTCTCTCTCTCTCTCTCTCTCTCTCTCTCTCTCTCTCTCTCTCTCTCTCTCTCTTTCTCTCTCTCTCTCTTTCTCTTTCTCTTCCTCTTTTCCCTCCCCCTCTCTCTCACCCTTATTTCATATCATTCAGACGTTACATCTCTCTCTTTCTCCTATCTTGGCTGTATTCCTCTCCTCTCTTACTCTCTTCCTCTTCTCATCGCCTCTTCTCATCGCCTCTCCTTTCTTCCTCTCCATTTTTCCTTTCTTTCTCTCCCTCCTCCTCTTATTCTTGCTTTTTCTCTTTTTCATCTCTCCTCTTTATCAAGTCCTCTCTTCGCTTTTTCTCTCCCTTGAATTTTTTTCTCATTCTTTCCTCTCTATTTCTTTACCTTCGCTCTTTTCTTTTTCTCCCTCCCTCGCGTTCTCTCCTTCTCTCTACGGATTTTCCCTCCCTTCTCCTCTCTTCCCTCCTCTCTTTTTTCCTCGACTTTCCTCTCTCACTCTTTTCCTTCCTTCTCTCCTCTTTTCTTTCTTTACATTCTCTCTTCTTTTCTCTTTACTTTTTCTTCTTTACTTCTTCCTACTCTTGCTCTCTTCTCCTTTTTCCTCTCCTTCCCTTCTCTCTTCCCCCCCCCACACTCCCTCCTTCCTCTTCAAGGTTTGCATAACCTCTATCTATAAATCTTTTTCTTTCTCCATCCCATTTATCAGGTCATTCTTTAGTACCATTTTCCTTGATTAAATGCTCCACATCCTCTTTACCTCCTCTTCCTCTCTTTTCCCCTTCTTCCTCTCCTCTTCTTCTTGTTTTCTCTTCCTTTTCCTCCCAGTGCTTCTTCCTTATACTTCCACCCCAACACCTCCCATCTAACCCTGCCTCTCCCTTTCCCCCTTTCCCCTTTCCCCCTTTCCCCCTTCCCCCTTCCCCCTTCCCCTTCCCCTTCCCCCTTCCCCCTTCCCCTTCCCCTTCCCCCTTCCCCCTTCCTCCTCCTCCCTTCCCCTTTCCTCCTCCTCCCTTCCCCTTCCCCCTTCCCTCTTCTCCTTCTCCTTCCCCTTCCCTTTCCCCTTCTCCTTCCCCCTTCCCCCTTCTCCTTCCCCCCTCCCCCTTCTCCTTCCCCCTTCCCCTTCCCCCTTCTCCTTCCCCCTTCCCATGCCAACCATCTTTTCCTCCTCCTTCTTTTTTCTCCCCCTTTTCCCCTTCCCTTTGGTTCTCCCTCTTCTGTCTATTCTCCTTTCTATTCATCCTCTTCTACTTTTGTTCTATTTCTATTCCCTTCTATTCCATTTCCTTCTCTCGTACCTCTCCCTTCTTTCCTCTTCCCTTCCTTTCCCTTCCTTCCCTTCCCTTCCCTTTCCTTCCCTTCCCTTCCCTTCCCTCACCCTGCCCCTTGTCAATTTGTTACATGTGTATGTACGCCCCCCCACACACACGCGCACACGCACGCACAACACACACGCACGCACACATATGCACACACATACACATACACTCGCATACATTAACACACACTCGCATACATGCACACACACTCGCATACATGCACACACACACACACACACACACACACACACACACACACACACACACACACACACACACACACACACACATACACACACACACACACACACACACACACACACACACATATATACATATATATATATATATATATATATATATATATATATATATTATATATATATATATGTAAATATACCTAAAAGTGCCGTGCCAACATTATTGTCACTACAACCACCACCGCCGCTGCCAACACTTCAAGCACCATCCATTCCACCACTCCTGAAGCCAACCTCATCGTCATCATCACCATTAATATCATCACCATTCACCATTACACTCACCACCACCACCACCACCACCACCACCACCACCACCACCACCACCACCACCACCACCACCACCACCACCACCACCACCACCACCACCACCACCACCACCACCACCACCACCACCACCACCACCACCACCACCACCACCACCACCACCACCACCACCACCACCACCATCACCACCACCACCACCACCACCACCACGATTACTAGCACCACACCACTATTGAGAGGGGTCTTGATGATTCAAGACTACTTGAGCCTTCAGTTGCTAAAAGGCACTTGATATCAATCGGAATTTTTTTTTTATTCAAGTATTCCTTTGTGTTGAAGCCTTAGATTATTTTCAATATTCTGCACTGCAACTCAAACACAATCTAAGTTTCACTGCATTTTCCTCTCATTGCTCATATATTCTCACTCTCGTCCTCTCCCTCCGCTCCTCCTTCCTCCTCCCTCTTCTTCTTCCTCCACTCCCTCCCCTTCTTCCCCCCTCCCTCTTCTTCTTTGCTCCCCTTCTCACTACCTCGCCTCCTACTTTCTTCCCCTCCTTCTTTCCTCCCCTCCTCCCTCTCTCCTCTCCTTCTTTCCTCCCTCCTATTCTTCTTTCCTCCCTCCCTCCCTCCCTCCCTCCTCTCCTTCTTTCCTCCCTCCCTCCCCTCCTTCCTACCTCCGCTCCTCCTATCCTCTTACTCCTCCTTTCTCTTCTTCTTCGCTTCCCTTCTCACTTCCTCCCCTTCTTCTTTCTTTCCCTCCTAATTTCCTCCCATCCTCCCTCCCTCCTCTCCTTTTTTCCTTCCTTCCTCCCTCCCCTCCTTCCTCCTTCCCTACCTCCCTCCCCTCCTTCCTCCTTCCCTTCCTCCCTCCCTCCCCTCCCCTCCCCTCTCCTCCCCTCTCCTCCCCTCCTTTCTCCCTCCCTCCCCTCTCCTCCTCTCCTTTCTCCCCCTCCCTCCCCTCTTTCCTCGCTTCCCTTCTCACTATCATCCCTCCTCTCTCCCTCCCTCCCTCCTTCCTCCATATTCTCCTTTCGCCTTCCCTTCCTCTCTTTCCTCCCTCACTCTCCCCCTTTCTCCTTACCTTCCTCCCTCCCTTCCTCCCTTCCTCTTTCACTCCTCCCCTTGGCCTCTCCAGATGATGCCTCCTCCCCCCACCCCCCCAGGCGTGCGGATTCCCTGCTTTGATTTGGCAAGTTGGTACCTAATCATCAATTATCCTATTAATAATTCACTGCTACATTACTTCTTCGTCTCAAGTTAGTAAGTACTCCCTACGGGCATCGGTGGCAGTCCATCAGCCTCAACTCCACCCACTTTTTGATTCCCCCCTCCCTTCCCCTCCTCTCTCTTCCCCCTCACCGTCCTCTTTCTTCCCTCCCCCCCACCTCTCCCCTCTCTTTTCCTCCCCTTCCCTGCCCTCCCCTTCTCTTCTTTCCCCTCCTTTCCCCTCCTCTCTCCTTCCGTCCCTCTCCTCTCATTCCATCTCCTCTTGTCCCTTTCTCCCCCTATCTGTGACCTCTTTCCCTTTACTTCTATTCACTTCCCTCCTCTTTCCTTCCTCTTCTTCCCCTTTACTTTCCTTTCCTTCCCCTTTCCTTCCTTTTCTTCTCTCCTTTTCCTATTCCATTCCCTTCCCTCCCATTCTCTTCCGTTATTTTCATGATTCTTCTTTTCCGTTGCCGTCATTTTCCTTCTCTTCCGTTCCCCTTCTTTTCCTTTCCTTCCTCCTCCTCCTCCTTTTCCTGCTCCTCCTCCTCCTCCTCCTTTTCCTCCTCCTCCTTTTCCTCCTCCTCCTTTTCTTCCTCCTCCTTTTCCTCCTCCTCCTTTTCCTCCTCCTCCTCCTCCTCCTCCTCTTCTTACTACTAGTACTACTACTACTCCTACAAATATTCTTTCTTTTCCTCCTCCTCCTCTTATTCAATTTTCTTTTCCTCCTTCTCCTCTTCCTCTATTTCTTCCTTCTCATACTCCTCTCTTCCCTTATTTTCTTCCTTCCCATCCACCTCTTCCTTTTCCTTCTCCCTCTTCTCCTCGTCCTCCTTTTCCTCCTCCTTTTTTCGCCCTCCTTCTATTTCTTCTACTCTTCCTCTTCATCCCCCTTCCTCCCCTCTTTCACCTCCTCCTCCTCCTCCTCCTCTTTCTCCTCTTTGTCTTATTCCTACTCATTCTCCTCTCTTTGTTTCTGCTGCTCCTTGTCCCTCGTCTTTTCAAACGAACAGCGATGGGCGACGGCGCCTCCTGATGAAAAAGGATGTCCAGGGAATTCGTCCGTCGGTCCAGATCTCCTTCTGTGCTTCTGGAAGACCCTCTTTAGCACTACCGCTGACGCCTCCGCCGCACCCTCACGGTCGCTGTCGCACTCTCACAGCGTTGCCGCAGGCGCCGCCCTTTCTGCCGCATTTGCGGTCTTTCTCGTCCCTTTGGGCGCGGGAGACAATGATGCTTTGTTATCCTGTGCAGCTAATTATGCTGACTGCATTGTTAACACATGCTTGTGAGCGACCATTGCGCTCTCGAATACGAATACTCACGCACGTTTACATACACACAAGCGCACACGCACACACGCACACGAACACACACACACACACACACACACACACACACACACACACACACACACACACACACACACACACACACACACACACACACACACACACACACACACTTCTCTTTTATATTCTACTCTCATCTCATCTCTTCTATGTATGTATACATGTATGTATGCATGAATGCATGTCTTGTATTATACATATATATATGTATGCATGCATGTATGTATGCATGTATGTATGTATGCATGTGTGTATGTACATATGTATGTAGGCCTACATATGTATGTATATATGTTATATATACAGTATATAGATATAAATTTTTGTATATAGGCCCATATTTGATAGTTACATGATGCAATAAGTACACTTTTTTATTTAGAAATCGATCTTATAGATATATGCATACGAGCTGAATGCGTAGAGTCTGACGTCATACATACCTCATTCCTACAACACGACCAAGATACCGTGCATGTAGGCACAGTTCCTGGAGGAAGCGCATGAGCGGTTTGTTTCTATGAGAGCTAGCTCCACGCATACAGGACAGAACAGCAACATTGGAGGCGATGATAACTCGGTCGGAACAAGAACAGGGCATGTTATTTCGTGAAAAAATAGATGGATAAAGAAAACTAACCGTATGTTGTTGTGAAGAAGCCCGCAAGAGTGGCAACTAAATTGCCTATAATTACAGTTTAGTTTATTTTCTTCTACATTGTATTGAATCGTCTTAAATTTAGCTTATTTTCTTTTACATTGTATTGAATCGTCTCAAATTTAGCTTATTTTCTTCTACATTGTATTGAATCGTCTCAAATTTAGCTTATTTTCTTCTACATTGTATTGAATCGTCTCAAATTATCCAGAATAAAATGTTTAGTGTGTAACATCGTCAGGGAAAGGAGAGACGAGGAGGCAAACTTATGTTTCGCGTTACCGTATTGATTGGGATAGATTCCCGCGGACGTTGCACATTTGTCGAATAGGTTTCGCCCTCTCACCCCTTCATTCCGGTGACGCCTTATCACGTGACCGTATCGCCGTTTTGAGTCTGTTCTGTCGAAGAACATACGATCATATGTATCTTAGGAGGGTTTCGATCAACCGAAACTCACTTCAGCCCGGAGGTTCATGAACTCAAATACATTAAAATTCGCCTGAGGTCTTCAGCCAAAACAGAATCTAATAAGTTTCGGTGTTGAACAAGTATTGGGTCGTTTTCGTAGGTTCCCCTCGTGTGATCGCCCCGTACTCCTCTCTTCCTTTTGTTCTTCCTCTTCCCGTTTTCTTTCCTTTCCCTCCTGTCCCCCCCAATGTCTTGATCACATTCTCTTGGACTCCTCCGGCCCCCTTTGAAGTCCTCAACTTCCTATCACCCTTAACCCTTTAACCTCAGATGACATGATGAAAAAAAGGACATACTTTGAATTCTAAAAAAAAAAAAAAAAAAAAAAAAAAAAAAAAAAAAAAAAAAAAAAAAAAAAAAAAACGGCTGGCATGAATTGAATGGGTTAAGGGCTTCCAAGGGCTTCACCAGCACCAACCACTGAGAGTTCGTTTGAGTAAAAAAAGAAATCGGTTATATCTTCTTTTTCTAATCTCCAAATATCAAATTCATCTTTCCGTCACATATAGTAAAGCTGAATGATGAAGTAAGTGATTGTTAAATACGAATATTAGACAAAAAGTCTAGATTTGTGTAAGCAAATTTATATCATATTTATTCAAATGGAGGTTGGAGGATGGAGGTTGGAGGAAAAATAGCCCAGTGTGATAATCCTTATACTCTCCAACGGCTGCTTAGTTCACGCCAAGAAGACCTTGGTGTCGATTGATCTTCATAAAGATCATTGTAGTTCCTCTCCATCTTTTCCTTATGGAACATCCTTCCCACTTCCTCTTCCCCATTCCTCCTCCCCATTCCTCTTCCCACTTCCTCTTTCCTATTCCTCTTACCTCCTCTCTTCTCTCTTCATCTTCTCTTTATGACTCTCACCTTTCTCTTTTTCTTCCCCGTTCACCTTTCCCTCATTTCGTATCATCTCTACTTCTACTGTTTATACAATTTTTTTCTTTCTGTTTCCTCATGTCTACATCTTCTTATCCATCTTTTCCCCTATTCCTCCTCCTCTTCTTCTCTCTCTCTCCGGTTTTCATTATCAGTATTTCTCTTCCTGTTCTTAATTCTCCATCTATTCAACCTCCTCTTCCTCTTTCTACTCCTTCTTCTCTTTCTTCAGTTAATTCTTTCTCTTTGTTCTTCTCCTCTTCATTTCCTACTCGATCTCCTTTCCTCCTTACTTCCCCTCCCCCTCATCCTTCCACCTCCTAAACACCTCCTCCCCCTCCGCATCCTTCTTCCTCTTCCATATTTTACTGTCCTTCTCCCCCTATTCTTCCTCCTTCTTCATTATCTTCTTCCTCTTTTCTTCCTCACCTCATTCTCTTTGCCTCTTCCTTCTTTCGTTTTCCCCTCCTCCTCCTCCTCTTCTCATCCTCTTCCTCCTCCTCCTCTTCCTCCTCTTCCCCTGCCTCTTCCTCCTCCTCTTCCTCCTCCTCCACTTCATCCTCTTTCTCTCATACTCCTTCTGCTACCTCTTCCTCCCTCCACTTTCTCCTCATTTCTTCTTCTCTCCTCCTCTTTTCTCCTTCCCCGCCTCCTCCTCCTCCTCCTCCTCCTCCTCCTCCTCCTTCCTCTCCTTTATATCGTCCGTCCGCCTGATCCCCTTTAAGCGCATCTCCTTATCCTCACCCTTCTCTCTACTCTCTAGCTCTCTCTGTCTCTCTCTATCTCTCTCCTTCTTCTACTCCTACTCCTCTTTCATATACTTAATAGGTTAATCTGAATCCATCTCCTGCAACACTTCTTGTCTGTTCATTTCTTTCCTCCATAATTTTCCTCAATCCTTCTTCCTCCTCCCTCTCCGTTCTCTGTACACTTTGTTCTCCGTTCTGCTTCTGTTCTCTCAATTATGAACATATTATTCCATTTTTTCATATCCTCCTTACTTCCTCACCCTCCCTCCTTTCTTCCTTCTTGCCTTCCTTCCTTCTTGTCTTCCTTCCTTGGTTCTTTCTCTCCTTCTCTACTTTCTTCCTTACTAATCTGTTCTGTTTTTTCATTTGTTCATTCCCTCCTTCCTGGTACCCTGTGTAGGTGCATACGGCTGCATAAGATATATACAATCAATATTTCAAGGGCTTTAGTGGATTCTTTCTTTCCTGCTCTGCTTTCTTCCTTACTAATCTGTTCTGTCTTTTCATTCGTTCATTCCATCCTTCCTGGGACCCTGTGTAAGAGCATATGGCTGCATAAGATATATACAATCGATATTTCAAGGGCTTTAGTGAGTCTGAGTCACGTACCATTCTTTTAAAACCGGAGACTAGTCCCCATTCAGGGGAGAATGCTGATCATTCCGAAGTTCTAGTGGCACTCCTTTATGATACGTTCTTTAAGGGGGCATTTACACGATCAAACGGTTTGTCAAACAAGCGTTTGAAGCGATGTTTGACCGTGTGAATGGGGGTATTTTGTTGTCAAACAAGTTTGTCAAACCAGAGTTCTAATGCCCCTTCTTTATGATACGTTCTTGAAGGGGAATTTACACGATCAAACGGTTTGTCAAACAAGCGTTTGAAGTGATGTTTGACCGTGTGAATGGGGTATTTTGTTGTCAAACAAGTTTGTCAAACCTATTTGACGACCGAATACCACAGTCACACAGTCAAACATCACTTCAAACGCTTGTTTGACAAACCGTTCGATCGTGTAAATGGCCCTTTAGATTATTACTTCATCCCAGCCAGGACTCTGCCTCAAAAATGAAACGCCTCGTTATTGGCGCCTGGATACAGATCTTCTTGGGTATTTGTTTCTCGTGATCCCACGGGGCAACCATCAGATAGACTCATCTTTCTACCATTTGACTTTATATATCATCAATACCCACACCTAATTCTAGACGTGCAACCCCGAGGGGCTGGTATTCGGTTAACAGATCATGCACAAGACCCCACTCACCTTTGACAATCTTTCCTTCAATTTTCCACGTAAATAGAATGGACGAGTGGTGGTTCTCCCGTCTTCTTACCAACCAGTGATACTAAAACAAGCACACATTGATATGATACACAATACTTTAGCTTTGCTTTTCAGAAAGATCTAAAGATCTACGAGAAAACTCAGAGACCTCTGCTTGCTACTTTGGAGCTCAGAATTTCCATTCAATGAAATCCGAGGCAACGTCTATCATATCTTCCTTATTTTTCTTTTCTTTTTTTCTCTTTCTTTATTGTATTTTCTTCGTATTCTTTTACTCCCCCCCCCATACCCTCCTCTCCTACCCGTCGTACTTCCTGCTCTCTCTTCCTTCTCTTTCCGCCCTCTCTTCGTCGTTCTCATGTTCAGCTTCCTCCCCCCCTTCTCCCCGTTCCCTCCCTCCACTGTCCCCTTTTTGCCAAGCCTCTGCCCTAACTCCCACCTTCTCCCTCACATCTGTCTCATTCTTCCAGGAGAATCTTCCCTCACTCTTCCACTAATTTCTACTCCTTTATCCGTCTTTCCTCTCCTTCCTTACTTCGCCTCCCCCCTTTCTTCGACCCTCCTACGTTTTGTTCTTCCTCCTCATCGCCCTTCCTCAGGTTCCTTTGATTGAGCGTTGCTGTTATAGTCGAGGGTGAGAGAGGCAGGGAGGGAGTGTGGGAAGGGTCTGTCTAGAATATTGTTTTCGAAATACATGTAAGGGTCATTTTGTTTTGATCTCAATGCCTAATTAGCTTCCCCTCTCCTCCGCCTACTCTCTCACCCACTCGCTATATTTCCTTCGCTCTTCTTTGCATGAGCTTCATCTCCCTCTCTTTCTCTCTCTCTCTCTCTCTCTCTCTCTCTCTCTCTCTCTCTCTCTCTCTCTCTGTCTGTCTCTCTGTCTACCTCTCTCTCTGTCTGTCTGTCTGTCTGTCTGTCTACCTCTCTCTCTCTCTCTCTCTCTCTCTCTCTCTCTCTCTCTCTCTCTCTCTCTCTCTCTCTCTCTCTCTCTCTCTCTCTCTCTCTCTCTCTCTCTCTCTCTCTCTCTCTCTCTCTCTCTCTCTCTCTCTCTCTCTCTCTCTCTCTCTCTCTCTCTCTTTCTCTCTCTTTACGTGTCTACTTATTTATATTTGACTATGCGATCTAAAGAAGCCACAATCGACATTGGTGTTGTTAAACTTATACTGATTTTTTTTTCTTCAACATTTTGCTTTGAAGGAGAAGGGTTCGGATTTAACGGATATCTAAGAGCTTTCCGAAGGAGCGGGGTGCAGTTTGCAAATAAACTATGAAGCACACTTCGCGGAACGTTTTCTTAGCTGAAAAAGAGGATCTTTCGCAGCAGGCGGCCTTGGTGCATAAAGGGCCATTTACACGGTCAAACAGTTTGGCAAACCCGGTTTGTCAGACAAGTGTTTGAAGTGATGTTTGAACGTGTGATTGGGGCGTTTGGTCGTCAAACACGTTTGTCGAACGTGTTTGACAACCAAATACCCTATTCACACGGTCAAACATCACTTTAAACACTTGTTTGACAAACCGGGTTTGTCAAACCGTTTGGCCGTCTAAATGCCCCCTAACATGGGATGCGGAGAATGGAGCGTTAGGCTTGTGGAAGGAAACGATGAAGAAAATTCTTAGGTGAGAGAAGAACATCGTAGAGAGTTTCAGAAAAGAGATCTAGGAATGGCCCTGCGCTGCAAGCACTCTACGGAGTACAATGACAACAGCTATGGAGCGTTAGGCTTGTGGAAGGAAACGATGAAGAAAATTCTTAGGTGAGAGAAGAACATCGTAGAGAGTTTCAGAAAAGAGATCTAGGAATGGCCCTGCGCTGCAAGCACTCTACGGAGTACAATGACAACAGCTATTGGAATGAGGCCAAGAACTTATATAAGAGAGAAGTGAAAACTGTCTCTGGAGGCTTGGGTAACTAGGGACGACTGCATAAACAAGAGCGAAAATATTTGTCCGATTTGTTTGGACACGAGGAGCGTGGCAGCGGAACAACGTATGACCTATTTCGATTAACATTTTTCACTTTCGTTTTAGTTTTGAATCACCAACTCATTCTTTGTCCTTGCTTGATCTTTTTCAAGAAAGCCTTTGGGCATTTGTAGATCACATTTGAATGGTAGCTCAGGGAGATTTCTGGGTGTAGATCGAAATGTCGAAGAATAAAACCTGTCTTGAGGTCGATGTTTTCTCTCTACTTCGACGTGGCTCCACGACTCTAGTTCTTCACATATGTACATACATATATATATTTACATGTGCATATACATGACTGGGAATAGCATACACAGTAGTCTTAGCCTGGCTAGTTTCATAGATAAGCTTCATCAAAGGGATGATGTACAGGACGAGTAGTGGGCTTTTTGTATGCACACATCTCTCCCAGTGCCTCCTCATGCATAAATGTATATATACATACTTACATTTACATGTATGTATGTATGTGTATGTGGTTGTGTGTGTGCGCCTTGGCGTGTGTATGTATATTTTAGTGCACACCGTTGTCCACCGACAATTTCCTCAGGCTTTAACCTTCACATTTTCCACATGGACACAGTTCCCGCCCTTTGTGCCGAGAACGAGTATGCAAAAGGTCTGACCTGCACCCCAGGTGAACAAGTCAGGATAACTGTCTTGTAGCTGACTAATTGCTTGCCGTCATGGTGAGTGGGGGGGGGGAGGAGGGAAGAAGAGCCGAGGTGAGAGGAGGGGAAGGTCTGGGAGGTGAGGGGAGGAGAAGGGAGGAGAGGGGCGGGGGAGAGAAAGGAGGGTCTGGGGGAAAATGGGAGGGAGTGTATGGGAGGGTCTGGGAAGAAAGGGGAGGGAAGGGGAAGGTAAGAGATGGAAAGTGGGGTTTGGGAAGGGAAGAGATGGTCCGGGAGGGGAGGGGATGGGAGGAGAGGGTCTGGGAGGGGAGGTTCTGGGAGGGGAGGGTTTGGGAGGAGAGGGTCTGGGAGGGTAGAGTCTGGGAGGAGAGGTGAGTGGAGGGGAGGAGATGATCTGGGAGAGGAGGGGATGGGAGGAGAGGGTCTGGGATGGGAGGGGAAGGGAGGAGAGGGTCTGGGAGGAGGGGGGATGAGAGGAGAGGGTCTGGTAGGGTAGAGTCTGGGAGGAGAGGTGAGGGGAAGGGAGGAGAGGGTCTGGGAGGGGAGGGTCTGTGAGGAGAGGGTCTAGGAGGGGAGGAGATGAGAGGAGAGGGAAGGGGAGGGTAGAGTCTGGGAGGAGAGGTGAGGGGAAGGGCGGAGAGTCGGGGGAGGTGAGGGGAGGATGAGAGGGGAAGTTTATACGTCGACCCTTCCCTTGCCAGGGTCATGGAACGTCTCCTTTAAGCCGCGGAGCAAAATTGTCTTCTCTCGTCTTCTTTTTTGCTCCTCTCGTTCTTCTATTCCTTGTTATTTTTCGTATTCTGTTTCTTCTTTATTCTCCTTTTTCTATTTTTACTTTCTCTTATTCATCTCCTTCTATTTCTTCTTCTTCATCTTCTTCTTCATCTCCTTCATCTCCTTCTTCTTCTTCTTCTTCTTCTTCATCATCATCTTCTTCATGTCCTTTTTCATCTCCTTCTTCTTCTTCTTCATCTACTTCTCTTCTTTCTCCTTCTCCTTGAAAAAGAAGAATATATATACATAGCTATGGGTTCACCTCTGAGTGCGGTAATGGCGTCCTTATATATGGAAACACTAGAAGTAGACAAATTCATACGGATCATAGGAAGAGGCTCTAAGTGGTTCCGGTACGTGGACGATATTTTAGTAATAATGCCAGAAGAGTCAAATATTAACAACAAACTTCGCATGTTGAATGAAGTTAACGAACATATCCAATTCACGGTAGAAATGGAGATGGAAGGAAAGCTTCCCTTCCTGGATACACTCATACACCGGGAGGGTAGCAGCGCTAAATTCTCTGTCTATAGGAAACCCACAAACAGAGACGATTTCATACACTACCTCTCACGGCACAGCGCGAAAACAAAGTCCGGTGTGATAATAGGTTTCTACCTACGAGCTATAAGGATATGCAGCGATGAATTTCTGACAGACGAAATATCATACATAACCGAAGCCTTCCGTAAACTCATGTACCCCTCAGGTCTTCTACACAAATTAAAAAACAAAGCATTTATGATATCAAGAACAAGTAACAAAACGACCAAACCGGATTACTTGGTAGTACCATACTCAAAAGGAGTAGAAGTAATTACTAACTTTCTATCCACATAGCACATGCCGTGGGATTAAGAATCAGAGACATAGTAAGAATGAGAACAGGAGTATCATAAACCAGAACATCATTGTATACAAAATTACATGTGGAGGATGTCCGGCCACGTACTACGGAGAGTCATTGCGTGGCATCGAACAAAGAGTATACGAATACAAGAGTGATCTACGTCACCACAGAACTTCTAACTCTTTGGTGGCTGGGGTGATGTTCCGCAAATATGAAGTAATTCACTATTTTTCTTTTTGCACTTCCACAAAAATGTTTTTGTAATTTCGTGACAGTCTCCTTGCACTTCCGTTATTTTGATAGTCCGAACTTATCTGTGAAAATGAGGGAAAGATAAAGGAAAATACATACGCGTGAGAATATTCGGGAATCTTAGAGTTCACTAGTGCACTATTCAAAGTCACGAAAATTGTCTCAAAAATTGACAAACATTAAGTTCACAGCTACCACCATGGGCTTACATAAGTTTAGGGTGGCAACTAAAATAGTTCACACACCAACAATACATACATACATATACCAAAGGCTTTTCCCCCCCTTACAAGGGGGGTAGCCAAAAAGAAAAATTCATAAAAAACCATTCCCACCCATTCCATCCCTAATACACTCCATTCCCCCTCCACCCTCCCTCTTATCTTGGCACCTCCTGGATGAACGGGTCATCCCTGTATCTTGTCCACTGCCCTGGGTCAGAGGCAGTGTCGCAAGACACAGCACATCGACAGCAAGGCCACTTAATTAAATCCGTAGGGGCGCCCCATATATACCCTAAAGTATCAACTGCATGCTACTTTGCCATAATAATATGCAGCCAATACCTCAGACAGGGTAGTATAATTAAAAAAATTACACACACGAGACAGAGTGCATGCGTCTTCGACCAATGCAGAAACAAGACTGTCTACCCCGCGTGGGGTAGCTCAAAGCGAGGGGAAATATAAATCCATTTGGTGGCAATTACCTTAGCGCAAACCCGCCGTGGCTTTATACGTATATTATTTATGTAATTAATTATACATACATACTACAGGCTCCCATATCTCAGGCATCGAACGGAGTTGATGTTGGATCCCACGCTGCTTTGCGGGATCGTTTTTTTGTCTGGAATATATGAGACGGTGCACAGCAAAAGGGAGTTGATTTGAAGCGAACAGAAATTCGGGTGAGCCACGAATAGATATCATGGATCAATGGACGGTGGGGGTGGAAGGTAGATCGTGCGTCTAGAGAACTCCGTGAATCAGAGAATGGAAAAGACTGCAAGAGACCATAAAGCCTACACTAGGCAGTTCCTTGTCCTTGACCACCTGTCGTCCCTATCCATAAATTCATCTAATATCGTCTTAGAACAACCAATGTAAGGTGGCTAGAGTAGCAAGGAGTTTGCCGGTGAAGATCGAGGAAAAGAGGGAAGGGAGAGGGAACAAGATATAGTTATGGAAGAATGCGGTCGTACAAGTTCGCAGTCAGAGCGGAAGCAGTTGGTATAAATGTGGACGACAGAAGTAAAATAGTGTAAACAGAGCAGAAATTCCCGTCAATGTAAATGTAGACGGTAGAAGGATGAGATGGTATGTAGAGTAAAAACTCCTGTACCACTGTTATCATTCTTCATATTGCCATTGATCATCATCGTCTCAGTCGTCACCAATTCGTCTCATTCGTCACCAGTGCTGATCTTCTCCTCCTCCTCATCAATGTTTTGGCATTAGGCTTCAACTTCATTCCGTAGGCTACTTTAACACTTAGCAACCTTTTGCCGTGCGCCGTCCACGACACGACGTCGTGTTCTCAACCATGGTCGTGGTCGTGACGTGTGAAAGCGTCTATAGGCACCCATGGTTATTTGAGAGCACGACGTCGTGTCGTGGACGGCGCGTGGCGAAAAGTCGATGCGTGTGGATACGTATCCTCAAAGGCTACCAGTGACGGTCATTTACCCTGTCTACCTGAACTCGAAGATACACATCTGACGTTGTCTCCTCTTCACGTATTACCACCGAGGTCCTGAGACTGAAGCCAATCTTGCCTTTCTCAAGTTCAAATTTCGCTGAGCCGGATTCCAATATCTCTGAAGGCTGCTTGCGCTAGGCTCTCCAGAAATTCCTGCCTGGACCCCTTTGTATGTAAATAGTCCTCGGGTCCCTAAGTTTTGTGTCCTGCTTAACGAAATGCACGGGGCCTACATTAATAACACGTTTCCCTTCCACGTGGTTTAGTTCACCATTTTCTTGAAGTGATTTTGTGAGTTAGAGTAACTACACGTCCTCTCATACGTCTGATATAGGTTTTGTCAAAAGTGTCTACTATGTTGCCTGCCTGTTGGTATGCCTGTGTTCCAATTTATCTCTCCATCTAGTCCTTCTGTTTCTGTGTCTGTAAACAGACGTATTTTCTTTTCGTCTGTTTCTGTCTCATTCTCTCCTTTTTTTCTTACATCCTATACTTGTTCTGAAATGGAGAGGATTTTTTTTTTTTTTTTTACAATGTAAGTCTGCTCCCCGGCCTTATTGCCTTCTGACCTTCCGCCTCCCGCTGCCCTCCTGGACTTCTAGCCTCCTGAACCCTCCTCCCTACACACACACACACACACACACACACACACACACACACACACACACACACACACACACACACACACACACACACACACACACACACACACACACACACACACACACACACACACACACACACACATCCACACCCACATCCACACCCACATCCACACCCACATCCTCATCCACATCCACACCCACATCCACATCCACATCCTCATCCACATCCACACCCACACCCACACCCACACCCACCCTCGGTGCCCTCCACTCACTTCCCCTCCCGCCCTTTACCGTCACTGTCCTTTCCTTGCCCGACGTTCTCATCGGTCCGTCCGTCCCAGTTAGAGTGCCAGACTCCTTCGTCTCCCGTCCATCCCCAATCCACTTGCATCTGGCCTTCCCTAACCCATTCCTATTCTGATGGTACTTTTCCCTATATAATACTGGTTACTGTAGGGCTAACTTATTTCGCTCTTCTACCCCCGTCTCTCTCTCTCTCTCTCTCTCTCTCTCTCTCTCTCTCTCTCTCTCTCTCTCTCTCTCTCTCTCTCTCTCTCTCTCTCTCTCTCTCTCTCTCTCTCTCTCTCTCTCTCTCTCTCTCCCCCTCCCCGTCTCTATCTCTCTCTCTCTCTCCCCCTCCCCGTCTCTATCTCTCTCTCCCTCCCTCCCCCTCTCTATCTCTCTCCCTCTCTCCCCCTCTCTATCTCTCTCCCTCCCCCTCTCTCTTTCTTTCTCTCACACACACGCTCTCAGTTTCATTGCAGCGTTTCCTTTTCTCTTTTTGCCTATTCGACTTCTTTCCCTCTTGGTATATTCCTTCATTCTTCCTTCGTTTTCTTTATTTCCTCCTTTGCTCTTGCTGTACCACTTGCATTTCTTGTATCTTTTCACATATGAGGACCTGATAACCAGCGGCTGTTCTCCTCCTTCTCTCAGCCAATAACAAGGAGACAGTCCCAAACAACAAAGACAGAAGATGGTGTTTCTTCCAGAGACACCTGTGGAAACTCGCGAGGATTGTTGCCACTTCCCGCGGGGCTGCGGCACTTAGTGAAACACGAGAGGAAAATGACTGTGTGTACGGCTGTTACTGTTATCTAAGGAAAGGAGGGATGGGGTGGAAGGGAGTGCTTATGTGTCAATAATAATTTGACGCAATCCGAAGGGATTTCTCCCCGTCTTCTCTTTTTCTGCCTGAGGGGACGGAGGGGGTCACCGATTAAGTGAAGCGGCCTTGCTGTGGATGTGCTGTGTCTTGCTGCATTGCATTTGACCCAGGGTAGTTGATGGATGCAGGGACGACCCGTCATCCATGAGGAGCTAAGATGGGAGGGGTGGAAGGGAATAGAATGGGTGGTGGTAGGTACGTGCCTCTGACTTGGCTACCTCCCTGATAAGGGGGAGAAAGCTCTCAGTATATAGCTAGAAACTGGATTCTACAATTATCATTTGTTTTTTGTATATTCTCGCTCTTTAAGTGTGAGGATAACAAAGCTGCATATCAAGGTTTCCAATGAATTATTTCTACATATATATATATATATATTATATATATATATATATATATACATATATATATATATATATATATATATATATATATATATATATATTGTTGAGACATTCTGACAGGTTGACGTAAGTGGAGTAGGGAAAACAGGAGTCTTAGTCTTGAGTTTATTCCTGACTACTTTCGCAGGAATAAACTCAAGACTAAAACTCCTTTGTTTCCTACTCCACTTACGTCATATATATATATATATATATATATATATATATATATATGTATATATATATATATATGTATACACATATACATACCATTCATAACGCAAAACGTTTAGTGAGAGATGTATCTGTGGTGAAGACTCCTATTTCCTTATCTTCTTTCTTTCTTGTAACTGTTTCATATCTCATCGAGAAACCCAATGA
>NC_134782.1:48873751-48876251 GCF_046742065.1 Oratosquilla oratoria
AGAAACTTTAAAATGCCATCATTTTTTTTTTAAAGGACGAGGACACGGTAGCTAACTACAAGGCAATTTACATAACAGAGAGGAGAGCAACAGAAAATGTTATGAGGAGATACAAGAGAGAAGCTTAGAAAGAAGTATTTAGGAGAGTATAAGAAAGGAACGAGAAATCTTTTGTAAAGTTTGGATAAGAATTATAGAAGAAGTGAGGCAGACAAAAGTTATACTATTGATGATGAAAATAGAATTTCACTAGAAGAGAAGATGGAAGAAAGAGAGGAAGCAGAGAGAGGATGTACCAGAGGGAAAGCTGCTCTGAGCAGATGTAAGAATAGAAAAACAGCAGGTGAGGACGGAATAATGCCTGAAATATATCAGTTTGGTAGAAATGAAATCATTAGATGGTTAGACTATATACTCACTTTAGCTCATGAGCAAGGGACATCAGATCAGTGGCAGCAGGACCTAATCCAGCCGAGGTGTAAGAAAAAGTTTTTAGAGCAGAGTACGGCAAACAAAAGGTGCAACGCTCCTGATACACGAGAAATGTCTACGAAAGAGTAATTGAAGACGATTTGAGAAGACAAATGAAGGAAGAGACAGGAGAGTGGCAGTATGGCCTCATGCCAAAAACGAGCATTATTGACGTGGTCTTCGTCTTGAAAATATTTCTGAATAAATGAGATGAGCATAAGTATGCAAAATTAATAAATTTAGAAAAGGATTTGGTAGAATCAGCAGGAGAAAAAAAAATGGAAATTGTGAGAGAATAATATTATGGCAAGTCAAAGTTAGTAAGAATAGTAAACAGCATCCACGACATCGTGTAAAAACAAAGTTTAGGGCTGACAGGTACAAAGAAGATTGTTTGACGTCGAAAAAAGTGAGGCGAGGTGGTGCGTTTTCTCCTGTTATTTATTGTCTACATAGATAAATGTCTCACATTTGTCTGTATACCTTTGTCTACCCAGATGATGTGGGACTTAAACAAGGGTGAAACAGGCAAGGTCATCATATCAAGACAACAGGGCAAGACTCGTAGTAATGGATTTAAATTGGAAAATTTTAGGTTGAAGAATTAGCAAGAATTGGTTTACCAACAAAATGGTAAAAAACAGAATAAAATTAATAACTATGTAATGAGTACTGAAACAATTGGTTGTTATAGGAGAAGATTAGATAACCATATGGATAGGGATGGCAGGAGGTAAGGGACATGGAACTGCCTTGTATAGGTCTTATGGTCTCCTGCAGTCTCTTCTATATCCTATATTCAGTACGGCGGAGCAACTATAGGAAGTGGGGAGAATAGACGACTCAAACGAGTTAGAGACTGTATGTATGTGAAGGTAAATTTCACTGCTGGAAGTGATCAAGATGTTGAGATAAACTGGACAAATTTAGATTTAAAAAGGAAATAGGCAAGAATTGGTTTACTAACAGGGTGGTCGACGAAAGGAATAAACTTAGTAACCATGTAGTAAGCGCTGAAGCTATCAGTTGTTTTAAGAAACGATTCGACAACTTTATGGATGGGGATGACAGGTGGTGATGGATACGGAGCTGCCTAGTGTAGGCCTTATGGTCTCTTGCAGTCTCCTTCATTCTTATGTTCTTATGTTCTTAAGATGTTGAGATAAACGATCTGTGAAACAAACGTCAGCATGCTGTACCCAATACTGAAGGATGAAATATACCCAGAAAGTATAAAATGACAATTTCCAAGACTGTTCTGTAGCCAATGTTGATGTATGGATCTTAATGGCAGTCGCTGACAACCAACACGATGTCAGCAGTCTAGGTCGCTGAAATGAAGTTGCTTAGAATGATCGAAGGAACAACGGGAAGATTCATAATTACAAAATGATAAAGTGAGAGGAATTTCGGGTCACCCTATTGTTGGTAGAAGTTTAACCATAATAAATGAGATGGTATGGACAGGTTAAGAGGATGGAGGGAATGGAAACCAAAGATGAGAGGTATGAGCATTTTAATAGAATGGAGGAAGATAGAAAACGATAAAAAAACTGGACCAGAGGCTACAGGGGAGAAGGCCTGATGGCAAACCAAGAGAGATATAAATTGAAAGGAGTGAGAAATGGGCAGGCAGGAAGAAATTTTGAGCCGAAGGAAGGGGAGGAGGAAAAGGAGGAAGAGGAGGAAGAGGAGGATGAGGAGGAAGAGGAGGAAGAGGAGGAAGAGGAGGAAGAGGAGGAAGAGGAGGAAGAGGAGGAAGAGGAGGAAGGAGGAAGAGGAAGAGGAGGAGGAGGAGGAGGAGGAAGAGGAGGAGGAGGAGGAGGAGGAAGAGGAGGAGGAGGAAGAAGAATAGATCTACGAGGACCATTCAAGATGGAGACGGATAGTGAGGGGAGATGTCAAGTCGACAGATGATCATTCATCTAGCAAGCGTTTGGTAAGAAATGAGAAGCACGTGACTTCGCCTTCAGATCAATAATATCGTCTGGTGTCAGCCAGATCAAAATTTGTCAAGTGCAACATCGTG
>NC_134782.1:48891251-48896251 GCF_046742065.1 Oratosquilla oratoria
GAATTCGCAACGTTAAACTAAAACAGTCATAAAGGAAAAAGGGTTTGAAATTGATGAAGATGAACGGCGTCATAGGATCGCCTTAGGCAGGTTTCCATCGTAAATCCCTGTGATGGTCAAAATAATATAAAAACATAAATCTATTTCGTCAGCGTCATTCGTAGTTAGTTCTCCATGTAACAACTGTCGTATACGGTTTACTTAATTTTTCACTTCAATTGCAAAGTCCTTTTCCTTCTTCAAAATTCCTTTCAATCTCTATAATATAAAACATAAATCTGTTACGTCAGCGTCATTCGTAGTTAGTTCTCCATGTAACAACTGTCGTTGTTTACTGTTTACTTAATTTTTCACTTCAATTGCAAAGTCCTTTTTCTTCTTCAAAATTCCTTTCAGTCTCTCTTGTAGAGTAGCTCTTTTGCTGTTGGTCTGGCGACAGTAGATATATTTAGGGGTAAAGGCCATTCAAAATACGTGTTCTATTGAAGCCGACAGCAGTAACAGCATTATTTAATTCAGTTTGCTTTTTCAAATTTTCTGACGATGTTCCGGTCTTCGTTGGCGAGGGTACTAAGTAAATGACTAAAATATATATTATCTTGAGACGTTTTTTGGCCTTCAATCGGCCATCTTCAGGAATATTCTCATATGGTGAAATTCTAGGTATAGTTGCGTTAGGTTGAAATGGTTATCTATTTGGCTTATGTTGGCATTGGGGAGGTGACCTTTGTTCGGTGTGTTCAAATACACTTCAGAATGTGAACTTAATATACCAATATACTTGCAATATTCGTGAATGCAGGTATATAGGTTTCACTACCACCGTAGAATCCCAGCACACTCACAGGATGGAGCGATATGCCGCCATGATAGCAGAATCCATGAACAAACACTAATCAGAAAACAGATGAAAAAAATACAATAACCCTACATAGAGAACATGACACAAGGAGATTAAGAATGACGGTAGCTGTATACATTCACAACGAAAAACCTGTCGTCAACATTCAACAAACGCCCGAATCCATGCTCCCCTCAGTTAGAAGGTCCCAGGCAGCAACATACGGAGCTTCACGGCCACTCAGACAAACAGCACCCTACGGAACGCCACCTTCCCAACGCACTACGTACAACCTCACCTCATCTCATGAACACACCGCACAAAGGTTACCTCCCCCAGTGCAAGCATAAGCCAAACAAATAACCATTTGAACTTAACGCAAATCTACCTAAAATTTCAACGTAAGAAAACACTCCTGAAAATGGCCGAAAGACGTCTCGAGATAACATGTATTTTAGTAATTTACTTGGTACCCTCAACAACAAATACAGGAACACCGTCAGAAAAATTGAAAAGGCAAACTGCAAATTGGATGATGCTGTTACTGCTGTCGACTTCAATAGAACATGTATTCTGAATACCCTTTACCCCAAATAAATATATATATATATATATATATATATACATATATACACATACACGAATTGGTATTTGTCTAACACAGGGTAAAAAAAGTCCAGGTGTAATATATTCATAAGGCGACAAAGTGAGAGTATGAGGAGCATGACACAACCAAGAAATAAGAGAATTAAGCCGGCAGAGAAAAGATCCAAGAAGAAGTCAAGATCAGGAGATTGCACCGGGGCGCGACGCTGAGCGAGAATGGAAGATGAAAGGGAACACAGAAATGGTATTAAATGGGAGAATGGAAAGAAGAGGACCTTTGGGTCGCCCAAGACATAGGTGGAGCGGTAATATGATGAAGGGTTTGCAAAGAGCCCAGACGGGGAACAGACATAAGTGTCGGCAGTACCGCATTTCAGTTTCTGCATGTGGCCTCCATTGGGTCTCCTAGTGTTGATGGCTTAGAATTAAAGTGCATTGTGGTTGTTAAAATTTACCTCTAGTCACTGGGACCTATTCAGTGTTGTACACACACACACACACACACACACACACACACACACACACACACACACACACACACACACACACACACACACACACACACACACACACACATATGATATGTGTGCGTGTGTATGTATGTATACATTCATATCGGCAGAATGAGGGGCTTCGAGTCAAAGATGTTCGTTTGCGCGTAGACGCGCGAAGTTGCAAGAACGTGGTCCAGCTTTGCACTTCCCTTTGACCCGCGCTGTTAATCAATTAATCTGTGACGATGAATGGCCTTTCAGTCTTCGGTGTCTAGGCCTTTGTTCTAAAGCTCATATCAACGTTGATGATCTAGTGTGGACTCGGCGATTCCCAATTGACATTGTGTTAGAGGCAGAGTATCAGAATTGCCTAAATGCAGAGAATAACATGGATCCGCCGTCCCTCTGTCTGTTGACTCCCGTCCTGATGTGTTTGGGAAGCGTGGATTCTACGCTCTAAGAGGAAAGAGACCAATGTTTTCACTGGATGGAAAGAAAGAGCGTTCTGATTGGTTGGCTCATAAAGAAAAACGTACACACACACGCACACACGCACATGCACACATAGGAATCTCATGTAAGGAAAGTGGAAGCTAGTTTACTTTATACTCAAGGATTGCTAGTAGTAGAATCTAGACTGGTGTGCAAATCAAGGAAGAAAGTTGTTTTCTAGATTAATGGTGAAGGGGTACTCGCAGATACCCTACATGTCGTCAAATTTGGTGTTACTCTTCCGTGACTATTTGAGTAACTAGAGTTTGACTTCGCTTACAAAAATCTAGCCTTCTCTTAGAGCATTTCAACAGCACGTCCAACATTCGTATAGCTTTACTATCTCTTCTCCATCATTCAGCTTTGCTATATATGACGGAAAGATGATTTGATATAATTGGAGGTTTGGAAAAGGAAATATTGTAACCGAAGTCGTCGTCACTCAAACGAACACTTGAGTCGACGCTGATGAGGTTCGTGGAAGCCCAGATTAACCGATTTGGGCAAATGATATGTGAGGATGATCATCATTATGGTATGATCTTATGCCAAAGTGTCTTTTATGAGGTCTTTTTAATCAGCTGGTTTCTTTGGGTTCATGTAATATTGTAATATACTAGGTACTAGTATACAGTATATTATCAAATGTTGATTTATTTTGTTTAACACAAAACTTACGTCCCAGCTGTCAAGGAATATCGTAGTCAATATTTTTTCGCTTTTAGTTTTGTTTGTATATTTACTAACTTTTTACATATATATATATATATATATATATATATATATATATATAATGTATATATATATATATAATGTATATATATATACATATATTACATTTATTTTTATTTATATATCTATTGTGTAACATTTACTTATTTCATTTACCTACTTTTATCACTTTATTTATTCATTTATCCATTTATTCATGTGTTTATTCATTTATTTTTCTTTTACATACAGATCCTATAGATAGTTTTCAGCTTTGTTCGTCCATCCCTTATTTCCTATTGTTTCTTAATCTCCTGGAGATGGTCTCAACACTGAACAAATCGTCCGTCATCCACTATCTACTACTGATTTTTGGTCTCGGGACCCTCACGGAGGCTGATGTGGACCCCGTAGCGACTCCAGGAGTCCGTGCTATGAACACTCCTTTAGATCCTTTGGCAAGTGCGTTTGAACACAATTCCTCCACAATTTGCGCGGTATCATAGCTTTGCCACCACTGAATGCACACGCAGAGCCGTAAGATACCCGCAGAGCTTCATTAATGTCTTGGTTATGCGGAGGTCTTCCAGAATGAAGCCATCCATTTCCTCTTGGGAGAAACCCCTTTCCTACCGTGGCTACTGGTGCGGGAGTAAGCGAAAAAGCTTGACGGCAGACGAAGTAAAAATGGAAATTGGTCTCAGGGTATGAGCAGGATCCACGTGGTAGGGAAAAAGAAAACCAGCATGAACATAAGAAAGGAGGGGACTGCAAGTGACCATAAGGCCCACACTTGGAAGTGAGGGAAAAAGCTTGACGGCAGACGGAGTAAAAATGAAAATTGGCCTCAGGGTATGAGCAGGATCCACGTGGTAGGGAAAAAGAAAACCAACATGAACATAAGAACGGAGGAGACTGCAAACGACCATAGGGCCCACACTAGGCAGTTCCATGTCCCTTATCACCTGTCATCCCTGTCCATAAAGCTATCTCATCTCTTTAAACAATCAATTGCTTCAGCGCTAACTACATGGTTACTAAGTCTACTCCGTTCGTTAACCACTGTCGGTAAGCCAGTTCTTGCCTAGTTCCATCTTACATAAGAACATAAGAACATAACAATGAAGAACATATGAACATAAGAATGAAGGAGACTGCAAGAGACCATAAGGCCTACACTAGGCAGTTCCGTATCCATCACCACCTGTCATTCCCGTCCATAAAGTTGTCTAATCGTTTCTTAAAACAGCTGATAGTTTCAGCGCTTACTACATCTATCTGACTCCATTTCTTTTTAGCTAAGGACTACCCCTTGTCGTTTCTCCGTTTGTATATACAAAAGATGGTAATACAACTCGCAGTAATGGATTCAAACTGGACAAATTTAGATTTAAGAAGGAAATATGCAAGAATTGGTTTACTAATAGGGTGGTCGACGAATGGAATAGACTTAGTAACCATGTAGTGAGCGCCGAAACTATCAGTTATTTTAAGAAACGGTTAGACAATTTTATGGGTGGGGATGACAAGTGGTGATGGATATGGAGCTGCTTAGTGTAGGCCTTATGGTCTCTTGCAGTCTCCTTCATTCTTATGTTCTTATGCTCTTATGCTTGGAAAATTGAATCAATAAGAAATGGATTAATGGAAATACAAATATTAGGTGATCTAAGACATTAAATGGGTGGTCTGAAAAGTGAGGACTAGAATTAGTGATGGTGATATTGGGCAAAAAGAATCTTGGCCGTCATAGTAAACAATCTGAAGATCTAGATATAAGACTTCTAGAGTGACTGATGGGAAAAAATAGGAACGAAGCGACAAGACGAGAAAGGCGAGCGATATGTGTGTCAGTA
>NC_134782.1:48916251-48921251 GCF_046742065.1 Oratosquilla oratoria
ACATACATACATACATACATACATACATACATACATACATACAGATTGATCTGATACATTCACACTAGTCTCCCCTCCCCTTGTGTAACGGAACTATGCATATATTCCTCCAATTCACCGGGATACTTTTCCCCTAAGCCACACATTAAACAATCACACCATGTATTCTACAATAACTACTCCACTCTTTGTCAGATATTCCACATGACATCCATCTAACCCAGGTGCCCTTCCATTTTTCATATATTTTTTTACTGTTTCTTGTGCCTCCTAACCCAGTGCAGTGATTTCACTATCATCTACCATAGCCACAATCAAAACCTCCTTATCCTCTACATCAAACAACATGGAATACTCTACCCGTCTTCCCTTTCACAGATTTTTTTTTTAGCTAAAAACAGCCCATTTCCTCCATTTATCCTCTTCTCTACCTGCCTTGGCTCTTTCCACTCTTCACTTTTTTCCTAGACATCTTTTTATTCCTTTCAAAAATCTCGAGGAAATGCCTCGCTTTACATCCGGTCTTTTCTTAGCCTCCCTCACTTTGCAGTTTACTTTCACACTCTTTCCTCTGTACTTCCTTAACATCCCTTTGTTTTTTTCCTTTGCGGATACTCTTCGTATGCACAAGTTTTCCGCCATTATAGCATTCACCTCTTCATTCCACGATTTGCAATCCTTCCTTCTGTTCCCACCCAGTCTTTCCCATCTCGCACACCACTTTTGCGCACTTTATTATTTCCTCTTTGAAACGCATCTTTTCCTGTCCTACTCCCACTTTCCCCTCCCTTTTATTGCATTCCATATATCTCTCAGTTATGCCCAGGATTCGTCCTCTTCCTCCTTATTGAACTCACTCGCTTTCATCACCTCTCTCCCCTTTCTTCGGTCTCCACCTTACATTCTCTCAATATCTCTTTTTACCAGATGATGATCAGACAATCCATTGGTCTCTCCTCTTAATACATTCATGTCCATATATATATACATATACATGCATACATATATATATATATATATATATATATATATATATACATATACATACATATATATATATATAAATATATATATATATATATATAGATATATATATATATATACATATATATATATATATACATATATATATATATGTATATATATATATACACTATGTGTAAAAGTACATGAGATATGCTCTACTTCTGGTCATAGTTTCGCTCGCTCTGTGTGTGTATGTGTGTGTATGAGTCGGAATGCTGCTCGTGACCATCCCAGACCTCTCTCTAAGCTATTCTTAACTTGTCAACAATGTTGGTCGGCCTCCAGCTGTACATGTACTATATAATTTTGTCTGCTGCTGCTTCTTTTTCATAATACATTATTGTCGTCGTTATTCCTTTCGCTGGGCAGAGAATTCCCTCAGGTGAATAGGATTGGCTGATGGCAAATAAAGGAAAATTCAGAAAAGAGGTGTTTGGTCGCATCACTGCGATTTGCATTGTGGGTAATGTCAGAACGATTATATTTAAGGGAAGGGATCGTGGTCTGATAAAATCGGATACCGTTGCATAGACTTTATGAACACACACATGCGCGGACAGGTAGTACAAAGATGCACACACACACACACACACACACACACACACACACACACACACACACACACACACACACACACACACACACACACACACACACACACACACACACACACGCACACGCCACGCACACGCACACACACACACACACACACACACACACACACACACACACACACACACACACACACACACACACACACACACACACACACACACACACACACACACACACACACACACACACACACACACACACACACATACACCAACACACACACACGCACACACACACACACACACACACACACACACACACACACACACACACACACACACACACACACACACACACACACACACACACACACACACACACACACACACACACACACACATGCCTGTTCGTGTCATTTCGCAAGGCCTGGTATGCGCAAGAGAGCCTAGAATATAATAAAAGCAGAAAACAAGACTAAAGTGCCACACCTCTTTGTTGTGAAGCCAAGGGAGAGCAAAATCCAAAAAGATATTTGATCATCGTCTCGGTCTTCTGCTAGTACTAGTACTTCCGTGGTTGCAGAACGACCTGGTACAGTTGGCAAGATTTCCGAGAGTACCACCTGTTCATGCGAAATGGGTGTCTGTGCGCACAAACGTGAAATGAACTGGTTACGCTGTTAATTTCTGTTAGCAATACCCCGTTCCGTGAACACAGACGCTATTGGGACATTAACCATATCTCGCGTCTCGGCGGACCGTCATGTGGACGTCTTGCCAACTGTACATGCACAGACAAGCAGAACTCCCCATGTCTTCGATTCGACCACCTTCCTACCTAAAGAACAACGCGCTCTCGATCGTTTTAGTGTTCGTATTCCTGAAAGGTTTACTAGTATGGGTGCGTTTGGCAATGCAGGATTGGCCGGGGTATGACAAGAAGTGAAAAAATATGTATTGGAATGTTGACTTTACTGAAGAAAAAGAAGAAGAAGATGAAGATGAAGAAGGTGAAGAAGGTGAAGAAGGTGAATGTGAAGAAGTGAAGAAGATGAAGAAGATGGAGAAGATGAAGAAGATGAAAAAGATGAAAAAGATGAAAAAGACGAAAAAGATGAAAAAGATGAAGAAGATGAAGAAGATGAAGAAGATGAAGAAGATGAAGAAGATGAAGATAAAGAAGATAAAGAAGATAAAGAAGATGAAGAAGGTGAAGAAGGTGAAGAAGATGAAGAAGATGAAGAAGATGAAGATGAAGATGAAGAAGATGAAGATGAAGAAGATGAAGAAGATGAAGAAGATGAAGAAGATGAAGAAGATGAAGAAGATGAAGATGAGGAAGATGAGGAAGATAAGGAAGGTGAAGAAGGGTGACAGTCATTGTCTTTTACATGTTTTTTCTGGCTGCATTATATATATATATATATATAATATATATATATATATATGTATATATATATATATATTATATATATATATATATATATATATATATATATATATATATATATATATATATATATATATATATATATATATATATATATATTACACGGGCAACCATCTCCTTTCTCACGAGATTAAAACTTATCATGATTGGACCAAAGGCTACGACTGACCTTTTTGTATTTCTTTTCCTATATGACCAAACGAAGTCGTTTTAAATCTGCATTAGAAAACTCTGTACCAGGTTAATCTTGAGATGGGTAATTCAGACAGCAGGGCAAGACTCATATTTCAATTTATTTAGATTGGACAAATTTAGGCTCATGAAGGAAAAAGGCAAGGACTGGTTTACAGACAAAGTGGTAAACGAATGAAAAATATTTAATAACTAGGCAGAGAGCGCTGAAGGAATTGGTTGTTTTGAAGGAAGGTCAGATAATACTAATGACCCACTTCGGAGAAGAATAAGCGAAAGTAAAAAGATCCGTATATTTTGATCACTAACTGTGATCCTATTCAGCATCTGCTGAAGAGGATCACAGTTAGTGATCGAAATATACAGATCTTTTTACTTTCGCTTATTCTTCTCCGAAAGTGGGTCATTAGTATTATTTTACCAATGTGCTACGACATCACTTTGTTGTGAAGGTTAGGTAGCTTTATGGATAAGGATGACAGGTTGTGATGGACATGGAACTGCCTGTTGTAGGCCTCATGGTCTCTTGCAGTCTCCCTCATTCTTATGTTCTTATGTGACTTATGATTATGTCGTGACCTCCAGATCATTGTCGAACACTTGCGTGTGTGGCCAGTCCCCACTGAAGTTCCCACTGAAGTTAGGGAGTGCCAGGACCTGGAGAGAAGGTTTCAGGCTTTTTCCTGAAATCCGTTCGAGGCCCATGTGAAAGGAAATGTATATTCTATCTCCGATCTGATATCCAGGCCTTGTGACCCAGTTACGAAAACTTGTGCTGAGGGAATGGCCCGGGGAACAATGAATAATGTATGAATAGAAAATAGACAAAGAAATGAATAAGCAAGCAGATAAATGAATAAATGAATAAATTTATAGATAAATAGAGATAAATATATACTAATAAATGAATAAATAAATGTCTTTTTTATGTGGGACTGCCTCCTTGTGTATATATATATATATAAATATATATATAATTAAATATATATATGTATATATATATATATATATATATATATATATATATATATATATGTATATATATATATGCAGAAAAATCACTAGGAAAATAACAGAAATGAGACCGAAAACTTTCGTATATTAAGACGGTCTCATTTCTGTAATTTTCCTAGTGTTTTTTATGCATACTAGAATCACGCGTTCAAGTGGTTTCTTCTGCAAATATATGTAAGTAAAAATATAAATAGATGAATACATGAATAAAAACTAAATAAATGAACAAATGATAAACAGATAAATAAGTAAACAAACAAAATAGATAAATAAGAATAAATAATATAAAATACACCAATTAATTAATAAAACGTATGAGAATAACAGTCTGGTTGCCGATGGGAAACACGTAATAAGGAGGTTTGATAGAAAACGAGAAAGAAAATGGATAAAGGAAGAAGCAGAGAAAGTTTGAGGAGAATTTTTGCTCATGATGTGAGGTACTAGAGAGCTCTGGTGGCGTGTTCAGTAGAGTGCTCGTCTCACATCGCATTCAATTAGTTGTGGGTTCGATTCCTGTACTCCGCTACGATTCCCATCAGTGACTGCTACCTGCCCCAGCAGTCAAGCGTAAATATCATTGGTGGCGGCTTCGGCCGCAGTTACGCCGTCCCCGGCGTAGGCTTTTCACAGTCTTCTTCTTGATGTGTTGAAAACATAAGAATGAAGGAGACTGCAAGAGGCCATAAGGCCTATACTAGGTAGTTCCATGTCCATTACCACCTGTCATCCCGATCCATAAAGCTGTCTTAACTTTTTCTTAA
>NC_134782.1:48926251-48928751 GCF_046742065.1 Oratosquilla oratoria
ACATATATATGTGTATATGTATCTGTATATATATATATATATGTGTATATATATATAATATATGTGTATGTATATGTATATATATGTGTAATATATGTGTATATATATATATGTTATATGTATATATATGTGTATATATGTATATATATATGTATGTATATGTATATGTATATATATATATAATATATATATATATTATATATATATATATATATATATATATGTATATATGTATGTATGTATATGTATGTATGTATATTACGTATGTATATGTACGTATGTATATATATGTATGCATATATATGTATGTATATACTATATATGTATATATATATACAATATATAAATTATATATATATATATATATATATAATATATATATAATATATAAGAGACAGACAGACAGACTCAGAAACAGCGTAACTAGTAAATAGAACCTGTGTGATATCGAGAGAATAAATCATCTGTCGTTAGCCATGATAGGAAGAAAAAATGTCGTCCTTTACGGACAGGGATACCAAGCGAAGAAAAATAAAAAAAAATCTTACGAAGTAAAGCCAAAGCGTTTCATTACGCTGGCCTCTCTATCCCGTCCAGGCAATCAGCTCGAGACTGGAAAGTAAACAGACGGAAACCCATCCGGAATCTTGATCGTGTTTCAGCAACAGAGACGAGAAGTTTGGAAGGTCGTTAAGTTATTTAGGTCTTAGATGTAAAACGGAGTACTTAATCAAGTTAATTCTCCTTAACCAGGTTTGGTGGGACGAGTTTGTTAACTAGAGGTGATTAGAGAAATCTAGCAGGGAAAGAAGGAAAGTAAGGGGAAGACAAGAGGGAAGTGGATGTGAGGGAGTGAGGGAAGGAGGGAGGAGAAGTGACCAGAGCGACAGATGTGGAGGTGAGTATGGGTGATGGGATCTCATGGATTGACGGTGGAAAAGTAGGGAATGGAGTGATGGGTTTGAATGGAGAAAGTTAAATAGGTGGATAGATAAAAAGATACATACATATATATACACATGCATGCATGTATACCGACCTACATACATGTATACATACATACATGTATACATACATACATACATACATACATACATACATACATACATGCACACATGTGTATGTATGCTAATAAGAACACGGGTACGTGTGTTCACTTATGCAAAGTAGACCACTTGGAAAAAGAAACTAACGAAGCAGAGCGCTTTCGTATATTACATGATTTGCACTGAAGATGTAATATACGAAAGCGCTCTGTTTCGTTAGTTTCTTTTTCCAAGAATTCATGTGTATGTATGTATGTATGTATGTGTATGTATGTATGTGTATGTATACATGCATGTATATATGTATATATACATATATACATAGAGAAAGAGAGAGGGGAAAGATGAAACCGTGGTTATGTGAGAGATAGGAGGTGGAAGAAGGGAGGGGGTAGGGGGTGGAAGGGAGTAGGGGCGGAAGGGAGTAAGGGCTGAAGGAGAGTAGAGGCGGTAGGGGAGAATTTGAACAGGAAAGGAAAAGCCTTGGGCCGTGGAACGAATCCTGTAAAACCGAGAGGAGGCACAAGGCCGGGAGAGGAAAAGCAGAGTCAGGAAGAGTCCCGGCCGTGGGCGATTTGGAACGGACGGAGGCCGGGGGAGAGAGTCACTTGAGGCTAGAAAAGAGGAAAGGCATTTTGAGGTTCTGTGAGAGCAAGGTGTAACTTAGGAAGTGGTGGAAGGTCGGCCGCAGAAGGGGAGTTAGGGTGACATGGAAAACGAGGAATGTACGAGTACAGGACAATGGTGAAGATAAGATTAGGAGAGAGAAGACAAAGGGAGTTAAGGAGGAGGGGGAGGAAGAAAAGGGAGAGAAGAAGCGGTAGGAATAGGCGGTGGGGAAGAAACCAGAAATTGAAATATTGTCTTGGGTAGAGGAAGTATAGTACGGAAGAATCGATGGTGATGGAAGGAGAATGAACAAGGAAAAGGAAAATGAGGCCAAGAAGGAAGCGGGCTACAGAAATGTAGATTTGTTGTTTGTGAACTACATTGGGTTTGGAGGCGTTGAGAGAAAACAAAGTTGTGGTTTGTCTTTTTATTCTTCTCGTCTTGACTGAACTATATTATTAGAGCATTCGTCGAAGAAAACTTTGGCAGTTGCCAGTGGCGATATTTACATGCACATGGTGGCTGTTGTAGCAACAGTTAACTATATACAACTTATTCTCCACTATCTACGCCTTACTCCATTTCTACAATGTACGATGTATAAACTGAGGATGTCCACCTTTCATTTTGTCCTAGGTAAAGCGAACCCATTAGCGGACATCTGGGCCGAGCGGCTGGACACCTGATCGAACATTGTCAAACTGCAAAATCAGCATACGTCATATATGTATACATATATATACATATATATATATATATATATATATATATATACACATATATATATATATATAATATTTACATGTGTTCCCATTTGTAAATATATAATCCATGCATAAGTATTG
>NC_134782.1:48933751-48938751 GCF_046742065.1 Oratosquilla oratoria
ACAGATCAATATAGCTGACCGCCTCGGGAAGAGTTCTGAACCCAAAAATTCACCCAGCTTAAGCCAGATTAAAACTTATTTGTTGACGAGAAGGGACATTGCCAATTAAAGGACAAAACTTTTCTTTGGTTGTACATCATAGACTTTTTCCTTTGATTCTGGAAGTTGATGTTCCTCGGTGTGTCTCTCTCGCTCAGGTTTTATCCAGTGTAATTCAATGCATTTCCTTTTATCCTAGGGTGTATGTCACGGTTGTATTTTGTCTTTCTCCCGTTTTCTGTGTTTTACTCATAAGCTTACCCACGTCCCATTGTCACTCCTTGGTTAGCTTAGAGTATGTTAGGCCGCTTTCACACGAACGTTTCCGTAAGCGCGTTCGGGTGCGCCGCGTTTTAACTTTCTATGGAGTTCAATGGGACCTTTCACACGACGCGTTTTGCGGTCCCATTGAACTCCCTTGAAAGTTAAAACGCGGCGCACCCGAATGCGCGTACGAAACACTCGTGTAAAAGCGACCTTATTCTCCTTTGTAATTTCGCGTCATCAGGTAACAAGGCTATGCCGGTGTCTATTCTTTTAGTTAGGTCATATATGTATGTTAGGGAAAGTAGAGGCATCAGCACTGATTGTGGTGGATCCTTTGTGTGTGTGTGTGTGTTTGTTTGTGTGTGTGTGTGTGTGTGTGTGTGTGTGTGTGTGTGTGTGTGTGTTTGTGTGTGTGTGTGTGTGTATGTATATATATATATATATATGTGTGTGTGTGTGTGTGTGTGTGTGTGTGTGTGTGTGTGCATGTGTGTGTGTGTGTGTGTGTGCATGTGTGTGTGTGTGTGTGCATGTGTATATGTGTGTGTAAATGTGCATGTATGCCTGCGTGTATATATCCTTGAGTGTGTGTGTGTGTGTGTGTGTGTGTGTGTGTGTGTGTGTTTGTGTGCGTCTGCGTGTGCGTGTGGGTGTGCCTATAAACGCGCGCTAGTCCCGTCTCCTCGTCCAAGAACCCTTTCTCCGCTGGGTTTTTTGTTTAGAATGTGGGTCACAATAAAAATTGCATTTATTCATCTATCTATGTATCTATTTGTTCGTTAATTCATCTTCTTGTTCACTATTTTATTCACTAATTCACTAATTTGCTTATTCATTTCTTTATTCATTCATTTGTTTATTTATTTTTCATCTTAGTATTTTTATTTGTCTTCATCTATTTATTTGTTTGTTAGTTCATTTTATTTATATTTTATTCATCTATTTATTCAATTATCTATTTATTCATTCATTTGTGTATTTAATGGAAAGGCCTCACTCTGAAGGATTAAGAGAGTATTCTAGTGATTCCTAAAATAAGTTCTAAAATGTTATCAAGAAGTGGAGCCCAATTCTTTGGGATACAACTGTAGGTCAACACTTCTCCTCCCCTCACCTCCCACCTCCCCCTTCGCCTCCCCTCGCCTCCCACCTCCCCCGCCTACCACCTCCCCCGCCTCCTACCTCCCCCTTCCCCTCCCCTCACCTCCCACCTCCCCCTTCCCCTCCCCTCCCACCTCCCCCTTACCCTTCCCTCGCCTCCCACCTCCCCCCACCTCTCCCCTCCCACCTCCCCCCTTCCCCACCCCTCCCACCTCCCCCCTTCCCCTCCCCTCCCACCTCCCCCCTTCCCCTTCCCTCACCTCCCACCTCCCCCTGCCCCTCCCCTCGACTCCCACCTCCCCCTTCCCCTCCCCTCCCACCTCTCCCGCCTTCCACCTCCCCCTTCCCCTCCCCCCGCCCCCTTCCCCTCCCCCCGCCTCCCACCTCCCCCTTCACCTCCCTTCACCTCCCACCTCCCCCTTCCCCTCCCACCTCCCCCTTCCCCTCCCACCTCCCCCTTCCCCTCCCCTCGCCTCCCACCTCCCCCTTCCCCTCCCCTCGCCTCCCACCTCCCCCTTCCCCATCCCCTCTGGCTCTCATCCTTCACTCACTCTCCTTTTCGTGGTTCCTGAAACTCCTCTTCACCACCTATTATACTCCTCTGTCTTTCTCTTTATCAAGAAACTCCTCGACAGTTCCTGCGGCTCTGGAATGTCTCAGTCCCTAGATAACAAACAATCGTCTTTAATGTCGGCGTAAGCCTTCAGTGGCATCCTTTAACAGAACAATGTGATTCTTCCATCCCCTGAATAGTCTTCCGGTGGAATCTGGAATGGAAGTAGAATTCACATGTAATGAAAGAATTAATCAACATAAGTTTAAAGCCTTCGCTGTGCAAAGGCTGCTTTCGGTTGAATTAAATTATCTGACAACAGACGAAATAAATGCGAAAATGTTCCTTAGCAGTGCAAAAGTCAATAGTCTTTCAATAAGGGAGGTTCAGTTCTAATGAGGTTGGTTCAAATTGGTTCACAGAGCAGCGTTCATTGAAATAGATTGCGCCAACACGTGAACACCACGGTGAATTACACACACACACACACACACACACACACACACACACACACACACACACACACACACACACACACACACACACACACACACACACACACACACACACACACACACACACACACACACACACACACACACACACACACACACACACACACACACACACACACACACACACACACCTCTTAAAATGACAACAATGGCGCCAAGTTGTAAATAGATCGTGAGTAAACTACAAATACTCTTGTAATCGGTGTAAAATGTATTTTTTTTGTATTCTCGAAAAACATGTGAAAGTGTTCATAGACACCCATGGTTGTACGAGAGTACGACGTCGTGTCGTGGACGGCGCACGGTGAAAATTCGATACGTGTGAAACAAGCCTTGGAGATGGAAGCTCCAAGTTCTGCAAGACCTTCGTCGTAGAAGTCCTCGTAATCCGCGTCCACATTTGTTGCATCTCCACGTATTGTATCATCTTTGCGTACCACCTTGTGATACGATACGGTGCAACAGGGTATTGTACCCACTTGTTGCGTATCCGCCTGGTGTATACGGATACGCAACAAGTGGGTACAATACCCTGTTGCACCGTATCGTATCACTAGGTGGTACGCAAAGATGATACGATACGTGGAAATGCAACAAGCGTGGACGTGGCTTTAGGAAGTCTATGCAAATCACCTGAGATGAGCAGTAAACAGATTAGATTTGGCTTGTTAGTACTCAAGTCAATTACAATTACAATTTTCTTTCTCTTGAGATTGCCTTGTACTCTTGTGAAAGGGAATGTTTTATCACCTACTTGTATTTCTCAAGGGGGTCAGTGGAGTCGTATTTTTGTTCCACACCAGTTGTACTCACTAACGTAAAGTTCTTGACGTACTGAATAAGTAATTAGGATTGTCATCACATTAACTGACAGATAAATTCATTACTCAGCAAAGTCATAAGGTCGACTCTGTCAGTTTATATCTGTAGGGGGGCAGAGAAGATTTTTTTTTTTTGCGTTTTTTAATACACTGAATAAATAAACAAGTCTCTAATCGCGTTAGCTGATAGCGCACCTATTACTGAGAAAAACTCTAACGTGATTATTTTGTTATGGAAATAAAACGAGACTTAAGGGCCATTTACACGATCAAACTATTTGTCAAACCCGGTTTGTCAAACAAGCGTTTGAAGTGATGTTTGACCGTGTGAATGGGGTATTTGGTTCTCAAACACGTTTAACAAACGTGTTTGAGAACCAAATACCCCATTCACACGGTCAAACATCACTTCAAACGCTTGTTTGACGAACCAGGTTTGACAACCAAATACCCCATTCACACGGTCAAACATCACTTCAAACGCTTGTTTGACGAACCGGGTTTGACAACCAAATACCCCATTCACACGGTCAAACATCACTTCAAACGCTTGTTTGACAAACCGGGTTTGACAAACTGTTTGACCTTGTAAATGGACCTTTAGGACCGCGGTGAAGCTCCGCGGATTCAAGAGGAGACTTGTTTTCCTTGCGTGAGAACAGTCTTACCTGCGGATTCCAAAGCCATTTCGTTCTCCCATTTGGAAGACCCAAGACCAGAAAAAAAAGAAAAACAACATCACTTAGCGTACTGCCCCGCTCGTAAACAGACCCTCACGACTACAAATATCTTTCTGTGCGCCCCAATGAAAGATACATCAAAGCTGGAGGGAGGGAGGGAGGGAGGGAGTGGGAGCCGGGAGTGGAGGAGTCTGAGCGTGTTGGGTATAGAGTTGAGTAAAGCAAGGGCCGGATTCTTTATGTAGAAATAATTAGGTTGGAAAAGGGTTGGGAGTTAAAAAGGAAAATGACATTCATAGGGCTAATTTGAAGTAAATGAGAGTCCTGTGGAGCAAGAGGAAGTAGAATTGGAGTTCGGGCTTAGTGGGGGATAGTCATCGAGGATTACTTTGAAAGAGAAAATATGATCACCTTGGAGGCGACTTAAGATTTGGTTAGTCCAAGAAAGTTGACCCTTTCATTGCAGAAGGTCAGATAAGTAAGGTTAGCTAGAATGAACACAAAATTTTATAGAACACATTAGTATACCAAAGTGAGACCTGCTGAAGATAGCCTCTAATTGCAGAAGGTGATTTCTCGACTAAATAAATTTGCCTAACGACAGCCAGAATAGATACTAAAGTCATGAAACATAGCTAAATGATGAAGTTAGAATATATAATAATTAGAATACAAACGGAGAGATAACTTTAGAGTTAGGACGGGCTAGGGAGGATGAACGAAATTGAGATGTATGAAGTGGAGCATTAGGACCATCAATTATGATTTCCAAAATTCACCACCAAAATGCCGCTCGGCTTTGCTATTTTGCATCCCGGGCATATCATTTACCTTTACCCTCGGCGAGGAGGCGGACCCTACAGTTTCTCGTCGACTTCTTTGGGGACCCAGCTTTATCAGTCCTCCATTCCCTCCCTCGCTCCCTCCTTCCCTCCCTCCCTCAATCACTCCCTCCCTCCCTTCCTCCCTTCCTCTCCCTCCCTCCCCCACTCACTCCCTTCCTCCCACCCTCCCTCCCACCCTC
>NC_134782.1:48941251-48953751 GCF_046742065.1 Oratosquilla oratoria
CAACAGCAGCAACAGCAACAGCAACAGCAACAGCAGCAGCAGCAGCAGCAGCAGCAACAGCAACAGCAACAGCAGCAGCAGCAGCAGCAGCAGCAGCAGCAACAGCAACAGCAACAGCAACAGCAGCAACAGCAACAAACAACTTGTTTATGTGTCGATCAATTTAATTTTGAAGCAGTGTTTGCATAAAAAAGCAGAGTGCCTATTATAACAACATGAAAAGGCAACCATTTCATATTTTTCTAAAACTTGACTTTAATCGAGTATAATCTCCTTTTTCTTATTCTATCTTCTTCTTTCTTCTTCCTTTTTTTCTTTTCCTTTTTCCTTTTTCCTTTTTCCTTCTTCCTTGTTCTTTTCACTTTCTTCTTTCTCCTATCTTCTCTCTTCCTTTTTTCTTCTTCTTTTTTCTTCATTCCATTCTTTCTTCTTTTATATTCACGCCTTTCTTTATTCTCGCCTTTCTTTCTCCTCCTTCTTTTTCCTCTTTCTTTTTCCTCTTTCTCTTTCCTCTTCCTCCTCTTTCTTCTCCTCTTTGTTTCTTCTCCTCTTTGTTTCTTCTCCTCTTTGTTTCTTCTCCTCTTTCTTTATTCTCCTCTTTCTTTATTCTCCTCTTTGTTTCTTCTCCTTTTTCTTTATTCTCCTCTTTCTTTGCTCTCCCCTTTCCTTATTCTCCTCTTTCTTTATTTTCCTGTTTCTTTATCCTTTCTTTCTCCTCATTCTCTCTCCTCTTTTCTTTATGCCCAAGCAGAAGAAGGGACATTTGGTCGAGCCGGAGACGCAAATTCACCGTAAGCTGAGAGAGGAGGAATTTCCCACGGATTTTTTTTTTTAACTTCTTGAAGAAATGCCATAATGGAAGTGGGCTGTCCCTCGGGGTATGAGGTGTGAGGAGGAGGTGGGAGGGGAGGGGGTGAGGCTAACCTGGGGTGGGACAGGCTGGTATTTCTCTGGCTGCAGCGACGAAGAAATGGCGGTAGTCACCGTCTGAGACAATTAGCTATTTCGTTGTTTAGGGCAAGGGAACTGGGAAGTGTTGAACAGTCTAGAATGAGGCAAAGGATAGATAAAAAGGAAAATAAGATTGGTTTGGAAAAGACACAGGTAGCACCAAGCCACAAAAGTTATGCTTCTTATTGTGTGTATCTAAGTGTGTGTGTATATATATACAGTGTACTGTATATACGAAAACACATATTTTTCTATCAGCATACACACACACTATATATATATATATATATATATATATACATATATATATATATATATATATATATATATATATATATATATAGATATATATATATATATATATATATATATATATATATATATAACCTACATGCATTATAGAGACAAAAAGGAAAATGAGAATGGACTTAATAAACAAGTAACAGACCAAAGGACGTAAAAAAATATATATTTAGAATATCAATTAAATAAAAATTATAAGTTAAAAAGAGACGAAAATACAAGGTAGAATTTGGACATTTTAAGAATTGACAAGCTAAAATAGAGCTAAACTGAAAAACAGTGAGAAGAAAATAAAAAGATGGGAAGGTCAAGGAGAACGAAGATAGTTTCAGAAATCAAGATAAAACATTAAGGGGAATAAAGTTACTTGAAGAAGAAAAAGAGGAAGGAAGAGAAAAGGTACTTAGGACTAGGAAAACACTGTAAAAGGTACTAGACAAACATATGTGTATTATTGGGGTAAGATGAAAAAACTGCAAGAACAGGGTGAAAACCAAAAGCAAGGAAGAAAAAAAAGAAAAAGTCTTCAAATGATTATGGGTTTATGAAGAAGACATACATAATGCATAGAAAAAGAAGTATCTAGTTTAGGTAAATATGTACAAGGAGGTGTCAAAAGAAAGGATGAAAGGCAACTCATCTGTTTCGTCTTTATCCATCAAAAGATAAACAATATACAACTTAATGCGTACACAGTCTTACAGAGAATATCAATCTCGTCAGAAAGCGTCTCCGAAGACCTTTTGGGAGTTTCGGCCAATGGCAGACTCCGTGCGGACGCTACGTGGGTGTTCGCTTCTGCGGTATATAATGTACACACATACACGTATGATCTCGTGCCGGAAGTTAGTTAGGTTAGGACGTCAACAGTGGTTTAAAAATGGGTAGAACTTTTACGAAGCTCTTACCCTCTTGTATACTTATTATTGTATCTTTCTCTTTGGTATTTGTGGTGGATGGGTTTCTTCAGACTGTGGGGTTTACAGAGAATTTCGACAGTATATATATCTTTAGTATGTTGTTTTCATTTTGTGCTTACTATCGTTTCGGATCCTTTGTTACGAAGGAGATTCGAGGCTTTTACTTGGCCACTTGCGAGCCTCGTATGTGCACTCTGCCATACGTGTAACACACACACACACACACACACACACACACACACACACACACACACACACACACACACACACACACACACACACACACACACACACACACACACACACACACACCACGTGTGTGCTTGCGCGCTTGGCAGAGAGTGAGTGAGAGAAAGAGAAAGAAAGAGAGAGAGAGAGAGAGAGAGAGAGAGAGAGAGAGAGAGAGAGAGAGAGAGAGAGAGAGAGAGATAAGAAATGAAAATAAGATGCGAGGATTTGAAGAAGAGCGATATTTTTGTTCGTGATGTGACTGGTCTGAACATTAACAAATTCAGTAAGAAAAACGCAAGAAAAATATCAGAACAAGAATATGAGAATAACTGGTATCACAGACAATATACTTCATCGTGGACATAATGATTTTAAAACCTCTATTAATACATAGCAAAAGTCCACGCAAAAATTATATTTTAGTGATAGAATCACACAAAGGTGCGCGTTTCGGAAAGATGAGTTTAATACAATTGGATACAAAATATATAGAAAGAGAAGAAAAAACAATAAATAAAATGAAATAAAATGGGTCTGGACCGCTAATTTGCAACGAAGAGGATAAAATAAAACAAAACTATTTTCTTTAGAGGAGGGCGGAAGATCATAAATCATGACCACTGATTCCAAAATAAGTAAGAAAATTGTTTTGACCCTTGCACTGCTAATTAGGAGGATTTACGCATAGGTTCTGGCTGCTGCCTCGCAATTGTATATATATATATATATATATATATATACACATATATATATGTATATACATATATATATATATATATATATATATATGTATATGTATATATGTATGGAAATAAACTCTTCTGCTGGGATTCGAACCCTTGCCTGAGCGGCTTGCGTCTTTACAAGACAAGGACCGTAACCACTACCACTTGTAATGACACAAGCTGCTCAGGCAAGGGTTCGAATCCCAGCAGAAGAGTTTAGTTCCAAATGTCAATTGACACAAACATATATATATATATATATATATATATATATATATATATATATCTATATCTATATATATATATGTATATATATATTTATATGTATGTACAACACTAAAAGGGTCCCAGTGATTAGAGATACATTTGAACAACCACAATGCACTTTAATTCTAAGCCATCAACATCGGGAGACCCAACGGAGACCACAACCAGAAATTGATAGCGTAGTTGGTAAGTCACTGCGTCACTTGTCATGTGATAGCTGAGTTCGAGTCCTCGGCAGTACCACATTTCAATTTCTGGTTGTGGCCTCCATTGGGTCTCCCGATGTTGATGGCTTAGAATTAAAGTGCATTGTGGTTGTTAAAATGTGTGTGTATATATATATATATATATATATATATATATATATATATATATATATATATATATATATAAAAGCAAAAATATATATATATATATATATATATATATATATATACATATATATATATATATATATATATATATATATATATATATATATACATACATAATGTTCATTCTCAAGATACTGCAGGCCCACCAAGAGGAGACTGAGGCCTGAAGGTGGTAATGCGGTGGACCAGAAACTCTGGTTCTTTCGGAGGCGAGCAAGGTCATTACGGAGATGAAGGTGCTCAAGGACAATGCCGTCTTCAGAAACCTTGGCACTTCAAAGTTCCCAACATCAGGTGTTAAGAGATCGTTACAATCTCTTCGTCCTCCTCAAGCTTGGGCTCGTTTCACACGTATCGACGTTTCGCCGTGTGCCGTCTACGACACGACGTCGTGCTCTCATATAATCATGGGTGTCTCTTGACGCTTTCACACATCACGACCACGACTACGTGTGAAAGCGTCCATAGGCATCCGTGGTTACTTGAAAGCATGACGTGACGTCGTGTCGTAGACGGCGCACGGCGAAAAGTCGATACGTGTGAAACGAATGTACGTATTCAACAACCATCTGGTTTTCGTCCTTTGTAACTACACAACACACGTATTGGAGAGTGTCTGAGAGAGGGTCTGCAAAGTGACCTTAATTTTCTGTTATTACTCATACTAGCAAATACAAGAGACACCCAACCTTCCTTTATTGAAGGACCGTTGGACCAGTGGTCTGGGCTCTCTTGGTGTGACCGACCCTCCCATCGCAATCTTCCATCTTCCATCAAACTATTCATCCCCAAAACACGCGCATCACAACTGCACCGAGACTTTCAGAACCCTTAGACTCGTTTCACACGTATCGACTTTTCGCCGTGCGCTGTCTACGACACGACGTCGTGCTTTCAAATAACCATGGGTGTCTATGGACACTTTCACACGTGGTCGTGGTCGTGACGTGTGAAAGTGTTCATAGATACCCATGGTTATTTGAGAGCACGACGTCGTGTCGTAGACGGCGCACGGCGAAAAGTCGATACCCGTGAAACAAGCCTTCCAGAGACATGCAGACATAACCCAATCCCCTTGTTGTTTGTTAAACTTTTCATATCTCATGTAAAACTCGTACTTATCCAATAATACGTCAGTGTACTTTGTATATCTCTAGTCTTCGTCTTCCAGGGCTTTGATAAACCGACAACTTTATTGTATATTATTTTAGATTTACATGCACAGGAACAAAAACTAATACCAGACGAGGACTTTGAACAATACGAAAACACAGTTTTTCGTTTGACTTATAATACTTGGCTGGTTATGTTTTATACTTTTAGTGTCGTGGTGAATTCTTTAGCTTTTGATGTGGCTTCTGCCGAATCTTTTATCTCGCTTGATGCACAGACAGACTCTTCCTTGGACAGGTATCGACCGCTGAAGACCCCATTTAGGCTGGAGTTCCCAACCTCAATTTTCTTTTAAATTTACCTGAAGCAAATAGGCGTTTGATGCATCACAAAATCTAAACGGCGCCGTAGTTCTGAAGGAGTCAAATGGGATCTTGTGTGTGTCTCTTAAGTCAGTGATACTCTGAGATCGACCTTGATCAACCAGAAGTTCTTTGCAAGTTGAACAAAACCATTTGCCGCTTGACAGAAGTTCTTGAATATTTCAATTGATTTCATTAGGGGTTAGTTTAACGTGAGGGCAAACCAAACTAAGGCCCAGTAAAGAAGTAGAGCCAAGGAGTTCAAAAGGAAAAAATTAATGTGGTCGATAAGATGAAAAACAACTGTTGAAATAGAGAAGGAAGAAGAACATAGTGATAAAGAAGGACAGGAAAAAGACAGAGGAAAAAATCGAAATTATATCAGTCGTAGAATGATTACATAGACAAATTCATAATCTATACAATGCTCCGCTTTGTTTAAGGGGTATAATTCCCTTTTAATGTCAGTTGGGATTTTTTTATCTTGAATAAAATCGCCCGACGACAGGGCAGTGACGACGCGGGTCAAAGGTTGGTAAACACGTCACTAATGTCAGAACCTTTTTCTGCCCTGATCCATGGATTTGCCTCTTAACCAAACACGATATTATGAATTCGTTTCCTCTTTTTCCTTCAATATTGAATTTCATGTCTGGGTTGAGAGCTAACCTCCCGAAAACATTGTCATATGAATCACAAATAACTGTACTCGCTCTGGACACACACATACACACACACACACACACACACACACACACACACACACACACACACACACACACACACACACACACACACACACACACACACACACACACACACACACACACACACACACACACACACACACACACACACACACACACACACACACACACACACACACACACACACACACACACACACACACATCCATCCATCCATCCATCCATCCATCCATCCATCCATCCATCCATCCATCCATCCATCCATCCATCCATCCATCCATCCATCCATCCACAGCCCCTTCCTTGCTCCTCTCTCCAACCACCTCCTCCTCCAACATCCATTCTTTCTCCTCCATCACCTCCTTATCCTCTTCCTTCTACTCATCCTCTTCTTCCTCCTCCGTTTTCTCTTTCTTCTCGTTTTCTCTCTCATCCTTCCCCCCCTTTCTGCCTTCCTTTCCATACATCTTTACCACTACATTCTCCTTTTCCAATTTCCCTACCAACCTCTCCTCTTCATTATTATCATCATTCACATCACCACTTATGTTGCGAATTTGTACCAAATGAGCCCGTTAGCCGGGCGTCATGTAGAATCATCTCCCCCTCGTCGTCTTTCTCCTCAGCCAATGGGTTCGCGTCCAGTCGAGTCTCCGGTTTGCGGGCAGCTCAAGATCTAGTAGTCATCTTTCAAAATTTCCCCTTCTTTATTTATTTTATTTTTTTTTATTTTTTGAGTTTGGAGAGTTAACGGCCGGCGAAGAATAACAATAGAAAAATCACTTTCACGGAACAGTAAGGCTCCTTTCATACTTACCGACTTTTCGCCGTGCGCCGTCTACGACACGACGTCGTGCTCTCTAATAACCATGGGTGTCTATGGACGCTTGCACATGTCACGACCAAGACCATTCGTGAAAGCGTCCATAGAAACCCATGATTATTTGAAAGCACGACGTCGTGTCGTGGGCGACACACGGCGAAAAGTCGGTACGTGTGAAACGAGCCCCCTCAGTATAATTTTTTTTTCCCATGGGAGGATCCGAGGACCGTTGCCAGGTGATATGGGGCTGGGGGCTTCTAGAAAGAGAAACTTTAGGCAAACATTTGGTCGTAGCTGCTGTTGTCAGCAATCCCAATTATCCCCCATTGCCATCAAATTGCCATATCACCCACCACCACCACCACCACCACCACCACCCCCACCACCACCACCACCACCCCCACCCCCACCACCACCACCACCACCACCACCACCACCACCACCACCACCACCACCACCACCACCACCACCACCACCACCACCACCACCACCACCACCACCACCACCACCACCACCACCACCACCACCACCACCACCACCACCACCACCACCACCACCACCACCACCACCACCACCACCGCCACCACCACAACCACACCTACAACCACAACCACCACCACCACCACCACTAACGCCACCACTAACACCACCACTATCCCTCTTGCCAGCAGCAGCAGCAGCAGCAGTACCATGAGGCAAGAAGAACCGGAATATGAATTATGATATCTAAGTTTCGCCATACCGTTGTCTCCACCATGGTGCTACTAAAGGAGGAAGTGCATTTTAGCCCAGGCGAGGGTTTTTATGCGCTGTAATGTGCTTTGTTTACAACTCGAGGGGCTGAGAGGGGGTGGAGAGTGGGGGATGGGGGGTGCCTGCTTTTATTTTTTTAAATTTTTTATTTTATTTATTTATTTATTTATTTTTTTTTTATTTGGGAGTGAAGTGTCACTCCCACGTGCATAAAGGGTGTCTACGGAGGGAGACCCTGTGGGACTCTCTTCTCTTCCAGACCTTCACTCGTGGTGATGGAGCAACATATGGAGATGTCTGAACACATAAGAAGGTATATGGACGTTACACATGCATGCACATACTAACACGTACATGCATACACATACTGACACGTACATGCGTACACACACACATAGGCACATACACACGACTCTGTGGCGCGGATGGTAGAGCCCACGACTGTCACTACGGCGGTCTGGGTTCGAATCCTGCCCAGGGATGAAATAGTTTCAGTATCACTGCGCTTCGAGTCGTTTCTCCAACTCTCGTGGGGTGGGGGTTGGGTGTGTGTGTGCGTTAGGTTAGGTCACAGCATTACCCAAAGATCGGTCATACGAGCTCTGAGCTCTCTTCCGGGAGGGAAACAGCTGTCGATCACGAGTCCAACCCGCGATCCAAAGACCAAAGGTGAATCACACAAACGCGCACGCGCACACACACACACGCACACACACACAGACACACACACACACACACACATACACACACACACACACACACACACACACACACACACACACACACACACACACACACACACACACACATACACATACAAGCACAAACAGACGCAAACAAAATGACGCACGCGCGCTCTAAGAGAGAGATAGAGAGAGAGAGAGAGAGAGAGAGAGAGAGAGAGAGAGAGAGAGAGAGAGAGAGAGAGAGAGAGAGAGAGAGAGAAAGAGAGAGAGAGAGAGAGAGAGAGAGAGAGAGAGAGAGAGAGAGAGAGAGAGAGAGAGAGAGAGAGAGAGAGAGAGAGAGAGAGAAGAGGGGGGGGAGAAAGGGGCGTATTGTAGCCATGCCGGTATAGAAAATCCTGAGACGGATAGGATTGATATGTGTGACCATTGCAGCAACATTTCTATGAGAAAACATTAGTGTTGATATTGTCGGGACTGAAATTTAATTTGTCGTTGAAGTTTTAATTGAAAGCGAGTTTTTGGGTCTGTTTTTCTGATCTAAATATATCTTATCACCGGCGATAACACGGTTTGGTATGAAATTCTATTTGCCTTGGTATTTGAACTGGAAATGTGAATTTTGAATTTTGTTTCCGACGACCGTTTACACAACCGTGCGAAATATAACCCACATAATGTATATGTATATACATATATATATATATATATATATATATATATATATATATATATATATATATATATATATATATATATATATGAATGTATGTATAGATACATACACATACACACACGCGCGCGCACGTGCACACACACGCACACATACACACATGTATACACACGCACACACACATACATACACACGTACACACACACACACACACACACATACATGTATACACACGCACACACTCACGTACGCACACATACGCATACACACACACACACACGCACACACACACGCATACCCACGCGCATACACACACGCACACGCACGCACACATACATGCATACTCACACGCATACACACGCACACACACACACATGCATACACACGCACACACACACGTACACACAAGCACAACCCCCTCCACACGCACACACACGCACACATACATGCATACACACACGCATACACACGCGCACACACACGCACACACACACATGCATACACACACACACACACACGCACACACAAGCACAACCCCCTCCACGCACACACATGCATACACACGCACAGACACACGCACACACAAGCACAACCCCCTCCACACACACATACGCACACACAAACACACACAAACACACACATACACACACACACACACACACACACACACACACACACACACACACACACACACACACACACACACACACACACACACACACACACACACAAAAACACAAAGACAAACACACACACACACACACACACACACACAACCACACACACACACACACACACACACACACACACACACACACACACACACACACACACACACACACACACACACACACACACACACACACACACACACACACACACACACACACACACACACACACACACACACACACACACACACACACACACACACACACACACACACAGACACACACACACACACATATATATATATATAGATATACACACACATAATGCATATCGTGTCAAGACTTCACGTGTGTATGCGACAGTGCGTCAATGCATCCGAGCGTTTGTTGGAGCTGACCCCATCTAATGCGTCATATCGTCCCCCTCTCGTCTCCCTGACTCCACATCTGACAGTCCCCCTCCCCTCCCGTTTCTGACGATTCGTCGGCGTGTCCCGTCCACTGCTGTCCGTCGCCTGATTGCCAAGGAGAGGTCTCCGTCGTCGGTTACACAGGATACTCGAAACTCCTTTTGGTCGGTCGCCTTTAGTCTGGACCGATCTCATGACCGTCACCAAAACCGTGTGTGCAGCCGGCACGGTCGCCCTAGATAACCGTAAACCGGTTGTAAAGGTTAACTAGGTTCGGAACCTTTCCTAAAACCCAGTCCGCACAGTAGGTCTCCCTGCAGAGCGTGTTGACTGCTGTAACATAGTTCTGGCTTAGGTACAAGTCGTCTTAGAATCCACGGAAACGTCGCGCTAGTGAAGACTACATCGAACCTTGGCGTTAAAATCGCAGTACTGATGTCGGGCGAAGGGTCTTTGATCCCTCTCCTTCCCAGCTCCACTTCGGGAGATGCTACCTCGAGAGAGGAGGCAGTGTTGAAGTGGAATCTCTCAGGGCGGCACAGTAAAGGTCTCGTGCCGTTCTAAAGACTACAGCTCTGCACTAAAGGCTACAGTGCCACGGACAAGACAGGCGCGGCGCGGCACCCCCTTAAAGCTGAGGCAACAACCAGCCGGGGCAGGGGCGGGGCTGGGGGAGAGGAGGCGTGGGGGGAGGGGAGGGGGGGCTGATACCGCGGCATGGGCGGGGCTGAAGGTCGGCTGCGACTGCAGCAGGGACGGGGCTTAGAAGAAATTGAAGGACAAATTGGTCCTAGCAGGGATCGGTGGATTTTCCTATAGTAGACGATAAGGTAGAGGAGTTGAACAGAGATAGGAGAGGGCGGGAGATTATCCTCCACTTATCTCCCCCCACACTCCTACACACACACGCACACACACACACACACACACACACACACACACACACACACACACACACACACACACACACACACACACACACACACACACACACACACACACACACACACACACACACACACACAAACACAAACACAAACACACAAACACACACACACCTGCCTCCACACCTCCACACCTCCTCTCTGGTGTCCCTGTACCACCTCCTGGCCCTGCCACTTGTGTGGGGGTTAGCCTGCGATGGGCCACCTTCGGCTTGGCTCTGGCTTCCGCTTCCATGTTCGGTTGCTGCTCGTGCCGAGTGCTTTGCCCTGGCTTCGGGCGCGGGATGAGGGGCTCCCCGTTTTTCAATTTTGAGGAGTTTTCATTATTCGTGACGTATTGTACATATTTTACTGTAGTCAACGCTGTGCGCGAATCAATTCATTTGAGAGGTCATCCCTGGCGTGGAGGCTTGATTACTTGTGACCCCTTTTGTACTTGGGGCTCCTCGTAGGCTGAATCAAACCGAGTGTTGACGTTTTATTTCAAGGGTATCATGGCAGTGAAGGGATGAATGTCGGTTGGACCCACTTCCTCAACGAAAGCGTCGTCACCCTCCTCCTTTAGGAAAAGCTTCCCGGGGAAATGAACACAACAACCTGGCGGAAACTGGATAAAAGGTTAACTAACTACCCGGTGCGGAAGGTGGTTGAAATTGGCTGCCACTGATGTGCATGTTATGGCTTAATTTTGGTGTCGAGGTCATCTAGAGTGCAATCACCCTAATGACTGCAACTTACTCTCGACTACCTCCTTCCTCCCCCCTCCCGGTAAACAGCTGCACCTTTGGCACAACTACAAAGAACCGGTTACATAACAGCTACACTCTTTAGCCCAGAAATTAATGCGTTGATGGCTTCAATAACGTGCCATGCTTTATGGGTTCTGTTGTGTCAACCGTGATGGATGGCATGAGGGGGGGCCAGGATCGATCGAGACAGGTCAGGCTGGCATCCGACGTCCCCCCCACCCCCAACCCCAACCCCCCGCTGTCTGTTGAATGAAATCGTTTGGCTCTTGCTTGGACAACGTCTGTGCAGTCAACCACGGCATTCAAGGGATCAGTTCATCTCCCTGGCTGAACATTACCTCCACGTTGGTTCTGACTGTTACGTTGCAGTTGCCCGTGTTGACGTGGTATTGGCACTATATATGCACCAACACCCATCCGCGAGCGCGCGCACACACACACACACACACACACACACACACACACACACACACACACACACACACACACACACACACACACACACACACACACACACACACACACACACACACACACACACACACACACACACACACACACACACACACACACACACACAAACACACCACAACCACACACCTACACAACCACACACCCCCACACACACCACACACACACACACACACACACACACACACACACACACACACACACACACACACACACACACACACACACACACACACACACACACACACACACACACACACCTACACACACACACACCTACACACACACACACCTACACACACACACACACACACCTACACACACCTACACACACACACACACACACACACACACACACACACACACACAC
>NC_134782.1:48958751-48968751 GCF_046742065.1 Oratosquilla oratoria
TTCTTGCTTATTTCCTTCTTAAACTTAAATTTGCTTACTAACACATGTCTATTGGTTTTAAGAAAATAGCAATTATGTATTTCTTTATTTGCTAAAATAATTTTAATTGCTAAGAATTTAGTGTTTGGTCTCTTCTCTTGGGTCAATGACGAACAATTTATCGTCAGAATGTGCAGTCACTACTAGGGGAGGCGAAAGAATAGGAGGGAATATGTGTGTGTTTGTGTGAGTGTGTGTGTGTGTGTGTTTGTGTGTGTGTGTGTGTGTGTGTGTGTGTGTGAGCGTGTGTGCGTGTGTGTGTGTGTGTGTATGTGCGAGCGTGTGTGTATTCACCTTGCTATTTGGATCACGTGTTGTACTGGTTATCGAAAGATATTTCCATCCCGGAAGAGAGCTCTTAGCTCTTATGACCGATCTATGGGTAATTATATGACCTTATATACACACACACACACACCCAACTCCCTGCCCACGAGAGTCAGAGTAACCAGGTACTGCTAGCACCACCGTGCTGACAGTCCAGTGCTCTACCAACCGCGCCACCGAGTCGTGTGTGTATGCGGGCGTGTGAGTGTGTGTGCGTGTGTGTGTGCAGAGAGAGAGAGAGAGAGAGAGAGAGAGAGAGAGAGAGAGAGAGAGAGAGAGAGAGAGAGAGAGAGAGAGAGAGAGAGAGAGAGAGAGAGAGAGAGGTAGATGGGAGGGATAGAGACCAGAAGACTGGTAAAAAGATTGCAGAAAATGTCAGGGAGAAAGGTAGGAAGAACCAGAATGTGAAAACTGATCCAGGGGATTTTAAGTGAACAAGATGGTCTGGAATGTAAAGGAGAGTGGCGTTAGGGAGCTAACAAGTAAACAGTGGGATTATGTAAACTAGTATCTATGACTAACAAATCGTTCATTTCGTTTCAGGTAAGCCTTTGATGGGAGAGGATAAGTGTAGTTTGAGTTGGTAAGTATACAACAACGTTTATTGACGTTACCGATTGAAGTTCTCTTGTGTGAGTTTATGGAGATTCAGTGGACTTCCTGATTGGTATGTGAAGGGGGATTCTCCTTGCATTTGCTGTCAAGTCAAGAACTGTATAGGGACAATGGTGTCTCGTTGGAATGCAACTGTCAAGCTTGTACAAATCTGTAATGCCTTCTGCAGTTGGTCAGTAACATACAATGTTTTGAAGCTGGGGACTACGTAAGATCTGTAAATGATTAATGGCCCGTTTCTAGGGAACAATGCACCTGTATATACAGTATGCTGTAGTAGTGTAGGGACAATGGTGTCTCGTTGGAATGCATCTGTCAAGCTTGTACAAATCTGTAATGCCTTCTACAGTTGTTCAGTAACATACAATGGGGAATACGTAAGACCTGTAATGATTAATGATCCGTTTCTAGGGAACAATGCCATATATTAGCACATGTATATACAGTATGCTGTACTATAGTGTACTTAATATGAAGGGGAAATAGAAGGTATTGCAAGAACTAATGATATCTTTTAAAGATACTTTAAACGGAAATTGAAAATGAGTGTAATGGAGAAGTATTCTTAGGATAAGCATTTATTGATTGCCATCATTATTGAGTAAGCAGGGATGAAATGGGGGAAGGTAGTACATGGCATCGTGTGGGTGAATAGATTAGACTGTGGTACACAGGACGACTTTAAGAAATGATGAGACTTTCAAAGTATGGAAAGAAAGTGAATTGCCAATGAAGATGCAGATGATGGGCAACCATACGGGACCCATCGCTATGGAATGAGAGTGAGTTTTGTGTAACGGACAGCAGTAAACCTGAAGTCAAAGAGATAGCTTGGGGTGCAATAGAAATAAAAATAAGCAGAAAATAGATAACAAAATCAGAAAGCGTGTTAAGAAGGTGACAGTGGTGAAGATAGCAGCTATGCGCGCATTTGGAGAAAATCTGAAAACGTGATAAGAAGATGACAGCTACGCGCGCATGTGGAGACCATGAAAGAGGAACAAATGTCAGAGTCTTTGATCCCAAGGTGGAGGGGAAGAAAGACATGGAGAGACAGGGTAACAGGAAAACGTAGGGAATTGTATTATCAAGATAAGTGTAGATAAAGAAAAATAATGTAAATATAGAAGAGGGGACAGAAACAACAACAAAAACGGGAGTTAGAAGGAGAGAGGAGAATTAGATAAATCTGTGATTCTTTGCTTATTGATAAATTGGTACAGCACAGCATAACAACGTTCAAGCACATTTTCGTAAATGCCCAGGCATGAAGATCATCTCTGGAAGGTTCCCAGGCAGACTTCCGACCCATTCTTACCGTCTCAATGCAAATGGGATATATGTATGATGCACTGAAGTCCTAACTAAGCCAAGTAAATTAAAATAAATAGTATTTGACGCACGAGTTATTTTTCTTCTTAGCGAGAACAGAGAAATTGTCCCAATTTACCTTTTTTTTCGTGCTTGGGGTCTGCAAGACCAGCTATATCCTCTAGGGATGTGTGAGCAAAGACCACAGATAAAGAGAGACACACGTGTTGAAAATATACACAAGTGTACTCACACACACACACACACACACACACACACACACACACACACACACACACACACACACACACACACACACACACACACACACACACACACACACACACACACACACACACACACACACACACACACACACACACACACACACACACACACACACACACACACACGTAAACATAGGCACACTTCTATTTTCTTAGAAACCTATACCTAGCGGGCACAATTCTACACACCCGAGATGAAAGTGATCTAATTGTCAGGTAAAGTTGCTGCAGCGGCTGATGAAAGAGAATTTTCGCGGTTGCGGGTAAACAAATAAGGCGCGCCGGACAAAGGGAGGGAGGGGCGACGGGGGGGGGAGAGGAGGGCCTACTTGGGGGGGGGAGTAAGGGGGGGAAGGGGTGGGGGGGAGGCACCAAAGTTACACACACCAGCCCAAGCCCCCTCGCTTGAACTGCCCGGAACAGTGACTAGTCAAAACTCGCACCAACAACAAAACCAATCTAACTAAGCCAAGGTAAGTTGGAAAAAAGCCCGCGAGGAATGGGAATTCCCAGGTGCTGGCTGGAATAAAAAAAAAGAGAGAATAAAAGAGCGATATGCTCTTTTCCGACCCTTTCTCTCGCTCTCTGAATGCCGTTTGAGGCTGCAGTGGTTAAAATCAAAGGCTAATAATACTCTGGTCTATTAGTTCACGAAAGCATTGAATGTTTTCTCAAAGATCGATAAGATTATCTAAAGTTAGACAGTAAAACCCTTAGAGGTGAAATCTATACCCAAGAGGGTTAAATCGGTTGAATAAAATGATCTGGCCTCTAACTCAATTAAAGCTAGGAAACATTACGCGTTAAAGAGTTAAATGAAGGACGTCTTTCTCTTACATAAGAACATAAGAATGAAGGAGACTGCAAGAGACCATAAGGCCTACACTAGGCAGCTCCGTATCCATCACCACCTGTCATCCCCATACATAAAGTTGTCTAATCGTTTCTTAAAACAACTGATAGTTTCAGCGCTTACTACATGGTTACTAAGTTTATTTCATTCGTCGACCACCCTATTAGTAAACCAATTCTTGCCTATTTCCTTTTTAAATCTAAATTTGTCCAGTTTATAACCATTACTGCAGGTCCTGCCCTGTTTTGATATGACCTTGTTTGCATCACCCTTGTTAAAACCTTTGAACGACTTGAACACCTCTATTAGATCACCCCGCACTCTGCGTCTTTCCAGAGAGTGTAAGTTAAGGTGCCTAAGCCTCTCTTCGCATGGCAAATTTCTGAGTCCATGTATCATTTTGGTCATTCTTCTCTGTACTCATTCTGTAGGACGGAGACCAAAACTGTACCGCATAGTCAAGTATGGGTCTAACTAACGCTAGATAGAGTTTGATAATTACCTCTGCACTTCTATTCAAAGGATTATAAAGGATTACAAAGGCGGAGCATGCCGATAGGAGACCTTTTGGTCCATATCTAGGTACGATACGAAAAAAAATCATAGTAATAATAAATGAATAAATAAAAACTATAATAATGTAAATAACAAATAAAATATATAAATAAATGCATAGGTATATCTAAATAATAAACAAAAAGGTAAATAGTAAATAATAATAAATTGACATATAACTAATAATAAATGAAAATCAGACAAAATGATAAAAAAAAAAAAAAAATAATAATAATATAAGATAAATTAAAATCATTACAGCATCTTACTTAGGTATATATCTAAATGATTCTTAAAGCTTCGAACTGAACTACATTGCACTACCTGTGCAGGAAGTTTATTCCATTCATTAACTACACGGTTGGCAAAGTTGTTTCTACCTACTTCCAAATTGAATCTATTTCCGGACAGTTTGAGACCATTGTTTCTTGTCTGATTCTCATTCAATGTAAAAATTTGGTCACTTTTGATGTCAATTCCCTTTAGAATTTTAAAGACCTGTATCAAGTCACCTCTGAGTCTACGTTTTTTTTTAGGGAACACAGATTCATATGTTTTAGTAGATTTTCGTATGATTTATTTTTGATATTTGGAATCAGTTTTGTGGCTCGCTGTTGTACTTTTTCCAGTCTGTCAATGTCTTTAATGAGATTTGGTGACCATACGGAAACAGCATATTCCAAATGTGGACGAACTAACTACTTATATAGCTTGTTAATGAGTGATGGACTTTTGAAATCAAAAGATCGCGCAATCAGTCCCAGAATCTTATTTGCTTTCTCAGAGGCTGAAATACACCGCTTGGATGATTTGAGGTCGTTACTGAAAATTACGCCGAGATCTTTTTCACTGTCCACTATTGTTTACGAATTTCCAAATAACTTGTAATCGTACTTACTGTTATTTTTACCTATGTGCATTACCTTGCATTTACTTGTTACCGTCCTAGTAATGAAACCTAATGCTATGTTAGCTTTATTCCTGGCGCTAATGCACTGTTTCCTGGTTTTAAGGTCCGGACTCACTAGAACTTCCAAGTTGTTGGATATCTTTTAATATATGAAATTTTGTTCAGTCGAACGCCAGATATCTTTATCAAACTCTAAATGGGAACAGGTTCATTGGGATAATCTAAGCTAAATATACAGTAATTGTATCAGCTTTTCTTCCGGTCTTCGGATTTCACTCAATTCTACAATGTCCCAGATCTATTGGGTAGTTTTTGAAGCAATTGAGGGCCGAGTTTATTCCTGACCGGTTTCGCTTACAGCTTCTTCAGAGGAATGTAGCTTTAAGCGAAACCGGTCAGGAATAAACTTGGCCCTAGGCCCGTGTTTTTCTCTTCCTCCTTCCTCAAACCTGTCACAATGTCTCTCTCTCTCTCTCTCTCTCTCTCTCTCTCTCTCTCTCTCTCTCTCTCTCTCTCTCTCTCTCTCTCTCTCTCTCTCTCTCTCTCTCTCTCTCTCTCTCTCTCTCTCTCTCTCTCTCTCTCTCTCTCTCTCTCTCTCTCTCTCTCTCTCTCTCTCTCTCTCTCTCTCTCTCTCTCTCTCTCTCTCTCTATATATATATATATTATCACTATTTATGGACTAATTAATTTCTTATTAAGTTAGACCATCTTATTCGGATTAGGAAAACGTCTGGCTGGTCCAAAAGAGGTTGAACTTGACCTTGTGATGTTGACTTAAACTGAACAATTCTTCGACCACAACCGAATTCTTATTGATCTCAAATTATGTATATACACCGTGTGATACATTTTATATCTATTTATTGAATGTATGTATGTACGTGTATATATATTTATATATATATATAAATATATGTGAATGCATGTATATATGCATATACTGTATATGTGTATGCATGTATTGTAATATGCATTTACAGTTATGTATACATATATGTATGTTTATATGCATTTATGTATGCATATATGTATGTATATATGCATGTATGTATGTATGTATGTATAAAGTGTATATTTGTACGCCCAGACATTTAAGTGTTAATTGAAACGCTTCTCTTTTTTTGCCAAGTGTTGAAAGATTTCCTTCAAAGCCTCTTCCATAATGGCTAGGCACTTTCGATGCTGAACTATTCTGCTCATCCCTGCGGCACCCTTCCGTACTTTTGGTAGTAAAGGCTGTCTCTCGATGAAAAGTCTCTTTTGATGAACTAAAAAAAAAAAAAAAACATCTACTGGAGATCGTTCGGTTCAATAGGGAAGAGGGGGCATGATAACCTATGGTATCAAAATGTCATCTATAACGATAAAAAAGTAAAATATTTTCTGTAAAGAATTTTTGATATTTTTTCATCTTTTTTTTATTGTTCTTTCCCTGTACGTCACTTTTTTTTAAATAGTATTTTTCATACAAAAATACATTTTTGTTATTATCTGTACATATTCTCGTTTGTTTTCATTTTTTTTTATTTTGATTACTATTGTTCCTTTTTTGTATGCATCTAAATATTATGACATGGTATACAAAAGATAACAAATGTCTGTTCTATGTCCTATACTCAGTTATTCGTTTTTATTCTTGTTGTCCTTTTAGGTATTGGTGTATTTTTTTTCTATCTTGTACATTCTATTTTTTATTTCTGTTTTATTTTGGTCCATTCTTTTCACATATTTGTCTTTCCTCTCTCCAAGTTTACCAAAATATTCCCGGTTCTTTGTCACGAGAGTGAGCCTTCCTTTCTAGCCTCACAGGCGACGTGAGCCGAAGAGACCAGTTGGATGGATTACTAGGCGGAGGGAGTGGGTGGGGTGGTTGGTGGTGGGTGGAGAGGTGGCTGAACAGATAGAGGAGGAGGCTCCCTTTGGTCGCTTTCTGATGGGTGGATGTGTTGATGGTCGGTGCATGGATGGACGGAAAGTAGGCTGCAGAGAAAATCGCGTGATGTAGCAGAAATGGTCACGCGAGTCAGGAATGGGAGGGTCAAGGGAGAAGAAGAAGAGGGGAGGGAGGAGGATGAGGATGGGAGGGAGGAGAGGAGGAGGAGGGGAGGGAGGGAGGGAGGGAGTGAGGGAGGGAGGAGGAGGGTAAGTCTGTAGTCAAGCACCGAACTGCTAAAACACGTTCGTGTTGCCTCCGGTGAAGCAGAACTGGAACAGAAAGAGCTTGAAACTCGGCTGACCAGAGTGGGGGAGGAGGAGGAGGAGGAGGAAGAGGAGGAGGAGGAAGAGGAAGAGGAAGAGGAAGAGGAAGAGGAAGAGGAAGAGGAGGAGGAGGAGGAGGAGGAGGAGGAGGAGGAGGAGGAGGAGGAGGAGGGGGGGGGCGGCCACTGAACATAAGAACATAAGAACATACGAATGAAGGAGACTGCAAGAGACCATAAGGCCTACACTAGGCAGCTCCGTATCCATCACCACCTGTCATCCCCATCCATAAAGTTGTCTAATCGTTTCTTAAAACAACTGATAGTTTTAGCGCTTACTACATGGTTACTAAGTTTATTCCGTTCGTCAACCACCGTATTAGTAAACCAACAATTCTTGCCTATTCCCTTTTTAAATCTAAGTTTGTCCAGTTTATAACCACTACTGCGAGTCCTGCCCTGTTGTTTTAATATGATGACCTTGTTTGCACCACCCTTGTTAAAGCCTTTGATCCACGCTGGAAGGAAGATCCTTTCTCATTCTTCGTCCTCCGCTTCCAGTTCCAGTTTCTTTTCGTCATTTTCTTCCTGGTCTACCACATATTCTCTCGCCCACCTTTTGCTCTCCCTGTTCCTCTTGCTCCTCCTCCTCCTCCTCCTCCTTTCTATCTCCTCCTCTCATTCTTCTATTCCTCCTCTTTCTTCTCCTTCATCTTCTTCTCTCATATCTTCTCCACCACCTCCACCTCCACCTCTTTCCTCTTCCACCTTTTCCATCTACTTTCTCTTTCTTCACCTCCTCGTCCTTCTCCTCCTCTTCCACCTTTTCCATCTACTTTCTCTTTCTTCACCTCCTCGTCTCTCTCCTCCTCTTCCACCTTTTCCATCTACTTTCCCTCCTCTTTCTTCGCCTCCATTTCCACATCTTTCCTCTTATTCTCTTCTCCTTCCTCCTCTTCCCCGCTTCCCACTTGCATTCTCTTCGCCCCGCATGAAACGCTGTAGGAAGACATGGCAGCTACCAGAGTCGCAGAACGAACTGCACTAGAGGAGGAGGAGTAGGAGGAGGAGGAAGAGTAGGGAGGAGGAGGAGGAGGGAGGAGGAGGAGGAGGAGGGAGGAGGAGGAGGAGGGAGGAGGAAGAGGAGGAAGAGGAGGAAGAGGAGAAAAAGGAGGAAAAGGAGGAGGAGGAGGAGGAGGAGGTGGTGGTGGTGAGTTAGGAATGAGTGAGGAGGTGAGGAATAAAAAGACGGAAATGGAGGAGGAGGAGGAGGAAGAGGAGGAGATGGTGGTGGTAGTGGTGGTGGTAGCGGTGAGTTAGGAATGAGTGAGGAGGTGAGGAATAAAAAGACGGAAATGGAGTTTCCTTGGCTGAATCTTCGCATATTGAGAGGGAGATGAGGAGAGATAAAGAAGAAAAGGAAGAGGAAAGAAGAGGACAAAAGCTGGACGAAAGCAGTTCTTCACAAATGTAGGAACCACCATCACCAGTGACAGCTACACTAAAAATAAGATCACCAAAACCTCTTGCAAGGAACTCAAGGACAAGGAAAAGAAAAAGAACTTAAAGAAAAAATAGAATGGGGTACAAAAGGAAACAAAGCAGTGGCATGAGAAGTTGACGAGAAGCAGATGAGAAGTCTAAAGGGAAGCGAAGTGAAGGGCACCAGTGATGGGGATGACACCAGGGCGTCAGGGCGTTGGAGCCAAGAGCTATGAAAAAAAAGAAGAAGAATGCTGGTGGCAAGAGTCTTTGGAAGGCCCCCATGTCCGGCTGACACTTCGGGGGCTAGAGCCAAGAGTTGTCTCAGAAAAAAAAGAGAGGTAAAGAGAATGCTGGTAGCGAGGGATTATGGAAGATCCCATGTCTGGCTGACACTGTGGGGGGTGGGGGGTCGTGGGGGGTGGGTGATGGGGTGGGGTGGGGTGGGGGGGGTCTTTACAGAGTCACGAAAGGGTCTCAGAGGAGGCTCTAATCGGCCAAAGGAAAGCCCTCACTTGTGCAGGGAGACGGTCGAAACCCTTTTTGATTACTCTTTTCACGTCTTCTCACGAATTGTATATTTGGTTTGGCTAATGTTAGGCGAATTCATTCACTCAGGTGAAGTTTCCTACGCAGCGGGAGGAATGAAATGACGGGTGTGGAGTCTAACAGCCAGATTAGGTGAACAGAGTTACTTAGGTGGCCTGACAGTTAAGCTCCTGCTACGAACGTGCGAGTTTAGGTCATGAGGTAGCCACGTTTATATTTCATTGCGCACTCCCACCCCCCTAAAAAAAGAGGAAGAAAAAGAGGAAGAAGAGGAAGAAGGAGCAGAAGAAGAGGAGGAGGAAGAAGAATAGGAAGAAGAAGAAGGGGAAGAAGGAGAAGGAGAAGAAGAAGAGGAAGAAGAAGGAGAAGAAGAGGAGGAGGAAGAAGAATAGGAAGAAGAAGAAGAAGGAAAAGAAGAAGAAGGAGATGAAGAAGAGGAAGACAAAAGAAGAAGAAGAAGAAGAAGAAGATAAACGTGGCTGCCACAACCTTGACGGCGCATATGTGTGACAGAGGCTTTAGATGTGTGTACAGTATATCTACAAGCCGGCAGGGTGGAGGGAATTGAAACCCATTTTCTTGCCGCATCTGCACAAGTCGTTTCTCCGATTCTAGCACGATCAATCTGGAGTGAAGAGAAGTCGCACATTTCACACCAGACTATCACCTATAATCTGAAATAGTTGTACAACTGGATTCACCTCTGTCTCTGTTGTTCCCTGCTGAGTAAGAGTTCCATTTTTGTGCATATCCAGTGAGGCTTCTGTGTGACGGCGTTGGTAGATTTCCCCTAAAACCTGAGAATCACTGGCTTGTGTTCCTGAACATGTTTAGTGTAAAGGAGGAAAGTGCACTTCATTGTTGCGTGGAAGAA
>NC_134782.1:48973751-48981251 GCF_046742065.1 Oratosquilla oratoria
ACTAGAAATAGTTTGTGGATACACTAGGGCTACAGTGGTTCACAAATAGAACCACAAAAAGGAAACTAGAAATACTTAGTGGATGCACTAGGGCTACAGTGGTTCACAAATAGAACCACAAAAAGAACACTAGAAATACTTAGTGGGTACACTAGGGCTGCAGTGGTTCACAAATAGAACCACAAAAAAGAAAACTAGAAATACTTAGTGGATACACTAGGGCTACAGTGGTTCACAAATAGAACCACAAAAAGGAAACTAGAAATACTTAGTGGATGCACTAAGGCTACAGTGGTTCACAAATAGAACCACAAAAAGAAAACTAGAAATAGTTTGTGGATACACTAGGGCTACAGTGGTTCACAAATAGAACCACAAAAAGAAAACTAGAAATACTTAGTGGATACACTAGGGCTACAGTGGTTCACAAATAGAACCACGAAAAGAAAACTAGGAATACTTAGTGGATACACTAGGGCTACAGTGGTTCACAAATAGAACCACAAAAAGGAAACTAGAAATACTTAGTGGATACACTAGGGCTACAGTGGTTCACAAATAGAACCACAAAAAGGAAACTAGAAATACTTAGTGGATGCACTAGGGCTACAGTGGTTCACAAATAGAACCACAAAAAGAAAACTAGAAATACTTAGTGGATACACTAGGGCTACAGTGGTTCACAAATACAACCACAAAAAGAAAACTAGAAATACTTAGTGGATACACTAGGGCTACAGTGGTTCACAAATAGAACCACAAAAAGGAAACTAGAAGTACTTAGTGGATACACTAGGGCTGCAGTGGTTCACAAATAGAACCACAAAAAAGAAAACTAGAAATACTTAGTGGATACACTAGGGCTACAGTGGTTCACAAATAGAACCACAAAAAGGAAACTAGAAATACTTAGTGGATGCACCAGGGTTCTGTTCACTAGTGATGGGATTTCTACGAGGCTATTGAACAGCAATTCATAAGAACGGGTGTACATAAGGAAAGAGGTTGAGAACCCCTGACCTAGGGAACAAGAGGAGGGGGGGTTCTGGGGGAGTGTGGGGGGCGGCTGGAGGTATGATTTTTGGTAATACAAGAATGACAAGGACCTAGTAGACGCTATAGATCAGATGAATATCTTGAATACGATGATTCAGTTATTAGAATGGCTTTTCGAATTCGTCTGAGAAGAATATCTTTCCGGACTAAATAGAATTCTCAGTCAGAGGATTTTTTTTTTGTTCCAAGTCGCTACACACGTTCTGGCAAATGCTCATCACCTTTTTTTTTCTCTTCGGATGAATAAAAATGACAGGCATGAGGTGTTGAGGAGTTTACCAGCTGCACGACGTAGGAGGGGGAGAGGGGGAGGGGAAGAGGGGGAGAGGGAGAGGGGGAGGGAGAGGGGAAGAGGGAGAGGGGGGAGAGGGAGAGGGGGGAGAAGGAGAGGGGGGGGAGGGAGGAGGGGGCGAGGGAGAGGGAGAGGGGGAGAGGGGGAGGGAGAGGGGAAGAGGGAGAGGGGGAGAGGGAGAGGAAGAGGGGGAGAGGGGGAGGGGAAGAGGGGGAGAGGGGTAGGGTACTGTTGCACTGGAGAAAATATGATGATGGGGGGTTTTAGATTATAAGATATGTTTCAAGGAGCGAGGTTGCAGCTGGGAGGATAGTGGGCCAAATGGAATTTTATTTGGTAATGGAAGAATAAGGAGGAGGGAAATGGATGGGAAGAGAAAAGTGAGGAAAGAGAGGAGGAAGAGAGAAGAAGACAGAACAGGGTTAGAGGAGAGAAGAGGGAGGGGAAGAAGAGAGGAAAGAGAGGAGGAAGAGAAAAGAAGACAGAACAGGGTTGGAGGAGGGAAGAGGGAGGGGAAGAAGAGAGGAAAGAGAGGAGGAAGAGAAAAGAAGACAGAACAGGGTTGGAGGAGAGAAGAGGGAGGGGAAGAAGAGAGGAAAGAGAGGAGGAAGAGAAAAGAAGACAGAACAGGGTTGGAGGAGGGAAGAGGGAGGGGAAGAAGGGAGGAAAGAGAGGAGGAAGAGAGAAGACAGAACAGGGCTAGAGGAGGGAAGAGGGAGGGGAAGAAGAGAGGAAAGAGAGGAGGAAGAGAGAAGAAGACAGAACAGGTTTGGAGGAGGGAAGACGGAGGGGAAGAAGGGAGGAAAGAGAAATGTGATTTTTGGAAATCAAATGGGTGATGAACTATGGTGAAAGTGGCGTGACAGGTGGTGATAGTGGTGTCACAGGTGATGGTGAAGTGTCACAGGTGATGGTGAAGTGGTGTCACAGGTGGTGATAGTGGTGTCACAGGTGGTGGTGAAGTGGTGTCACAGGTGGTGATAGTGGTGTCACAGGTGGTGGTGAAGTGGTGTCACAGGTGGTGAAGTGGTGTCACAGGTGGTGGTGGTGGTGTCACAGGTGGTGGTGAAGTGGTGTCACAGGTGGTGATAGTGGTGTCACAGGTGGTGGTGAAGTGGTGTCACAGGTGGTGAAGTGGTGTCACAGGTGGTGGTGGTGTCACAGGTGGTGGTGGTGGTGGTGATAACCGTGGAGGTAGAGGTAGAGGTAGTGACTCAATCGGTTGTTGCGATGATGAGGAAATCTTTAAGAAATGAACGAAGAGAAAGCGAATGAGTTGAATCGGTTGTTGTGGTGTTGAGAAGATCTTTAAGAAATGAATAGAGTGCGAAAGAGTTGTTGTGGAGTGAGTGAAAGAGAGAAAAAGAGGTAAAAAGTATGAGGAAGAGAAGTAAAGAGGATACAAGACAGAAGAGAGAAGTACTGAGGAAGGGATGAAATGAGAGAAGGAGAAAAGAAGAGGAGTATTGAAGGGGCCACGGGAGAAAGAGAGGAGAGAGCGAAGAAAGAGAGGTAAAAATGGGAGGAAGAGAAGTAAAGAGGATACAAGGCGGAAGAGAGAAGTACTGAGGAAAGGGATGAAATGAAAGAAGGAGAGAAGAAGAGGAGTATTGAAGGGGGCGCACGGGAGAAAGAGAGGAGAGAGCGAAGAGAGAGGAGAGGGAAAGATGGGAGGAAGAGAAGTAAAGAGGACACAAGACGGAAGAGAGAAGAACTGGGGAAGGGATGAAATGAGAGAAGGAGAGAAGAAGAGGAGTATTGAAGGGGCCACGGGAGAAAGAGAGGAGAGAGCGAAGAGAGAGGGGAGGGAAAGAGGGAGGAAGAGAAGTAAAGAGGACACAAGACGGAAGAGAGAAGTACTGAGGAAGGGATGAAATGAGAGCCGGAGAGAAGAAGAGGAGTATTGAAGGGGCCACGGGAGAAAGAGAGGAGAGAGCGAAGAGAGAGGGGAGGGAAAGGGGGAGGAAGAGAAGTAAAGAGAACACAAGAAGGAAGAGAGTAGAACTGGGCAAGGGATAAAATGAGAGACGGAGAGAAGAAGAGGAGTATTGAAGGGGCGCACGGGAGAAAGAGAGGAGAGAGCGAAGAGAGAGGGGAGGGAAAGAGGGAGGAAGAGAAGTAAAGAGGACACAAGACGGAAGAGATGAAATGAGAGAAGGAGAGAAGAAGAGGAGTATTGAGGGGGCGCACGGGAGAAAGAGAGGAGAGGGGGAGTGGAGAGGGGAGGGAAAGAGGGAGGAAGAGTGAGGGTGGTTGGTGGCGAGGAGGAAAAGGATGTTGTTTCGTGCGTGTGCGTGGAAAAGGGCGGCTAGTGAATAACTAAGGGGAAAGAGGGGAAGGCTCTGTTTCCCCTCACTGCTCTTCGCCTTCCCTCGCCACCCTTTTACCCTCTGGAGACTGCACGCCCTCGGAAGGGGTGAAAGATGACGACTGAAGGGAGGAGGAGGAGGAGGAGGAGGAGGAGGAGGAGGAGGAGGAGGAGGAGGAGGAGGAAGAGGAGAGGAGGAGGAAGAGGAGGAGGAGGAGGAGGAAGAGGAGGAGGAGGAGGAGGAGGAGGAGTACTCTGTAGAATATACACCCTCGGAAGGGGTGAAAGATGACTGAAGGGAGGAGGAGGAGGAGGAGGAGGAGGAGGAGGAGGAGGAAAAGAAAGAGGAGGAGGAGGAGGAGGAAGAGGAGGAGGAGGAGGAGGAGGAGGAGGAGGAGGAGGAGGAGGAGGGCAAGGAGAATATACACCCTCGGAAGGGGTGAAAGATGACGACTGAAGGGAGGAGGAGGAGGAGGAGAAGAAAGAGGAGGAGGAAGAGGAGGAGGAGGAGGAGGAGGAAGAGGAGGAGGACTCTGGAGACTATACACCCTCGGAAGGGGTGAAAGATGACGACTGAAGGGAGGAGGAGGAGGAGGAGGAGGAGGAGAAAAAATGAAGATGAAGGGGGGAAGAAAGAGGGGAGGGCGATGAGGAGAGGAAGCAAGAGAAGAGGAGGGTGGATAAAATAGGGGAAGAGAGAAAAAATAGGGGAGCAGGAGAATGAAGGGGAGAAGGTGAAGGAGGTGGAGGGTGAGGAGGAGGAGAAGAAGATGAAGGTAGTGGAGGAGGAGGAGGAGGAGGAGGAGAGAGGGAGGGAGGGAGGGAGGGAGGGAGGGTAAGACCTTTAAACCCTTTAAACTCCGATGACAAGATGTCTTGTCATTTGGTCAAATAAAAAAAAAAATAAGAAAATCATAAAACACCAAAATGTTTGATCAAACACCAGAAAAATATGACGTAAATCCTCGCGCGGTCGAGCCGCATCAGATGATATTCGGATGTTATATGGACCTTGGCCTACCATATACGGTTTTTCGTATCTACACCACAAGCGGCTGACATGAGTTGAATGGGTTAAAGCAATGGGAGAGAACACGATTATAACCATTTGGAGGGAGATTTGAAGGAATACTGTTTGTAGGAGGAGTACACTGTAGCCAGGTGAAGGATTTTAGAGAGAAGTTTGGAGTAGAGTGGGGGAGAGCAAGCAAGCAAGAAGAGGAAGATGATAGAACAAGACAGATAGGGATTGCTGAAAGTAGGGGATATTTAAAAATCATTTCAGACAAATGAGAGAGAAATGGGTGGGGAAGGGCAAACGAAGATGTGTTGGGAATAGAGTTTTATTGCCCTAACGTTTCGACCAACTTGGTCTTCTTCAGAAGAAGACCAAGTTGGTTGGAACGTTAGGGTAATAAACTCTATTCCCAACACATCTTCGTTTGCCCTTCCCCACCCATTTCTCTCTCATATATATATATATATATATATATATATATATATATATATATATATATATATATATATATATATATATATTTATATATATACACATATGCAATAAAAACACTACGAGCGTGTGTTCACAAATGCGTAAGTAACCACTAGGAAAAGTAAACTAACGAAGCAGAGCGCTTTCGTATAATTACATCTTCAGTGCATATACAAAGAAGGAATTCCTTCTTTGTATCTGCACTGAAGATGTAATTATACGAAAGCGCTCTGCTTCGTTAGTTTACTTTTCCTAGTGGTTACTTACGCATATGTATATATATATATATACATATATATATATATATATATATATATATATATATATATATATATATATATAGAGAGAGAGAGAGAGAGAGAGAGAGAGAGAGAGAAGAGGAAGAAATTGAATTATAAAAAAGTAAAAGGAAAAGAAACAAAAGAGGAAAGAGGAAGGGTAAGGAGATCGATAACTGGATGGAGGAGGAAGAAGGGCAGAGACAGAGGAGAGGGACGGACGGACGGACGAACGAACGAGGACCCGTGGATGGGTCGGGGCCTTCGCGATGATGCTCGTATTGATTCGTTTGCTCGGTTTTAGCATTTGCAGGAAAGGTGAGGGGGAAGGGGAGGGAGGGAGGGGAGAGGGGGTAAGGGGGGTGGGGGGGGTTTCTGGGAGGGGGAGGCTGAAGGGAAGCGGAGGTGGAAAGGGAGGAGGAAGAGGGAGGGGAGAGAGGGGAAGGAAGGGTGAGGGAGTTTGAAAAGGGGAGGCAGATGGTGAGGGAGGAAGAGGGAGGGGAGAGTGGGTAAGGGGGGTGGGGGGAGTTTCTGGGAGGGGGAGGCTGAAGGGGAGGCGGAGGTGGAAAGGGAGGAGGAAGAGGGTGGGGAGAGAGGGGAAGGGTGGGTGAGGGAGTTTGAAAAGGGGAGGCAGAGGGTGAGGGAGGAAGAGGGAGGGGAGAAAGGGGAAGGGAGAGTGAAGGAGTTTGAGGGAGTTTGAGGGACGGGAGGGAGTTTGAGGGGATGAGGGACGGAGAGGCGCAGAGTAAGGGAGGGGAAGGAAGGGAGGGTGAGGGAGGGAAGGACGGCGTGGAAAAGGGAGGGAATGAAATAGAAAAGAAAAATATTGAAGGTGGATGGCTTAGAGGTGGTGGGGGAAGCGGGTATTAGAGGGAAGGTGGAGATGAGAGAGAGAGAGAGAGAGAGAGAGAGAGAGAGAGAGAGAGAGAGAGAGAGAGAGAGAGAGAGAGAGAGAGAGAGAGAGAGAGAGAGAGAGAGAGGGATGGTGGTTATGATGGAGATGATGGAGAGATTGAGAGAGAGAGAGAGAGAGAGAGAGAGAGAGAGAGAGAGAGAGAGAGAGAGAGAGAGAGAGGAGAGAGAGAGAGAGAGAGGAGGGAGAGAGAGAGAGAGAGAGAGAGAGAGAGAGAGAGAGAGAGAGAGAGAGAGAGAGAGAGAGAGGGGGGAAGGTGGAGATGATGGAGAGATTGAGAGATTGAGAGAGGAGAGAGAGAGGAGAGAGAGAGAGAGAGAGAGAGAGAGAGAGAGAGAGAGAGAGAGAGAGAGAGAGAGAGAGAGAGAGAGAGAGAGAGAGAGAGAGAGAGATGGATGTGATGGGACTTGGGAGTAGGAGATGGGAAGAGGAAAGAAGAAAGAACTAGTAGAAAGAGAGGGGATAGAGAGCGATGTGATATGAATTGATGACGATGGTAAAAAAAAAAAAGAAGGGGAAGGGTTGAGTACACAGGTACAGAAGTGTTAGGGGGGAGAAGATTCCTTGGTGGGGGGGGAGAGGGAGTGTTGGAGAGAATGAGGGAGAAAGGGGAGCGTAAGAGAATAAAAGAGGAATTGGGTAGAGTGGAGAAGTGTTGAGAAGTCGAGAAAAGATTGAAAGAGAAAACTGGAAGGGAATAATGAAGAGGGGAGGAATGAAAAGAAGGAAAAGAAGGGTCGGGTGGTATACGAGAGGGGAGAGCCGTAGAAGAGAGGAGGAAGGAGGAGAAGAGGAAGAGGAGGAGGAGAAGTAGGTGGAAGAGGAATGGAAGGAATAGGATGAGGAGAAAAAAGAGAAGGAAGAGGAGGAGGAGAAGTAGGTGGAAGAGGAATAGAAGGAATAGAATGAGGAGAAAAAAGAGAAGAAAGAGGAGGAGGAGAAGTAGGTGGAAGAGGAATAGAAGGAATAGAATGAGGAGAAAAAAGAGAAGGAAGAGAGGACGGAGAAGTAGGTGGAAGAGGAATGGAAGGAATAAAATAGAAAAAAGAGAAGGAAGAGGAGGAGAAGTAGGTGGAAGAGGAATAGAAGGAATAGAATGAGGAGAAAAAAGAGAAGGAAGAGAGGGCGGAGATGTAGCTGGACAAGGAATGGAAGGAATAG
>NC_134782.1:48986251-49008751 GCF_046742065.1 Oratosquilla oratoria
GATATTTGGTCATTGAACAAGGAATGACAGTTGTTAGCGTGGAGATAATGCTGTAGGGATAGAAGGGGGAGATGGAAGGAGGAGTGGACGGGGGTTGCGAAGGCGAATGAGAGGGGGGAGAGTCGTTTTAACGAGAAGGGGAAGAGGTATAGACGAGGGTTGGACAAAGAGTGGAGAGAATTGGTGAGTGCAATTAAGTGATGAGGGTGAGAGTTGGAAAGTGAATGGAAAGGATGAGTTAAGGGAGGTGAGAGGGTTGCAATGGCGGAGGAACACAAGAAATAAAAACATGGAGATGAAGATGAGAGGTTGATGGAGGAGGAAGGGAGAGGGGAAAAAGGTAAGGGAGTAGAGGAAGAGTGTAAAGAGTACACATTTCAGGAGGAGTAACTTCAGACTTAAATAATCGCATTCGTATGTAATACACTCTTTAAACGGTCGTGGATTTCCTCCAGCTGAATAGACTCGCCTGGCGGCAACGAAAAATTGTAAGAATTTTCGCTGCTGACCTGTGACTTGATCTACACGCGCTAAACCGGTAATGGTTTTCTTCAGCTGAATGAAATCGCCGGCCTGGTGACAGCTAGGAAACCAAACGAGAAAAATCGTCGTCCTTATAAAGAGAATTTTAACCCTTTGGATCCTGGAGGTTTACTGAAGCTGAGTGAAATATCCTGGCGTCAGTTAACGTGAGGAGACAAGTCAAAGCACAAGTGTCGATCACCCCATGAAGAAACTTTGATAACTTGTGACCGAAGCTTTGGTGGAAACATACTTAAGAGAAGGAAGAGGCATGGAGCCTATAGATAAATAACATTAGGGACTAAGTGTTAGTGGTAGTGGAGCTAACAGTAATGCTTTTTACTAATTCTGTTCTTGTTTGTGATAGAGGGTTTTCTTCGGTGAAGAGAGGATAAGGAAGAGGTTTTAAGATCCAGAGTGAGAGATGGTGGTGGAGAAAAGGGAATCTAAAGAAAAAATATAAATACATTTTTATCTATAACTGGCAGAACAAAACCGTCTATTGAAAAGATTACCTGTTCAAAGTTTAGAGAAGGACAAACACTCACAAAACACACACACACACACACACACACACACACACACACACACACACACACACACACACACACACACACACACACACACACACACACACACACACACACACAGACAAACAGTGCAGGCACGCGCACGCAGTAGTAGTGCAATACGTGCAACAATCTCTGTAACCCTCAGATGTGCGTCACCCTCCCCTTTCCTCCGCAATCCCTTCTCCCCCTCTCCCCCTCTCCCCCTCTCCTCCCTTTCTTCCCCCTTCAATATACACGGCGTCCCCGCTCCCGCATCCAGGTTCAACTTGTGCAATAAACAGTGGCACCCTTACCCACACCCTCGTTGATGTCGCTGCCCACAATCCCATCCCACGACTTGATCTGCACAGTCACCCACGGAGAGATTAGTCAATCAGGCAGCTGTGCGTCTCCTGGTGTAAACACCTTGCGCCTGCGAACATACCGAGCCACGCCAACACCCGCAGCAAATTCTCAGCTTCCCCGTCTCCTTCGTCATGATGGCCTCTTGTGTCCGTCAGAGACATGTTGGTCGGTTGATCTTCGGAAGAACTCGTCCGCCAGGAACCTCGGGCCCTTCTGCCTCTCCTTTCCGTTTTGTCCCTCCGCAAGATCAACTTCCGTCGCAACCGACAGCGAGGACCTCTCTCACTACTCTTCCTACTCCGCCTCCTGCGGCTCCTCTTCTCCCTCCTCCTCCTCCTCCTCCTCCTCCTCCTCCTCCTCCTCCTCATACCCTTTCTCTCCCTCTTCCTCTTCTCCCTCCTTCTCCCTCCTCCTCCTCCTCCCGTTTCTCTTTCTCTTCCTCCTCCTTATCTTCCTTCTTGTCCTTCCTCTCCTCCTCCTATTACTCCTCCTCCTCCTCCTGCTCTTCCTCCTCTTCCTCCTCCTCTTCCTCCTCTTCCTCCTTCTCCTACTCTTCTTCCTTTTGCTCTTCCTCCTCCTCATACTCCTCCCTCTTTTACTCCTCTTCCTCCTCCTATTCTTCGTCTTCCTTCTCCTCCTATCTCCTTCTTTTTACCTCTTCCTCATATTACTCCTATTCCTACTTTTCCTCTTTTATTTACCTCTCCTTTTCCTCTTCCTTCTCCTCTTCTCCTTCCATTCCTCCTCCCTCTTTTACTTCTCTTATTCTTCCTACGCTTCCCACTATTTCTCTTCCCTTTCCTCTTTCTCCTCCTCTTCCTCCTCCTCCTTTTCCTCTTACTCCTCCCCGTCCTTCTCCTGTTTTCCTCCTCCCCTTCCTTCTCTTTCCCCTTCTCCTCCTCCTCCTCCTCCTCCTCCCCTTCCTTCTCTTTCCTCTTCTCCTCCTCCTCCTCACCTTCCTTCCCTTTCCCCTTCTCCTCCTCCCCTTCTTTCTCTTTCCCTTCTCCTCATCCTCCTCTTCCTTCTCTTTCGATTCATTTTTTTTCCAATTCTTGTTTCTTTTCATTTTCTCTTTCCTTCCCTCTTCCCATTCTCTTCTTCCTGGCTTGCCTCCAATCCCTGCTGTTACCTTTCTCCCGTCCTCTTTGTCTCCAACCTTTCGACATTTACCTATCAATTTCCTATTTCCTACTACACTTTCTCTGACGTTTCCCGCAAATCTTGTCTCATTCCTCTCCACCTCCCATGTCCCCCCATCCACTTCACTCCACTTCACTTCCACCTCATTCCCTCCTTTTCTCCATTCCCTTCGTTTACATTACTCATTCCTCCTCTGTTCGCCTTGTCGTTCGTTCCCCTCGCCTAAACTTATCCTAAACCTAACCTGAACCTAACCTGAATCTAAACATAAACCTAACCTAAACCTAAACCTAAACTTAACCTAAACCTAATGTAAACCTAAACCTAATCTAAACCTAAACCTAAACTTAACCTAAACCTAATGTAAACCTAAACCTAAACTTAACCTAAACCCAACCTGAACCTAACCTGAATCTAAACCTAAACCTACTCTAAACCTAAACCTAATCTAAACCTAAACCTAATCTAAACCTAAACCTAATCTAAACCTCATCTAAACCTAAACCTAATCTAAACCTAAACCTAATCTAAACCTAAACCTAAACCTAAACCTAATCTAAACCTAAACCTAATCTAAACCTAAACCTAATCTAAACCTAAACCTAATATAAACCTAAACCTAACCTAAACCTAACCTAAACCTAAACCACCGTCTGGTAGCCCTCAGCTTTTCCCCTTTACCACAGCCTCACTTGCCCCTCTTTCAGGGTTAACCCACAACCCCGTCCTTACCCTGACCACTCGCCCCCTTATTCCCGAACCCCAATCTTTCTCATTTCCTTTCCTTTTCGAAATTCGTCTCCTCCCCTTTGACAGTTTTCCCCAGTTCTCCTCCTTCTTCCTTTGACTGCGGGTTGTTTGCCCGCGTCCTATCTCTCTTCCTTAGGCTGCAGTCGGTTTGGCCAGTTCTCCTCTCTTCTCCTTTTCGACCGGAGGATTTGCCAATTCTCCTCTCTCTTCCTTTGGCTGCGGATGGTTTCTCCTTTTGTTTCTTCGTCTGACAGGTTCTCCTGGTTCTCCTGGAGTCTCCTGCCCCGGTGCAGACGTCTCCTCCTCCGGTTCTCCCGCTCCGGAGACGTCTTCGGTTCTCCTACTCTGAAGGCGTCTTAGGCTAACTAACCAATTCACCGCGCAGGGGAAGGCTTCCTTTCGCATGAAAGTTGGAGTCATGTGTTTAGTACATACATACATATACCAAAGGCTTTTTCCCCCTTACACGGGGGGTAGCCAAAAAGAAAATGGCTACCCCCCTTTTTAGTAGAAGAGATAATTTTGACAGGTTTCAATCTTTCACTAAGCAAGGAAGGGGTTTCCCCTCGGCCGAATGAAATCGCCTGACGGTAGTTGGGATAAAATCTTATGTCGTCATCTATGATTTTTTTCTCTTATGACGTCAAATTCTATGAATTCATTTCTCCCATAGTGCCACATTCCAATTTTTTTTTCTTTTTAGATTTTTTTTAAAGGTTTTTGGCGCCTTTTTCTCCCATAGGGTGGTAGTATGTGACGTACTCTTTTCTCGTGCTATATTTTCTCACCATTTCCTCTCATGAAAGAAAGTTGTGACGTCATATTTACTCATGACATCACAAGAACTCCATGCATTGTGTTTGTCCCCAATGTCTTGTGGGCCAGAGACGTCGGGTAACCTTAGTTCACTCGCCATACCGAGTCGTTTCAGGACAATATCCCCCAAGACAAAAAAAAACCAGACAAAATCCTCCTACCAATATCCCCCTGGACAATATCCCCCTAGGACAAAATCCTCCTAGGACAAAATCCTCCTAGGACAAAATCCTCCTAGGACAAAATCCCCCTAGGACAATATCCCCCCAAGGACAAAATCCCCCAGGACAAAATCCCCCTAGGAAAATATCCCCCTAGGACAAGATCCCCCCGCCCATGAGAAAAAATATTATATATGATTTGTTGGTAATATTATAATTGAGACTTTTGATATAAGTTCAGTATCTTATGTGAATCTTGTCTGGGGGGATATTGGTAGGTGGATTTTGTCCTGGGGTTTTTGTCTGGGGTGATATTGGTAGAGGGATTTTGTCCTGGGGGGTTTTGCCTGGGGGTATATTATCCTAGAATCATATCGAGTTCATGGTATAGGATGAACTGCTTAGGGGTCATCACCTTAAAATGAACCGAACCTCGCTTAGGTGAGACCCCATGGGCAGCTGAAGGGCGGCTCTCGAGAGGAATGAAATCTTGATGGAGACCATATTCATAATGTTATCCCACGTTTATGTCGATGAATTCTTTGCGACATCTCCCTCACGGCAACGAAAGAAGGAATTACTTGACACTTGAGTCCGCAGCACGCCTTGTCTCTTCCCCTTCCCCTCCTTACTCTCTTCCCTCCTTTCCTCCATACTCCTCCTTCTCTTCCTCCTTCCCCTTCCTCTCCTTACTCTCTTCCCTTCTTTCCTCCATACTCCTCCTTCTCTTCCTCCTTCCCCTTCCTCTCCTTACTCTCTTCTCTCCTTTCCTCCATACTCCTCCTTCTCTTCCTCCTTCCCCTTCCCCTCCTTACGCTCTTCCCTCCTTTCCTCCATACTCCTCCTTCTCTTCCTCCTTCCCCTCCTCTCCTTCCTCCTTCCCCTTCCCCTCCTTCCTCTCTTCCCTTCTTTCCTCCATACTCCTCCTTCTCTTCCTCCTTCCCCTTCCCCTCCTTTCTCTCTTCCCTTCTTTCCTCTATACTCCTCCTTCTCTTCCTCCTTTCCCTGTTACACCATCTTCTCCTTAACCCCTTTCCACACTTCCCTTTTCCTCCTCCCCCCATTCCTCGTTCCTCCTTTCTTCATTTCCCCTCACCCTCGCCCTCTTCCCCTTCTCTTTTTTCCCCTCTTCTCCCCTTCCCCTCTTTCCCTGTCTTTTTACTTCCTTCCCCTTCCCCTAGACTCTCTTGTGCCCCTTCCCCCTTACTACCTTCCCCCTCCCCCCTTTATCTGTCATTTTTACTCCCCCCCCTTTTCCCTTACACACTCTTCCACCCATTCTCCCCTTACCGTCTTTCCCTCCTTTCCTCCTGCCCTTCCTTCGTCCTTACCCCTACCTCTTCCCCCTCCCCCCAAGACGGAAATACTTCACTTTACGTTCCTCCCCTCTCCTCCCCTCTCCTCCCCTCGAAAGAGTGAGGGCTGACGCACGCGGGCGGGTGCGACTTGATGTCATCGTCGTCCAGGGGTAGTTTTGGGATGAGGAGGAATGCACCTGTTGGAAGTGCGTGCGTGTGTGTGTGTGTGTGTGTGTGTGTGTGTGTGTGTGTGTGTGTGTGTGTGTGTGTGTGTGTGTGTGTGTGTGTACGTGAGCGCGCGTGTGTGTGCGTGCGCAAGTGCGTGCGTGTGTGCGTTCGTGTGTGCGTGTGTGTGCGTGCGTGTGTGCGCGTGTATGAGTGTGCGTGTGTGTGTGCGTGCGTGTGTGCGTGCGTGTGTGCGTGTGTATGCGTGCGTGTGTGTGCGTGTGTGTGCGTGTGTGCGTGGGTCCGTGCATGCGTGCGTATGTGTGCGTGCGTGCATGCGTATGTGGGCGTGCGTGCGTGCGTGTGTGTGCGTGTGCGCGTGCGTGCGTGTGTGTGTGTGTGTGTGTGTGTGTGTGTGTGTGTGTGTGTGTGTGCGCGCGCGCGTGTGGGTTGTCGTGCGTGCGTGCATACATGCAATGTATAAATGCAGTGTGTGTGTGTGTGTGTGTGTGCGTGTGTGTGTGTGTGTGTGTGTGTGTGTGTGTGCGCGCGTGTGTGCGTGCATGCGTGCAGTATGTGTAAGTGCATGTATGTGTATGTGTATATGTATGCGTGTAGTATGTATATGTTTGTATGTGTATCTGTGTATTTTTATGAAAGTAGCTGTTGCCGACAAGACTGACGAGTTAAACACCATATGAGGACGAGCCTTTATCTGTACGTCGTTTAGCTTATTACAGCTTTTTCAAGTATCGAAACGTCGTACAAATAAAAGCTCCGTTCTCATATGGTGTTTAACTCGTCAGTATCTGTGTATGTGTGTGTGTATGCATACGTGCGTGTGCTTTTGGATGCATATGCGTGTCCGCGTGTATGTATGTGTGTGTGTGTGTTAAACCACGAATATTTGGTAACGTTTAATTTGCCCGCGTCAGAAAAGGAGGACTGGTGTTGAGGACCCGGGTTGGCTCAAATTAGTTGACAAATTTTTCCCGGGTCGGCTGCTGCGGACGATCATAGCGTCCGTTGGGGAAAGTAACTCCTTTCTCCAGCTTGTCCCTTTCGCTAAGGGCGTGTTTGTGCTTCTCTTGTGCCTGTACTTGTGCTTGCAGTTGCGTTTGTGGTTGGGTGTTATAGTGGTTGTGGCTATAGTTGTGATTTCAGTTGTGGTTGTGGTTGGGTGTTAGAGTGGTTGTGATTATAGATGTGATTTCAGTTGTGGTTGTGGTTGGGTGTTATAGTGGTTGTGGTTATAGTTGTGATTTCAGTTGGGTTTGTGGTTTGGGTGTTATAGTGGTTGTGGTTATAGTTGTGATTTCAGTTGCGTTTGTGGTTGGGTGCTATAGTGGTTGTGGTTATAGTTGAGATTTCAGTTGTGGTTGTGGTTGGGTGCTATAGTGGTTGTGGTTATAGTTGTGATTTCAGTTGTGGTTGTGGTTGGGTGCTATAGTGGTTGTGGTTATAGTTGTGATTTCAGTTGTGGTTGTGGTTGGGTGTTATTGTGGTTGTGGTTGGGTGTTATTGTGGTTGTGGTTAGGTGTTATTGTGGTTGTAGTTATAGTTGTGATTTCAGTTGTGGTTGTGGTTGGGTGTTATGGTGGTTGTGGTTATAGTTGTGATTTCAGTTGTGGTTGTGGTTGGGTGCTATAGTGGTTGTGGTTATAGTTGTGATTTCAGTTGTGGTTGTGGGTGTCTTCTTCCATTTGTTTACCTTGGCATCGTCTCTGGGCTTTTCGTTCTTTCCTCGCAATTCTTTCGGAAGCCTTGCGTCATCACTGCACGTAGCCTTGTGCGTCATCTCTGTGCTTCTACTTCTCTTCCTCTATTCCTGTCTGTTCAATTGTCTACCAAACCCAGACGATCAGACTGTAAATGTAATCACCAGTTTCGGTAGATACTTGGCACCAAAGTTAGTGCAGTAATAAGATACAAAAAGTTGTTGATTTCTAAAGTTGTTGATTTATTTTGTCGGGTCATATGCATTCTATTTTTGTGCGTCATCACATTAGGAGAATGGCATCGATTGTGTAGATAGATAATCCCACAATTATGTCAGGACGATCTTGTTGCGGACCACCAATGAGGGGGGGGGGGAGGGATTGTGAGTACGAGGGGGGGTTGTGTGTGTGCTGGGGAGGAATAGAAACGAAGGACGTCATCCTCAGTCAAGGAGGAGAGAAAGAGGGAGAGAATAAAGGAGCGTGTAGGAGCCAGGCCACGCCGCTGAAGTCGAAGCTTAGTTCTTATGGTTTATGAGGGAGAGCGAGAGTTTTCGAAGAAGTTTCATCCTTAATTGGCTAAGGGTTTCTGAAAGAATGTCTAGGGGGCGGCTTTCTTCCCTTGAACCCCTCAAAAGGGGCAATGACACGGACAATAGGTGACAAGTTTTCGAACAGTAGAAGTCATGTAGTTGTGAAATGGTTAATATCTCAGTAGAGAATTAACTGAGAACTTATGAAAAACTTTGGTCAGCTGTTAAATTTAGTGCTCAACCCAAGTTTCGAACATTTTCTTTTTTGTCGTAGATCTCGCCAGAGGGGCCCCTCTCTACTCTCCTCCTCCTCCTCCTTCTTCCCCCTCCCTCCTCTTCTTCCTTTTCCCTGTTCCCTAGTAACTGTTACCTTCTTCCTTTTTCCTTCCTTCTCCTTTCTCCCTTTTACCTTCTCCCTACTCACCCCTGCTCTCTTTCTTCTCTCTTCTCTCTATCTCTTGTTTTCTTCCCCTTACTCATATCTCCCTGCTCATTTCTCTCTTTTCCCTATTCCCTCCTCTCTTCCTCCTACTCTTAATATCTTTCTCTCTACTCTCTTCTCTCTTCCCACATCTCTCAGCTATATTCTCCCTGCTCGATATTCCTCTCTCTATTCTCTCTTCTCCGTTCTATTTATTTCCCCATACCTACTCTCTTTTCTCTGCTCTCTTCTCTCTTTTCTTTTCTCTCTACTTCCTCTCTCCATTCTCTCTTCTCCCTACTATTTATTTCCCCATACCTACTCTCTTTTCTCTACCCTCTTCTCTCTTCTCTTTTCTCTCTACTTCCTCTCTCCATTCTCTCTTCTCCCATCTATTTATTTCCCCATCCCTACTCTCTTTTCTCTACCCTCTTCTCTCTTTCCTTTCTTTCTATTTCATCCTCCATGCTTCCTTCCCCCTTCCGTATTCTCCCTTCTCTCTGCTCTTTTTCTCTGTCCAATGTCTCTTTCTTATTTCTCTGTGCCACCCACTCTCTTTCCCTTCTCTCTGCTCTCTGCTCCCTGCTACCCTCTCCCAGCATCATTCTCCACGTTTTCTCCCTTTACCCAGCTCTCTTCGATCTCTTTTTCTGCTCTTTCCTCTCCCTTCTCCCCTGTTCCCCTCTCCCCCCCCTCCGCCATCCAAATTCTGGAGACTTCTGTCTCCTCTCTGTTTCTCTTTGAAAAAAAATTGCCCCCGTTTCGGATTTCACTTCCTCCTCCTCCTCCTCCTCCTCCTCCTCCTCCTCCTCCTCCTCCTCCTCCTCCTCCTCCTCCTCCTCCTCCTCCTCCTCCTCCTCCTTTTCCTTTGCCTTTGCCTACTCCATCATTCTCTCCCTGTCTGACGCTTTTTCTTCATTTCCTGAGCTTACTTTTTCTCAGTTTCTACCCCCTTCTACTCCTCCTTCCTTCTCTTCTTCCCCTCCTCCCTCCCCTTTTACTCTTTCTTGCTCTCTTTCTCTTTGTTATTCTCTTTTTCCCACCTTTCTCCTCTTCCCTCTACTCCTCTTCTTTTTTCTTCTTCTTTCAATCTTACTCCACCTCCACCTCTTTCTCCTCCATCTCCTCTTCCAACTCTTCCCCCTCCTCCTCCCCTCTTCCTCCTCCTCCTCCACATCCTCCTCCTCCTCCTTTCGAGGGCAAGGCGTTTTTGCTTACGCCTGCGTGTCACCAGTGGCACTTGTATCCTGCAACGGCCATTGAATCTGGCATCGGCGCTTAGAGTCTCCCACCGTGTCCCTCCTACGTACTTCTACGTCCTCCGTCCAAAGAGATCGTACAGTATTCTTCCCGTCTGTATGGGGCAGTCGCTCATGATCTGCAACCTGTACATTTCCAGTTGATGCCTGGTTGGTTGCTGCTTCCTCTGACACCGAACTTTTCCTTACCTAAAGCCACTCGAGTGTGATCGTTTGAGCAGAAACGACTTAGGTTACAGTCTTTTATTTTTCGAATTTTCGAATATCAAATCACCTTTGCGTCATGTATTGAGAAACCGAATGACAAACTAAGAGAAGCTAAGGTAATAGAAATATTAGACACATCGTTGATTTGTCCTTAGGGGACCCTAGAATACTGTAAGCGAAGTCGTCCTTCAGCTTTTCAAATTTAAAACATTTGATGACCATCGTGATAGTGTGACGGGGGCTTTAGCCTCAATAAATCTACTTCCATTGATTCCGGTCGGAAATAATTACTTCCTGTTTACCTCCAGAACCGATTCTGGAACAGAAGTTAGTGTCAGTTCACGATATTGCCCTGTGTGGGCCAAGCGAACGCACCTTTGTTTGGGTAATTGCCGCAGGCCGTAGAACGAGTATGAACTACTCTTTCCTTCGTCCTTGCCCTCACCATCTCCTATGACCTCGACCTAAGCTTGGGTCAGGGCATATAAGTAATCCTTGTCCTTGACTTCGCTTCTGCACTCGACCTCGAGTCTACCCACAACATCGACCAAGTCTGTGGCCGTGACCTTGACCTCAGATCTGGCTAGAACCTTGTCCGCTATACTGGTCCTTCGCGTCACAGCACCACCAATCCACTACCACCTCACCTCCAATTCCACCTCCACCTCCACCGCCACCAAACCACCAAACCACCACCACCGCCGTCATCACCGCCACCAAACAACCACCACTTCCACCACCACTTTCTCCTCCTCCTCCTCTTCCTCCTCCTCCTCCTTCTCCTCCTCCTCCTCCTCCTCCTCCACTGCAGCTGCCACCGTTGTCGCAGTCTCAGTCAACAACAGGGCTCTTTTTGTCTCTTTTATGCCTCTTCCTCCTCCTCCTCTTCCTCCTCCTCTTCTTTCTTCAGTCTCTCTTCCTCTGCAATTTCCCCCCCTCTCTCTACCTCCTTCTTTCTCCTCCGTTCTGCTACTCCTCCTCTTCATCATACTTCTCCTCTTCCTCCTCTTCATCATACTTCTCTTCTTCTTCCCCATCCTCCTCCTCCTCCTCCTCCTTCTACTACTTGTACTATTTCTTCTATCCTTTCTCCTTTACTTCTATCTCTAACTCCGCCTCCTCCTCTTCCTCCAAACTCCTCATCCTACTTCTCCTTCTCCTCTTTCTCCAACTCCTATATTCCTACTCCTATTCCTCTTCTTTCTTCTGCTTTAACTCTTCTTCCATTCTCAACTTATCTTTTTCTTCTCCCTCCTCCTTCTTCTCCTCCATTTCCATCTCTACCTCCTTCTTCTTCTCCTCCATTTCCATCTCTACCTCCTCCTTCTCCTCTTTCTTCGCTTTCTCCATATCTTGCTTATCCTCCTCTTTGTCGCTCTAAATTCTTCATCCTCTCCCTCCTCCTTGCCCTCCTCTTTCCTCCTCCACCTTTCCTCCCACTTTCCACCTTCCCTCTATGATATTTTTATATTCTTCCTTTCTCATCTACTCTTCACTCACTCCTCCATCTCCTCCTCTTCCTTCGTCTCCCTTTCCCTCTCCCTTTGCCCTCACTCTCCTCTTACTCTGCCTCCTCGGGGCGCCTGATCCCTCCTCCGATCGTATCAGACTTACTATTCTATTTCTGTCACCAAAAGCTGTGCCTCTTAGTTCAGTGATTCGTGAAGTTATTCAGCCCTTACACCTCAAAATTCAACTTCAAATAAACCAGATAACTCTCTTTTCCAATATTAGCCTAGTACTCCCGTCTACTAACTTTTAATTTCCTGTAAAGAGAGAGAGAGAGAGAGAGAGAGAGAGAGAGAGAGAGAGAGATAGATAGAGATAGATAGATAGATAAAGAGAGAGAGAGAGAGAGAGAGAGAGAGAGAGAGAGAGAGAGAGAGAGAGAGAGAGAGAGAGAGAGAGAGAGAGAGAGAGAGAGAGAGAGAGAGAGAGAGAGAGAACAGGATGGCTATGAACAAACAGCTGAATTTTAGGGAATTTTCTCAGTAATTAAATGAATAAAAATACATTTCTTACATAAATTATTAATCTAACATTTCCCTGAATGACTTTTTGAATAACCCTCAAGAACTGGTTTCGATATCCCTTCGGGGTATTGAGGCACTACTTTAAGAGCCCCCGATCTAGTACCTCTCCCTCGCACGTGGCTCCTCAAGCACCACCTCACCCCTCACACACCCTCAACCGTCTCGAACTCACAGCCTTCGACAGAACCTCCGGGTACGACTTCGCCTCCACAAAGGGCCGATTCTGGCGTTAAGGTCTCGCATTCGAAGCTGTCGCCAAAATTCACGCGCCTTTGTGAGCCTCATTTACCGCATCCTGTAGTTTGTTCACTACTGTGAGCCACCCTTTCGCCTCTCCACAACACCCCCATCTACGCCTCCCCCTCGTCAACTCCTCGTCAACTCCGAAGCTCATGCCTCACTACTTTCTCCTTCACGGTCCCGGGATATGAGAACTCCCCCCCTTCCCCCCCCCACAACCCCACTTCTTCTCAGGCGCAAATAGAGGCGTAAAACTATCGTGAGCTATTCTTGTAATTCTTCCTCTTTTTGGTAACTATTATAATTTTTGTTATTTTCATCATTATCATTATTATCATTAAGAGAGGAAAAGTACATTTTAGTATATGAATATACATACATTATATATATATTATATATATAAATATACAGTATATATGTATATGTATATATATAACACACACACACACACACACACACACACACACACACACACACACACACACACACACACACACACACACACACACACACACACACACACATATGTATATATAGACATATATATTTATATATGAATATATATGTATATATATGTATATATATTAATATATGTGTGTGTATGTCCATACAATTTCAATGTATAAACATGCATTATTAAATGCATGCGTGGTTAAATCCTCCATGGATTTCATAATACGCGACGCTTCCTATGCACTTGTTGAACAATATGCTGCAAATATGCAGCTGTTATTCGTTCCTTTCTAATATGAATTAATTTCATTAATCAATACAAAATAGTTAAGTTTAATTTCATTTGATTTAATGAATTAATTAAAAAATAAATTTGAATTAAATCGTTTCTAATTTCTTTCTAATTTGAAAATATATATGTATTGATTAATGACTACTTCTGACCCTTTCCTCTCTCCTAAGTCCTTTTTTCTGTCCTCTTAAGCCTCTTTTCTTCATCTGTCTTTCTCCCTTAATCTTTCCAACCAGCTTCGTCATATCTTATACTTCGTCCACTTCTATCCAGCTGTCGATGGGCTGATTTCTAGCCTTCTCCCTCTCCTCTTTTCTCTCCAGCACTCACTCTTTTCTCTACCAATCTTCTCATTACATGTGTCGTCATACCTTTTATCCTTCCTGAACCACTTTCATATCTGTTGTGTATATTTTGCTATTGCTAGCGCCAGAGTAAACTGTTTTCTGTATTTAAAAGCAAGTTTAAGTCCGGTGCCACCTCCTAACTGAATGAAGTTTTGTGGAAGTTGTCAGCACAGCATATGCAGGTCAACATAGGTCAGTTCCATCTTACATCGTTCGCCTCTTAATTTATAGATAGCGTCAGAATCCAAATTCATATTCAAATTCAATCTTGAAATCAAACTCAAATTCGAATTCAATTATTTCGTTACCTCACAGATTCATAGTTTATTTCGTATATGCATGAACTCATATCTGCATACATATTAAAATGCTAATTTCTGCCAAGGTGTCTTTATGTCTATTGCATGCGTGTCTGCCTACGCTCAGCTTGTCCGACTACGTCGTTGCATGGCGATTTCTCTTTGGCTTCTGACATGAGCATCTGTAAAGTAAGTCTAATTCTGAGGCCTATCCAAAGACTCCACTGGCCTGCTTTGAGCTTTGGGTGTCTGTAGACGCCTCTGCGTATCTGTGCGTGTCTGTACATATCGGCCTACGTGTGTCAGATCTTTTTTTTTTGTCTGTTTGGGTGAAGCCGCCTCGTCCGACGACGCAATCCGCTAGAGGCTCTTGTGTTCTGACGGCTCCGGTAGGTCGGGATGTCTCCAATGTCTCAGATTTGTCGCTATTTTTCAAGACTGCGGGATCTCTTTCTCCTCCTCGTCCTCCTCCAGGATCTCTTTCTCCTCCTCCTCCTCCTCCTCCTCCTCCTCCTCCTCCTCCTCCTCCTCCTCCTCCTCCTCCTCCTCCTCCTCCTCCTCCTCCTTTTTCCTCTCCCACTCCTCTTCTTCCTCCCCGCCTTTTACTCATCTTTCCTCTCCTCCTGTCCTTCCTCCTCCTCCTCTTCTTCCTAAGCCTTTTCCACCTTCTACTTCTTTTACTCCTATTCCTCATCCACATCTTTTCAAACTTGAACATCACCTATACGTTACCCTCCACATGTTATCTCCCCTCCCCCCTCCCCCCAAACCCGGTCCTCTTCCATCCCACCTCTCCCCCTCCTTCCTCATTATACTCCGCCTTCCCCTTTGCCGGGGTCTGCTGTCAACCTCATGCTCTGGGTTCTCTTCCGTCTTATCCCAATTCCTCTTTCCTCCACATTTTCCTCTCAATTTTCCTCTTCCTGCTTTTCCTACTTTCCTTCCTCTTACCCATCTCACCCAACCTCTTCTCATCTCATCTCCTTCAATTCCTACAAACTCGTTTCTCTCTGAGTTGGTGCCTCAGCCTCGTTTTTCATATATTCTTCTGGGCGTTCATCAGTCCCCTCCCGTCCTTCTTCTCTTCTTTCCTCTCCACTTGCCTATCGTTTCTTCTTTCATCCCTTACCTTTCCTTCAGCATCCTCTTTCCCCTCTTTCCCTCTTCCCTCCTCTTCATCACTCGTCAGATTTCATCATTGTTACTCTTCCATGTCTCTTCTTATTTCCGTCTCGTCTGTCTTCAGCCCCCGTTGCCCCCCCACCCTCCCCCCTCCCCCCAAGACGTCTTTTCCTTTCTCTCCCTTTCCTTTAAGAACCCACACCATTCCCCCCGGCCTATTTCTCCTCCTCCCATTCCTTCCTATTTTCCTATTTCGAGTCTTTTTTTTCAGTTACTATCACTCTTTTCCTACTTCTCCCAATCCTTCTCCTCCTCCTCCACTTTCTTCTCCAACTCCTCCTTTTCTCTTTGCCCCTCCTCCATTTCTTCTTCCTCCTCCTCCTCCTCCTCTTCTCCCTTTGCTTTTTCTCCTCGTCTTCCTCTCCTTCCTCCTCCTTTTTCTCCACTTTTCCTCCAACTCCTTTTCTTCTACTCACTGCTTTCCTCTTTCTTCTCTCTCTCTATTTCCTCGTCTTTATTGTTCTTCTGCTTCTCCTCCTTCTCTTCCTCCTCCTCCTCCTCCTCCTCCTCCTCCGTCTCCTCCTCTTATTCCACTTCTCCTTCGTATACTATCTCTTCACTTCGCCATCTACTCCGCTACCTCGTCACCTCCCTCCCTCCCCCCCTTCCTCCGTGTCTCCCCCTTGCCCCTCGCTCCTTTAGTTTACCTTTCCTCTCAGCACCACTTTGCTCCTGATGTTCTTCCGTGCCTTGCCCCCTCTCCCCCTCTCCCCTCTCCCCCTCTCCCCCTCTCCCTCTCCTTCCTTCCCTATCCCCCTCCCTTCCACGCCGTCCCCCTTACCCCTCTACCCCTCTACCCCTCCCTCCCTCCCTCCCTCTCGATCATCCCTTCCACCCACTTCTAGTCTTTCGCCCTCTACACGTCCCCCTTTCCCTCCCCTCCTCCCCTTTCCCCCTTCACGCTTCTGTTCCTGCGCCCCTTTACCGTTTACTACCCCCTCAGTTCACCCCCTCCTCTTCTACCCCCCTCTTCTACCCTCCTCTTCTACCCTCCTCTTCTACCCTCCTCTTCTACCCTCCTCTTCTGACCCTCCTCTTCTACCCTCCTCTTCTGACCCTCCTCTTCTACCCTCCTCTTCTACCCTCCTCTTCTACCCTCCTCTTCTACCCTCCTCTTCTACCCTCCTCTTCTACCCTCCTCTTCTACCCTCTCTCTCTCTCTCTCTCTCTCTCTCTCTCTCTCTCTCTCTCTCTCTCTCTCTCTCTCTCTCTCTCTCTCTCTCTCTCTCTCTCTCTCTCTCTCTCTCTCTTTCTCTCTCTCTCTTTCTCTCTCTCTCTCTCCCTCCCTCCCTCTCTCTCTCTCTCTCCCCTCCCTCCCTCCCTCCCTCTCCCCTCCCTCCCTTCCTCCCTCCCTCTCCCCCTCCCTCCCTTCCTCCCTCCCTCCCTCCCTCTCCCCCCCATCCTCCCTCCCTCCCTCTCTCCCTCCCTCCCCCCCTCCCTCCCTCCCTCTCCCCCCCCCGCCTCTTTTCTTTTGTCCTCTACTTTTACAAATTCTTGAGCCCTCTTCAGAACAACCCTTATCGTCAAAAATCATTTAATGTCAGCAAGAATGAATTTTCTAAAGCGTCCATGGTAATTACTATGCAGTCTATAATCTATATATATATTTTCGTTGAATTTTTTACTTTTTTTTATTTTGAAACTGGCAACCAGCTCTTCTACCCTCGATGATAAAGAATGATTTAGAGAAAGTAGAATAAAGGAGGTGTAATAGAAGTTGATTATCATGCTTCTTTGAGTAGAAATTAGCCTAAAATCATAACAAATCCTACGTTGCTTTGGTTCCCAGGGGTGTCGGTAAAATCCCCCTAAATCATTTACTGCATAAAAGTCGATACATCATGTGAGATCTACCTTTACATCCAAATTAGTTTGTATTATCTCGTCAATCGTATTTTTTTATTTCGTCATCCATGTCTTCTTTTTCGATCACTCTTCTCTTTATATGTTCAACTTTTATTCAACTCTTTACTCTCTAACCTCCAGGATTGTTCTCTCTCATCAAACTCCTCTTTCATTTCCTCTCTATAACACTCCTCTCTTCCTGTACATTCCGCCACTTCGCCCCCGCAAACCTCCCCCCTCCTCCTCCTCCTCCTCCCTCCTCCTCCTCCTCCTCCTCCCTCCTCCTCCTCCTCCCTCCTCCTCCTCCCTCCTCCTCCTCCCTCCTCCTCTCCTTTCCTCTCCTCTCCGGTTTTCATTTCCTCCGACACGCACTCCTCGTCTTGGTGGTTGGTCGTCGTCGCTCGAGTCCACCACCTATTCCACCTCTTCCACCTTCTCCACCCTTACCGTTGCTTCCACTTCCAGATCCTCGTTCTCCTCTTACTTTTCCTCCTCCTCCGCCTCCTCCGCCCTCTCCTCATCCTACTCATTATCCACGTCCTCCTCCATATCCTCCTCCTCCTCCTCTTACTCACTCCTCCTCCTCTTCCTCTTCCTTTTCCATTTTGCTTTCTTTTGTTCGTTCCATTTGCCATCTTTTCTTTTCTTCTTTCAATCTCTACTTTCCTGCTTTCTATGCTTTTCCGACCGAGTAATTTTGTTCCATCAATCTTTTTCTTATTCATCACTATGCCTTCCCATTTTTGCCTTTTGCCTTTGCCACGCCATCTACAAATTCACATCTCTTAGTCTTAGTCTGTCTTCCTCCCAAATATTGATCTCCTACTCTCTCTCTCTCTCTCTCTCTCTCTCTCTCTCTCTCTCTCTCTCTCTCTCTCTCTCTCTCTCTCTCTCTCTCTCTCTCTCTCTCTCACTCACTCTCACTCACACACACACACACACACACACACACACACACACACACACACACACACACACACACACACACACACACACACACACACACACACACACACACATACATACACACTTACACATCACCCAGGCCTTTTTACCCACATTTTCAAACTCTTATTCACCCACAACTTGTTCTTCCGGGAACTTCCTCCCACTCCCATTTCAATCCCTCAGTCTCCCATTCTCCCATCCCCCATCCCCTGCCAGCCCCCAATCCCTCCTCCCCCCTCCCCCTCCCCCCTCCCCCCTCCCCCCCGTCCTCTTCACGATCACCCGCAGCTATATTTACCGCCTCAGTTCGATTCCAAGTTCCCAACTATTGCCCTTCGCTCGCTCCTCGCCTTTCTTTCCACTTCCTTTCCTCTTCCTCTTCTCCGCTCCTCTTCCTTTCTATCCTCTCCTTCCGCTCTCTTCTCTTTATCCTCTCCTTTCGCTCCTTCCTCTCTCTCTCCTCCTCTCTCTCCTCTCTTTCCGCTCTCTTCTCTTTATCCTCTCCTTTCGCTCCTTCCTATCTCTCCTCCTCTCTCTTCTATCTCTTCTCTCTGTCCTCTCTTTTCGCTCTCTTCTCTTTATCCCCTTCTTCCACTTCTTCCTCTCCCTCCTTATATTTCTCCAATCTCTCCTCTCTATCCTCTCTTTCCGCTCTCTTCTCTTCATCCTCTTCTTCCGCTCCTTCCTCTCCTCCTCTCTCTCCTCTCTCTCCTCTCTATCCTCTCTTTCCGCTCTCTTCTCTTCATCCTCTCCTTCCGCTCCTTCCTCTCTCTCCTCCTCTTTCTCCTCTCTCTCCTCTCTATCCTCTCTTTCCATTCCCTCCTCTTTATCCTCTCTGTCCTCTTCTTGTTATTCCTTCTCTTCTTCTACTCCCTCCTCCCCTTCCACTCCTTTCTCTATATATCCTCTCAGTCCTTTCCCTCCTCTCCTTTCTCCTCTCTCTTCGCTCTCTCCTCTCTATCATCTTGCTATTCCTTCTCTTCCTCATCTTCCTCTTCTCCCTCCTCTTTATCCTCTCAGTCCACTCCCTCTCCTTCCTCTTCTCCCTTCGCTCTCTTCTTTCTATCCTCTCCTTGCTATTCCTTATCTTCCTCATCTTCCTCTTCTCCCTCCTCTCTGTCCTCTCCTTCCGCTCTCTCCTCCTTATGCTCTCTCTCACCGCTCCCTCCTCTCCCCCTCTTCTTCCTCCATCTCTTCCTTTAACCCCTCCTCTTCCTTCTCTCCCACTTCTTCCTCTTCCCCCTCCTCTGTTCTCTCCACCTTCTCCCTTCCCTGCTTCCTCTTCTTTCTCTCCCTCTTCATACCTCTCTCCCTCCAATCCCTCCTCTAGCTCCTCTCTCTTCTCTTTTCTCCTCTCTCTCCTCTCCCTCTCCTCTCCCCCTCCTTTCCCTCCTCTTCTTTCTCTCCTCTCCCCCTCCTCTCCCTCCTCTTCTTTCTCTCCTCTCCCCCTCCTCTCCCTCCTCTTCTTTCTCTCCTCTCCCCCTCCTCTCCCTCCTCTTCTTTCTCTCCTCTCCCCCTCCTCTCCCTCCTCTTCTTTCTCTCCTCTTCCCCTCCTCTCCCTCCTCTTCTTTCTCTCCTCTCCCCTTCCTCTCCCTCCTCTTCTTTCTCTCCTCTCCCCTTCCTCTCCTCTTCTTTCTCTCCTCTCCCCCTCCTCTCCCTCCTCTCCCCCTCCTCTCCCTCCTCTTCTTTCTCTCCTCTCCCCCTCCTCTTCTTTCTCCCCTCTCCCCGCTCCTCTCCCGGCTCCCGCCCTCCAGGCAGGCGTAAGGGACTGTGCAGCATAAAGGACGCTTTCCCCCCCCACTCTTCGTGGCCTCGAGGGCACTTGCCTTCGGCCGTAGCCGCCTATCGTACCAACCCGGCTCTCTGCGCCCTCGGGGCGAAGACGCCGCGCACTCTTGCTCTGCTGCAAAGAATTCGCGCGCACCTTTACCCCGCGGTGACGCGTTCGTGGGCGCAAGAAATCGTCTGCTTTTCGCCTGAATAAAACTGGTGTGTCGAGGAGGAGGAGGAGGAGGAGGAGGAGGAGGAGGAGTAGGAGGAGGAGGAGGAGTAGGAGGAGTAGGAGTAGGAGTAGGAGTAGGAGTAGGAGTAGTAGGAGTAGGAGTAGGAGTAGGAGTAGGAGTAGTAGGAGTAGGAGTAGTAGTAGTAGTAGTAGTAGTAGGAGTAGTAGTAGTAGTAGTAGTAGTAAGCTAAACGAGGAGAGATGCTGGAGCCGATCTTAACTCCTTCGGGATGATCACCGTCCTCGCCTGAATACAATCGTCATATTAAAACAGCATGAAAGAACTTGTACAGTGGTATTGGGTTTAAATTAGACAAATATAAGTTCAAGAAGGAAACAGCCAAGAAATGGTTTATTACCAAAGCGGTTAACGAACAGAATAGGCTTAGTAACAATGTAGTGAGTCCCGAAACTATTGGTTGTTTTAAGAAAAAATGAGATAACTTTATGGATAGTGATGATAGGTTGGTAAGGGAGATGGAACTGCCAAGTGTAGGCCTTATGGTCTCTTGCAGTCTCCTCCATTGTTATGTTTTTATATTCTGATACCTGACACCAACCTAAAGAGAACTATAGGAGATATTCTTGTATCCAAAGAATTAAATTACGAGTGTAACGAGGGATCTAATGAAAGAAAGTTTAATTGGGAATCCTGCGTTGCGTAGTACCATGCAATGGCATATCAGGTACTATACAGTTGGTACAAGGACATAATGCTAAGCCAACTGCTGCTTGTCGAGAGCTGTTTGGAGTGGGAAGGAAGAGTAAAAGTAGCAACGACTGCAACAGCACTGTAGTCGAGAGGCCAAACGCAGAGTATGGGATCCAATATATTTAACGTTTCGCCCAGGAGGGCTTCTTCAGAAGAAGCCCTGCTAGGCGAAACGTCAAATATATTGGATCCCATACTCTGCGTTTGGCCTCTCTCCTACAGTGGGAAGGAGGGGTGCTTGCATGGAAGCTTGTCCAGAGGAATCGTGGATACTGACACTGACATTTGAGTGAGGGAACACCCCCCCCCCTGGCGTATGATCCCAATTGATGATGATGATGATCTGGGCAGGTATGTATGTCTCCAGTATTCGAGTACGATGGAGAAATATGCGGCAAATGTACTTGGGTACGATGGGACACGCGGGGAAGAGTTACGGTACGATTCGTTAAATCGTAAACTAATGAAGGAGTACTGGGGTTTACCCTCATGCCAGGCGGCTATCAACGTCTCCATTTCATCCTCCTAACCATTGTTGGCATTAGTGATCAGTCGTAAAGCAGTGTTCAGACTAAAAGAAAATGTAATAAAAATAAATAAAACAAATAAAAAAAATAGAATGATAATAATAAATAGGAATTTCACTATTATCATATACAGTCACCTTTACTCGAACACAACCCTGACTATATGCGCAACCTTACCATGCCGGAATAAACCACTGTAGTGAGGTTCAAAGTCTGTATTGTTTCTGAAAGGGTACACCGGTCCTGTAGTACACCATTAATGCATAAATCACAACATTACTGAGGTTCAAACTCTGTATTGTTCCTGAAAGGGTACACCGGTCCTGTAGTACACCATTAATGCATAAATCACAACATTACTGAGGTTCAAACTCTGTATTGTTCCTGAAAGGGTACACCGGTCCTGTAATACACCATTAATGCATAACTCACAACATTATTGAGGTTCAAAGTCTGTATTGTTCCTGAAAGGGTACACCGGTCCTGTAATACACCATTAATGCATAACTCACAACATTATTGAGATTCAAAGTCTGTATTGTCTCTGAAAGGGTACACCGGTCCTGTAGTACACCATTAATGCATAACTCACAACATTATTGAGGTTCAAAGTCTGTATTGTTCCTGAAAGGGTACACCGGTCCTGTAATACACCATTAATACATAACACAACATTATTGAGGTTCAAAGTCTGTATTGTTTCTGAAAGGGTACACCGGTCCTGTAATACACCATTAATGCATAACTCACGACATTATTGAAGTTCAATAGAAAGAAAGCTAGACTAGGAGTAAAAGAAAAATCGATCATGGCCACACACACGATTTCACTCAGCTGGGGAGAGCTCCTGCCTCAGAAGTGTCTCGGCGTGTCGAGAACCTGTTCAGAGCAAAAATACGCGAAGCACAAAAGTCGGCATCGGAGGTTTACTCGAGCCTTGTTGTGTTTGAAGCGGAGTCTGGGGGAGAGTGTGGGGGAGAGGATTTGGGGGTGTGGGGGATGAAGAAGGGGGAGGAAGTGGAGAGGCTAAGCGGAAGGAAAAGGCGTAATGAGTGTAGCTGGAGGCTAAAGAAGGATTGGAGATGTGGTGAAGGAGGAACTGGAAGGGACGAGAGAGGGAGGAAGTGGGGAGGATACTCAGACATGATTATACGAAAGGAGAAGAGGAGGAAGTCTGAGAGAAAGGGAAGAGGAGAAGGTGCGATAAGAACAGGAATCAGTAGAAGGGGTTATGAGAGCAAGAATGGATGGGGGGAAGGGAGGAGGAAGAGAGGAGGAAGAGAGGAGGAAGAGACGTAGAGAGGAGTGAATAAACATTGGGGAGGAGGCGTGAGGGGGGTGGGTGGGCTACATTTGACTGGTGAGGGAAAAGAGGGGGAAGAGGCAGGGAAGCGGAATGTCGACATAAGGACAAAGAAGAAGAGGAGGAAGAAGGACAACGTAATTAGGAGGACGAAAGTCAAGGTAGAAGAGGTGGAGATGTAATTCAGGGGAAGAGGAAAAGAGAATAGAGAGGAGAAAAGAAAACGCAGAAGGATGAGGAGCGGGTGTTGTTTTGAAAGAAAGTAAAGAGGAAGTAGAAATGGGAAGAGAAAGGCAGAGAAGAAGAGAAGAAGAGGAAGGAGGAGGACAAAGAGGAAGGATGATCAGAAGACGTAGAGAAGAGGGAAGATGTAGGAAGACTAGGAAGTGAAAGGGGAACAAAAAAGGTTA
>NC_134782.1:49013751-49018751 GCF_046742065.1 Oratosquilla oratoria
CGGTTATGCAAGGCGCACGCAGAAGAGGAAGGAAAAATAGAATTGCAAGAAAGAGAGCTTTCCTTTCTTTGTCCAAGATGAAAGCCGAACGAATCGGTCGGAAGTGGGCCGAAAGCTGCAAAAAGGACAAATAAAGGCCAAACAATGAAAAGTAGAGCACAATTACAGCAGCGCTGGGCCCCGCCCGTAAACCAGAGGCAAAAAGGCTCTGGAAATTGTCCGAGTTCTGATTGGTCCACGGTGCACACAAAAGAAATTCCCGTCACTGTTGCGCACTGCCGGTTTGGGCTGCAAACTACTGCGCATGCGCACGCGCGCATTCGTGTGTGTGTGTATGTGTGTGTGTGTGTGTGTGTGTGTGTGTGTGTGTGTGTGTGTGTGTGTGTGTGTGTGTCTGTGTGTGTTTGTATGTGTTTAATTTTAGAACGCATGAGCACATGAACACACACACACACACACACACACACACACACACACACACACACACACACACACACACACACACACACACACACACACACACACACACACACACAGACACCGGGTGGAAAACAAAAGGTCACTGTTCAGTTGGCTAAACAGTTGTGAAGTTTGCTCGACAAAAGTACTCTATTTTTGAAAAGGAAAATATAAATTCAATAAAATCATGAGATTATCTCATAAAGATGTAATAGAGTTGGAGGTTCTATTAATGCGTAATTTTAACATTTCTTCCATTAAGATATTTATTCCCTTCAGTGCATTTAGCGACATGAATCTTTTTTGTTACTGTCGCCGGTCGATTTTATTCAACTAAGAGAATCACCCAAGCCCCCCACCCCCCAAATAAAACACTAGGAGTTGATTACTCTCTCGCAACGAAGGAACTACAGAGACGAATAGAATAACCTGGTGGTTCGCAGAATATATAGAAACTCGGTAAGGAATGTGTTAATGCGGATGGGCTAGAACCATTCGCTATCGACTACAGTTCGACGGAGATAAAAGTAATCAGGTTACAGGAAGGATTAGATAAACAAACAAATAAAAAAAAGAAGAAAGAAAAGGCGTCACGCGGTACAGAAAGGGATCAAATGTGCAAAAAGATACAAAAGTGCTGACGGCGTGAGAAGGGGGAAAGGGAAAGGAGGGGACGGGACGGGACGGGAGCGAAGCGAGCGAGCGACGGCAGGCGGGTGCTGCGGCCGTCGAGGCGGTGAAGAGCAGCGACATGACTTTGGTGCAAAAGGAGGACAGTGTTTTCTCCTCACCCAAAAAAAGGCCCCCCACGAAGTTTCCTAGTCTTGATAAGTGTTTGTGCCCTTCGGGGGGGGAAAGTTGCGAAGTTGTCTCTGGGAGAATTGTGAGTTACTAGAGGACGCCTTTGAGGAACGCACAAATGAGGGAGATATTCAGCAGCTACGAGTTCTGAGAGACTTCTGAGAAAGTAGCAGAATTACGAGAAACAAGCGTCACGCAGGGCAAGAGTTGCGAGGGGTTCTGAGAGAGCATTGGGTCGTCTTTCAAGGGTGAGAGTAGTGAGGATTAGAGAAAAGAGAACTGGAGGAGGAACTACGATGAAAGGAAGGTTTAGAATCGATGTCAGGCTAGGGAGTCCTACCGCCCGGTTACACTCCAGAGAAGGATCTTGAATATCCTATGGTGGCTGGGGACCTTAGACTTCCTTCAGGATCTTTGGAAATATCCTATGGTGGACGGACACCCTAGACTTTCTTTGGGGACTTGGAATACGTCCTTTGGTGAACGGGGACCCTAGATTTCCTGCGGCAGGTAGTCGACCAGTTTGTGTCAAGAGGTGACCTTAGTTTAATAAAATCATCTTGCATTAGCCAGAACACAATCCAAAAAGCAACCTTTAGGCTTTACTGGACTGAGACTATATCGATAGGCCAAGGCATTCCTATAGAATGTCGACGGGAACATAAAGGGTTTCGTTATAGGACCATAACGTCATCTTCTTTGGATGACTTTTGGGCTCTCGGCAAGCGATCTGAAACACAGTGAATTACGGTGGCAAAGTATGGCAACAATTCATATAGACAAAAATATATCGACCCACATATACATCTATATATACTGTATCGATTACATAAGGTATATGCATGCAAAAACACGTGTAAATACAGAAATTATGTAATATACATATATGTATATGTATATGTATATATATATATATATATATATATATATATACATTATGTATTTTTATCATCACATCTGTTTCTAGTAGCAGTTATTTTTCCGATCTGTCATCATCTTTGTTGAAATTCGGGAGCCTAACTGCAAGAGCATAATGTAAATGTAGATAGATTAACAATCTATGAATTATGATAGGTCGGTGATAGATCCATGAAGCCACAAGGAATGCCTTACCAGACATTGCTTTCAGGATACAAGCCTCGTCTTGATTTCTCTGAGACAGAAACGCATCACTAATTTGCCTAAAAACTGCTGCTACTATTTATTTTTCTAAACAGCCTCTTTGACTTATCCACGTTTATTGGTAAAATTTATTTTCTAAATAACTTGTTGTTATCGCATTTAGTTTTATTCCTAGACATGTTGAATTTAATCCTTGATGGTGGGTCAATGTGGAGGAGTGAAGTTGTGAGCCTCTTTGTCGGGTGGTGAGACAGATTAGGGGATAGACGCTGATGTGATGAAAAGAAAGGAAGCAATGGGAAGGATAGGGGAGTCGGAAAGGCTCCAGGAATAGGGAAGGGAAGCGAGAAGGACCTATAGGAATCGAGGTCATGCAAAAGAGGAATGGTTAATGTTGAAAGAACAAGAGAGAAAAAAAAAATAGGGTTACATACATACATACATATACCAAGGCTTCTTCCCCCTTACAAGGGGGGTAGCCAAAACTAGGGTTAGGATGAGGAAAGTCTAACTGGGGGAAAAGAGATTCGACCCAGAATTGGGTTAACCTCAGTAACACGGTAGGGATTTATTTTATGGCTAGGGACAGGCGATGTTATGCAGTTGAGGGGATAAACTCGGGTTCTAAAAGAATCTCGATCAACGAAAGGATTTTTTGGATTAGGGTCCACTTCACACCCGAATAAAGCCACGAGGCCATAAATGGGTTAGGAAACACAAGTCTTACTAATCATTCAACCAGAAACATTTGATGAATTCACTCAAAGTGCCTCGCAGTCATAGGGAATGAAACATTAAATTCTCAAATAGACATTTTCTTATTACAGTATTTTCTACATCTATAAATGACATTTACCTCTAGGAGGCTCTACTTCTATGAAGGCTTTCGTAAGGAAAATCTCAGTAATTGGATAGATTCGTATTTAATAAATTTAAGCTTTGTGGCATATATACCAATTTGACGGTGAAAAGGATACCTGGTGTTGGAAGCATTTAAGCTTTGTGGCATATATACCAATTTGACGGTCAAAAGGATACCTGGTGTTGGAAGCGTAGGTGTGGGATAGAACGAACCATAGCGAAATGGTGACTGGGTGTGTGTGTGTGTGTTGGGGGGGAGGGGTATTGCAGGAGGAAGAGTCTGGGAAATCGATTCATGTTGAGGTGGAGGAGGGCACAGGCTCTGAAGGTCACCGCTGGCTCATCAGAGATGCGATCATTGTCCAAATATGTAAAGATTAACCATTTTCCTTATCAGCTTAATGACAGCACTCGCTGATAAGGGGAACTCCCTGTCAAAGCCTTTATCTCCCCCTCTCCTCGTAATCTTCCATCCTCTCAGCGCGTCTCATGACAATCTATCTATATAGATATATGTATACTTATAAACATATATGTATACGCACACACACACACACACACACACACACACACACACACACACACACACACACACACACACACACACACACACACACACACACACACACACACACACACACACACACACACACACACACACACACACACACACACACACATATATATATATATATTTATATATATGTTTGTGTGTGTGTATATGCATATATATATATATATAATGCATACAGTATACACACAAACACACACTTGTGCGTACGTGTGAGTTTGTGCATGTATTTGTATTTTCCTAACTATGGTTTACAGGATACGCTTGTTTCCGCCGTGAAACTTTATTCTACAATCGTTTATACAGTCTGTCTGAGCTATTTGTTCTTTAATGTTGTTTCACAAATTAATACTATACGAACATTTTTTTCATTAACATCCATGAAGTACATTGTCTTTTTCTCTTTATTTCCTCGAACGGACACGTGTGTGAGTGTGTGTGTGTGTGTGTGTGTGTGTGTGTGTGTGTGTGTGTGTGTGTGTGTGTGTGTGTGTGTGTGTGTGTGTGTGTGTGTAAGTGTGTGTGTGTGTGTGTGTGTGTGTGTGTGTGTGTGTGTGTGTGTGTGTGTGTGTGTGTGTGTGTGTGTGTGTGTGTGTGTGTGTGTGTGTGTGTGTGTGTTTGTGTGCATGTTTGTGTGTCAGTATTATCTTCAATGGTATTACCCTGTGTAGCCTAAATATGTTATTATTCACATCAGCCAGTGAGAAAGTGGATGTGGACACCATTGTATAGGTATTGGTGATTTGGTGTATAGAAGCTTGCGTTCATGATTTTAGAAAATGACGGAAGGACGGGAGACTGAGGAGGACCCAAACAATCCTCCTGGTGGTCTCATCTAGACTGACCCGTGACCTGATTTGACCGTGACCTAATTTGACCTCGACTACGAATTCATGAGACCTTATTTTAGCTCATCGCGGGCTTCGCCCTAACCCGAGGCAGGATTGGGTCAACATAACGGGTTTATGACCTAATCACATTTCCCTTTCAACCCATTGTAATTCCCTCTTCTTGCGAACACAGACTCATACGCGCGCGCGCCCACACACACACACACACACACACACACACACACACACACACACACACACACACACACACACACACACACACACACACACACACACACACACACACACACTCGTGGTACAGTTGGTAGAGTTCCTGGCTGGCACTACGAAGGTCT
>NC_134782.1:49023751-49033751 GCF_046742065.1 Oratosquilla oratoria
TTTCTTCTTTGCGTACTCGTACTCTTTTCCTCCTGATATTTGATGTCCCTTTTCTTTGAAAAAAAAAAGGGTTAGATTTTCCCGTTTTCTTTCATTGCGCGTCTGAGGTTGCCTGCGACCCCCAGACACAGGAAACTATTATAACTTTGCCCGACCACTATGCAGACCGCCATGACTCAAAAGATATCGGCGGAGATCTTTTCATTGTGGTAGAATATATAGCTTGAGTGGTAGAGAGAAGAGAGGGAGAGAGAGATAGAGAGAGAGACAGAGAGAAAGAAGGAGACAGAGAGATAGAGAAAGAAGAAGAGAGGGAGAGATAGATATAGATAGACAGGGAGAGAGAGAGAGAGAGAGAGAGAGAGAGAGAGAGAGAGAGAGAGAGAGAGAGAGAGAGAGAGAGAGAGAGAGAGAGAGAGAGAGAGAGAGAGGGGGGGGAGGGAGAGAGAGAGGCAAAACATTTTAGGTCGGATGCTATGAAAATGTCTTTTCGGAACCAATCAACTTCACACCTTCACTTTCGTGATATACTGTCTGATTTTATCATGAAGGAGAAGAGAAGCAAATTACAAAATTGGTATCTAAAGAGTATCACTAGCGAGAGTAACACATGTATGATAATAAATCTTTCAACAAGAAACATTGTGAACAAATAAAATACCAATGTTTCCATATATATGCAATTCCTTGTCATTATATATACTGTTTATCCTTTCATATCTCTACAAAATAAACAAAACGAACTATTACATAAGCAAGAATAAATATAGGGAAGAGAATAAGTAGGAGAAATGATAAACAAGACACAATAGATAAGGAAGAGGAAGACAATCAAGAAAGGAATAAGAAAAGGTCATTAAGAAAACGGAAATCAATTCACGGAAAACGAGAACAGAAGAGGAACTGGGAACGTCCGTGCAAGAAGTAGGAACGAATTGAGAGGACGAGAAGGAACAAGAAGAGGATCGAGGACATGGAAGAAAACTCAATTTCCAATGAATGCCTAAGCGGCGAGCAAGAAAGAGAAAAGGAGGTAACAGAGAGAGAGAGAGAGAGAGAGAGAGAGAGAGAGAGAGAGAGAGAGAGAGAGAGAGAGAGAGAGAGAGAGAGAGAGAGAGAGAGAGAGGGAGAGAGAGAGAGGGGAGGGGGAGGGGGCAAAGAAGGCGACAGGGATAGACAGATAGATAGATAGATATGTAAGAGATAGACAGGGAGATAGATATGCGCGCGCGCACACTCACACACATACACACACACACACACACACACACACACACACACACACACACACACACACACACACACACACACACACACACACACACACACACAGACACACACACACTTTTTTTCCTCTTCTATGTGAAACTTTTTCTTTCTTTGGAACCACCCTCTATATTCAACTCCTTGTTCCTCTTTCTAACCTTATCATTATTTTTTCTTCTTGCCTCATACCCACATGAATTTCATTTCCTATGAATTTTCTACTTTTACGTCCTAGAGAACCTTATCCTCGTTTCTTTATAATTCTATCTTTTCCTCTCCGCTCCTCTCCTCTCCTCTCCTCTCCTCTCCTCTCCTCTACTCTACTCTACTGTACTCTACTCTCCTCTACTCTCCTCTACTCTCCTCCCTTCCCTTCTCCTCCATTCTCCTCTCTTCTCCTCTCTTCTCCTCTCTTCTCTTCTCTTTTACTCTCCTCCCTTTCCTTCTCCTCTCCTCCTCTCTCCTCTCCTCTCCTTCAATCTCCTCTGCTCTGCTTTCCTCTCCTCTGCTCTCCTGAAGAACTTCACATCTGGAGCGTCTTGTCGCTTTCCATGGAAGAACCTGGAAGTGTCCAGAGTTGTCTCTGATGGAGCCACTTTCGTATCAGTTAAAAAAACAAAAAAACAACAGCGTCCTGTCAGTTATGCACAGTTAGGGGAAATAATGCTCGAGATACTTTGCTACAAGTAGTAAGAGGAATTCATTCTCATATAAATGATAAAACCCACTTCAGTCTTACCTATGGCAAACAAAAAGTAAACAGAAAACTGTCTTTTTTTTCCTTCATGGCGAATTACAACATGACAGTTTTCTACGTCTTTGCTCTTTCCAGAGATTGAGACTCTACATCAAGAAGGTGTTGAAGGACTTTTCTCTCTAGCTGTACAGGTTTAGGGTAAAAGGATATCAACTTGCTATGAGTCCATACTCGTTCATTCATAAGTAAGTTTCTACGCAGTTGTGTAGCATAACTTCTTTGTGTAACTCATGCCTTTGAATAAAAATGGAAGCAGTTTTTCGTATAAATCAATCACACAAAAATAAATTTTACATTTAAATTATGTATATCTAATTGTGTATGTATTTATGCATGTGTACTTTACATATGTATATGTTTAACAGGGAAAGATGAGAATGCGTTCGTGTGTGTGTGTGTATGTGTGTGTGTGTGTGTGTGTGTGTGTGTGTGTGTGTGTGTGTGTGTGTGTGTGTGTGTGTGTGTGTGTGTGTGTGTGTGTGTGGTTCACCATGGTCTTAGATCACGTGTTGGACTCGTGATCGACAGCTATTACCCTCCCTGTATGTGTGTGTGTGTGTGTGTGTGTGTGTGTGTGTGTGTGTGTGTGTGTGTGTGTGTGTGTGTGTGTGTGTGTGTGTGTGTGTGTGTGTGTGTGTGTGTGTGTGCGTGTGTGTGTGTGTCCGTATAGGTGCGCGTGCGAATGCGTGTGTCCGTATAGGTGTGCGTATGGGTGTACGTATGGTTGTACGTGCGAATGTGTCTGCGTGTGTTTGTGTGTGTGGACGCGCATGGTGTTGCTGCATCGCTGGGGCCATTTGAAAGAAAAATCCAAGATTAAATAAGACATCTTTGGAAATAAGATGAAAGAAAGTACGCGCGCAGGGGAGGGGAGAGGGGGAGGGGGTGGTGGTGGTGGAGAGGCGAAGAAGAAGAACATAAGAGGGAAATCAAAAATGTGACGAAGACCTGAAGGTGATGGGTCTTGTTGGCGGCAACGGATACTAAAGGCGCCGATGGGGCGATGGTGGAAGGTTAAGGAGTCAGGACAGAGTATAAGGCAGGGGAAGGGGAAGGGGGAAGGGGAAGGGGGAAGGGGAAGGGGAAGGGGAAGGGAGGCGGAAGGAAACTTCTGAGTCCAATAGTGGAGAGCAGTTGGCGTCAGGTAAGGGAAAAAGTCGGAGTTTGGAATTGAGGCGTGTGTGTGTGTGTGTGTGTGCGTGTGTGTGATTCACTATGGTCTTGGATCACTTGCTGGACTAGTGATTGACATCTCTTCCCTACCGGACGAGAGCTCAGTGGTCATATATGACCGATCTATGGGTAATACTGCGACCTTACACGCACATACACACCCAACTCCCCGCCCACGAGAGTTGGAGTAACGACTCGCAGCGCAGCGATACTGAAATTATTTCAGCCCTGGGCGGGATTCGAACCCGGACCGCCGTAGTGGCAGCCGGGAACTCTACCAAATTCGCCATCGAGTGTGTTTGTGTAATGAACTACCATGGTCTTGGATCACGTGTTGGACTTATGATCGACAGCTATTTCCCTCCCGAAAGTGCGCGTGTGTGTGTTTGTGTGTGTGTATGTAATTACGTATTTGTATATACCTAATTATAATATGCAAGATAAGGACTATACTCGTGGGATCCTGTAGTATCCTGTCTCTTATTTTATGAGTCAAAATTGAATTTTGATATGTTTATTTTGTCTGATCGTTCTTCTTATTGTTCCATTTTGTACTTTAATCAATGCGTTGTACGGAAATCTGTATTTCTCAATATACCTAAAACGCCTTGTATTTCCAGTATCTTCCTGAGCCCTCTGATGAAGAACACAATCATTATGTGCTTTTATGAATGAAGGCGTGTACGTAAGCACATATTCCTGTGTACGTTTCTTTGTGTCTGTACGTGTGTGTACGTGTGAGATTTGGTGTGCGCTAACGTGTAGGTAAAAGCGCAGATGTGAAGGTTCGAACTCAGGTGCAATTTAACGTGTGGTTTCACATAGTTTAGATCGAAGCGATCACGGGAAGCATCATTTATCTATGCTCGCGCAAGACTTCAGGAGTAGTCAAGCGTGCTGACGGGTGTTTATCATCATATTCCATTATGCGTGTTTACGTGCCTGTGCGTGTATGTTCGTGTGTGTGTGTGTGTGTGTGTGTGTGTGTGTGTGTGTGTGTGTGTGTGTGTGTGTGTGTGTGCGTGCGTGTGCGTGTGTGCGTGCGGGTGGGAGTATGTGCGATTGCGTTTGTTCACGTGAAGTTATCCACCCCTCTCTTTTTCTTCTCTTCCTTCCATTATTCTCTTCTTCCCTTCTCTTTCTCTTCCTTGCACTCTCTTTCCCTTCTCTTTCCTCCCTTCCCCTCACCTTCCAGTCCCTTCCCTTTCCCTTCCCTTCCCTTCCTTTCCCATTCATTCCTTTTCATTCCCTTAACTTCATTTTCCTTCCCTTCCCTTCCCTTCCTTTCCCATTCATTCCTTTTCATTCCCTTAACTTCATTTTCCTTCCTTTCATTTCCTACCCTTCCTTTCCTTTTACCTTCCCTCTTCATCTCTTTCATTCCCTTCCAATCCCTTTCTTTCCCTCACTCTCATTTCCTTCCCTTCCTCCTCCACTTTCCCCTTCTTTTGACCCTCTTCCTTCTCCCTCTTCGACTTTCTTTTCCCTCAATTTTCCCCTCTCCTCCCCTCTGTTCCTACTCTTTGCCTCCCTCACTTTACTGTCCCTCCTCTCTTTCGCTCTCTTTCCTTCTCTTCCTCTCCTTTTCCCAGTTTCTCTCCTTGCTTCACTTCCTCTCCCACACCAATCCCCTTCCGCGTTCTTTTCACTCTTCCCCCCCCTCGTTTTTTCTCCCCATCTCCCTCTCCTCTCCCTTAACCGCTCCTACCCTCCCTCCCTCTCTCCCTCTCTCCCTCCCTCCCTCCCTCAGCTCGGTTTTTCTCCCTCGCGCAATCTCTCCCTCCAGAGTTCTCCCGATCTCATCTCCTCCTTTTCTCTTTCTCCAATTTGACCCCAATTCCTCCCCTTCGGCACTTTTTCTCTTCCGCTATCTCCTTCTTGCTGTTTTCTCTCTCCTCCTATTCTCTCCGGTTTCGGGGCTTTGAGAATTTGCAGTCAGGAATTTAAACAAGGAAATTAAAGTGGGGCATTTAGAAATCTGACGTACACAGAGGACATGCACATAACACGACCACAAAAACTGATCGATACTAGAAAAGAAAGGATCAATAGCAAGACATAAGTCCTGGTGATGGTAATACTACGGCTTCGAAAGGTGGACTTCTGGTTGAGAAGGTAGGCATCAAGAAAAACAATGGCACAGGTGGTGTATAAGATTCCCTATACAAGATGCAATAGTGTATACTACCATAAGACATACGGAGACTAAACCCAGGGTCACACTGTCCGGCTTTGCCGGTACGGCTTGTTGTTGGCCAAAGCAGTCTCCCGTGTGAGTCGTTAGACTCGAAAGGTTATGACAGTAGTTTAATCAGAGGGAGATGGTGGTCATTATATCAAGTTTATTAAGCTAATTGAACTTGCCCATAATCTGATCGTATCCGGCGCTGCCGTATAGTGTGACACCGGTATTACATTGCTGGCTTAGAAAATAGACTCAAGGAACACAAAGCTGATGACAGGCATCCCCATGTTTCGAACGCTCCTCTTAGCCACATAGACACAAAAGGGCATCTACCAAATTTGAAAAAAAATCAAGATACATACATACATATACCAAAGGCTTTTTCCCCCTACACGGGGGGTAGCCAAAAAGAAAAAGGCATAGAAACCACTCCCACCCATTCTATTTCCCATACATTCCACTCCCCTCCACCCTCCTCCCTCCCTCCCTCCCATCTCGGCACCTCCTGGATGACGGGTCATCCCTGCATCCTGTCCACTGCCCTGGGTCAGAAGCAGTGTCGCAAGACCCAGCACATCCACAGCAAGGCCGCTTCATAAATTCGGCGACCCCCCCCTCTCCGTCTCCCCATGCAGAAATAAAAACAAGATACTAACCGAAAAACTACACAAGCAATAGCGTTCCTCATCTTGTCTAACCATAAGACCAAAAAAATAGAGGAGACTTCAAGAGACCATAAGACTTACACAAGGCAGTTCCATGTCCACAATGTTATCTCATCTCTTAAAGCAACCAATTAGTTCATCGTTCGTTATAAGGTTATTATGTCTATTCCATTTGTCAATCACTCCTTTAGTAAACCAGATTTTGCCTATTTCATTCTTAAACCAATTCCGCATCGTGTCTTCTGGTGAGGGGCAAAATCAGAAGAATATTTCGTCTTAGTTCCTAATTCCTTATCATTTTAGTAGTCAACCAAATGACAAACGAGATTTTTTACTTCCTCCTTACCTGGTTCATGTTAGTGATCCTCGTGTAGAATTTCAGAGAAATTGAATAATATTTAGAAATTCGACCTTTTATGATTTGTTGTTTCCAATGTCGTTAACATGAATGTTATCAGTTTAAAAAAAATTATTTTTCTTATTCTAGGATGAAAAAATACAATTTGGCTGTTGGTTTCTTAACATTGTTAAACGTTCTCATTACCATACTTCAAAATATATTCGTTAAAACTTCAAAAATGCGCCACATTTGAATATTACTTTATCTTCCTAATTTGCAAAATTTCTTTCATATAATCAGGATTGAGGAGATCAACAGATATCTTTTGTATACTTTGATTTTACCCCAATATGAAAAATAAGTAAACTAATAAGATAGAATAAAATAAAATAATAAGTAAATAACAATGAAATTAACTAAAATAGATAAAAAAAAAACTAAGTTGGACATCAATAAAGTAATTTTTCTATATTCAAATCTTACCCCGATATAAATGAATGTGTAAATTGATAAGCAATAAATAAATAAATAAATAAATAAATGAATAAATAAATAAATAAATATATATAGATAGATAAATAAATAAAAAAACAATAAAGAAATAAAGACAAATAAGTAATAAGATAAATAAAGAAATAAGTAAATAATTGAAATAAAAAATAGATAAATAAAAATAAATAAATAAAAATAGATAAATACATAGATGATGAATAAAATGAAATAAAACAATGCATAGTACCCCTGACATACAGTCACAAACCAGACATGTTATTCAAAACATTCAATAGAATACCAAACAGGATTTGGTCGTTCCACTATGTCTTTAATCACGTAGATATCGATTCAATCTATGTCTACATATCCATGTATACCATTAGTACTTCACTGAATATTCATATTTATTTAGATACATACGTACAGATGTATAGACGAATCTACATACGCACGCTACCACACCCATTGTTGTTACCTCTACTTCATGTATATAACTGTGTGTGCGTGTGTATGTGTGTGTATATATATATATATATATATATATATATACATATATATATATACATATATATATATATATATGTATATATATATATATGTTGGTACATTGTGACAAGTTGATGAAGGTGGAAAAAGAAGTCACGGGTCTAGTTCCGAGTTCCTGAGTTTATTCCTGACCGGTTTCGCTCTATGAAGAAGCATAGAGCGAAACCGGTCAGGACTAAAATCAGGAACTCGGAACTAGCCCCGTGACTTCGTTTTCCACCTTCATATATATATATATATATATATATATATATATATATATATATATATATATATGTATATATATATATATATATATATATATATATATACATATATATATATGGGGGCAAATCTAGGCACGTATGGAGAAGAATGGAAGCTCATGTGTAGACCTGGGTTGAGGAATTAGCCTTTCAAATACGATATTATTGGAAGGACCTATTTGGTCCGGTTTAGCGTTGTTTGGACTTAGTTGAACGTAATAGCTTGAGTTGGTTTGCTCCCCTGTGGGCAGGAGGGACTACTGGACCTGGGGGATTGATCACTGGCTAATTCGATTGCGTTCAGTGAAGGGATCTGACCTGTGGAACTGGTCTGAATATTCCGGTGCCGTTTGTACCACGCTTTGCTCTCCAAAATTTTGATTGGTGACCATATCGTCAACTTGGAGAGCCACAACCCACAGTCGTTATGTGTTGTAATTTTTTTTATATCCAATGCACCTAAGTACACGAACACACCAGTATGCGTGTACGCATACGCACATGCATACGCATGTGGACACACACACATGGCAACGCGTACACACACATACGCACACATACGCATACACACATGGATACACACATGGCCACGTACATAGACACATGACCACGTACGTACATACACATACACATACACATGCACGTATGCATACGCACATGCATATGCCCGTGGACACACATTGCCACGTGCACACACACGGCCACCTACATACACATACACATACACATGCACATGCACGTATGCATACGCACATTCATATGCCCGTGGACACACATTGGCACGTACACACACACGGCCATCTACACACACATGGCCACGTACACACACACACACACACACACACACACACACACACACACACACACACACACACACACACACACACACACACACACACACACACACACACACACACACACACATATGTGTTTGTGTGCACGTTTGCGTATGTGTGTGTGCTTGTGCATGTGTGTGTGTATGTATATGAGTGTATGTGTGTGTGTGCGTGTGTATGCATGTGTTTGTGCATGTGTGTATATGTGTATGAGTGTGTGCGTGTGTGTGTATGTGTTTGTGTATATTCATGCTGGCGTCTTTATGTGTTCAGGTGCGTCGTTCGATATAACGAATCACAAGGACTGCGGGATGTGGGTTTCCATGTTCATGATGTCTCACATCTTTGGCCGAGGGCACCAGAGGCTTGCGAATTATGACCAAAGTCCGCAGACCTCATCTGGAAGATCAGGTCAATCCCACAGGTCAGATCTCCTTCACAGAACACAATCAAATTACCCAGCGATCTTGTATATTCGTCTGTGCGCGCGGGCGCACGTGTGTGTGTGTGTATGTACGAGTATGTATGCATGTGTGCGTTTTTGTGTATGCGCATTTGTGTGTGTGTCTGTGTATTTATATGTTTTTATGCTTGTTTGTGTAGTTATGAGTGCATGTCCGGAGACTAATTGCTTCCTACGTGTTCATGTTTATATTTGAGCAAATGCCGCATGTGTTTGTGTGTTTAACTTGCATCATGCACTCGAGTATACATGAAATTCTTAATGAGCACAACTACATAATAGATAAAGTCCGACGAACAGCCTCCGATGCTAAAGAAGGCTGACGTGGCAACGCCTGTTCCTCCTCCTCCTCCTCCCCCTCCTCGTGCTCTTCCTCCTTCTTCTCTTTCTCCTTCTCTTCCTCCTTCTTCTCCTCTTCCTCCTCCCCCTTCTTCTCCTCTTCCTCCTTCTTCTTTTTCTTCTCCTCTTCCTCCCCTATTTTTTCCTCCTCCTCCTCCTTCTCCTGTTCCTTCTCTTCCTCTTCCTCCTTTCCCTCTTTTTCTTCCTCCTCCTCCTGTCCCTCTTCCTTCTTCACCATCTCCATCCCTTCCTTTTACTTCAAGTTCACTTTCGCCTTCTCCTCTTCCTCCTTTTCCTCCTCCTTCTTGTCCTCTTCTTCCTCTCTTTTCTCTTCCACCTCTCTCTTTCCCTTAACTTTCTGATTTTACTCTTTTTCATTCTTCTCCCTTTTCATTTCCTCTACCGTCTACTCCTTCTTTTCCTCCTTCTCACTCTTCCTATTCCTCTCCCCCCCCACCTCGTCCAAAAGTCCTCCCTACGTCTGTTCTTGCCCCTCCTAGCCGCTTGTACAGTACTTTTGGGAACCCTTATCTCTCTCTCAGACCTCTCGACTTCCTCAGTTTTCGCTTTTGTCTTGATCCTGATCCTGATCCTGATCCTGATCCTGATCCTTTCCTTTCTCCCTTGTCCCGACACTGTTTATGTGTCATGAGATGACACCAGATGATTTTGGTATAAAAAAAGAAAACC
>NC_134782.1:49038751-49043751 GCF_046742065.1 Oratosquilla oratoria
GGATGGTGACTTCTATATATAATACTTTACCGCTTCTAAGATTAAAGGAAAGAAGTACTACGTATTATGCAGGGCCAGATATTTTGAGAAAATGATGCAACTTTGTCATTAAACTTATGTAAAAGCCAACTGCCGCAACAAGACAACGTAATTTTCAACAAAATCTTGGGCTATTGTATGACAGCTACTGCACACAAATGTTTCCGAAATTCTCACTCTTGAAAGTTGTATTTGCGTTGTCGAATTCAAGCGTAACTTGTACGACTTTAAATCGTGAGGAAGAGGAGGAGGAGGAGGAGGAAGAAGAGAGGAGGAGGAGGAGGAGGAGGAGGAAGAAGAGAGGAGGAGGAGAAGTAGGAGAGACCACGTACGTAGAGGAGGAATGAGATGTCTCAAACTGACGACATTAGTGTGTCAATCAAGTATAGAAAATGGTATATGCGTCGTACATTTTACTTGCATAAAGAAAATGGAGATGGGATAGGTCTTATAAGATGGATGAAGGAGAAGTGGAAGGTGAGGGGAAGGACTAAGGAGGAAGAAGAAGAGGTGAGGAGGAAATGACGAGAAGTGGGAGAAGGTGGAGGAGGGGAAGGAAGCGGAAGAGGAGGTGAAGAAGAAAGAAGGATGAAGAGTGAGGAGGACGTTGGAGGAGGACGTTGGAGGAGAAGGAGGAGGAGAAGGAGAGGAAAGTAAGGAGAAAAAGATGATAAGAGGAAAAAGACGGAGGAGGAGAACAAGAAGGAGGGAAAGAGTGGGAGGAGATAGAGGAGGAGAAGAAGGTGAGGGAGAAGGGAAAGAAAAGGAGGAAGAGAAGAAGGAGAAGAAAATAAGGAGGAAAAGAGGATAAGAGGAAAAACGGAGGAGGAGAACAAGGAGGAGGGGAAGAGTGGGAGGAGATAGAGGAGGAGAAGAGGGAGAGGAGAAAGAAAAGGAAAAGGAGGAAGAGAAGGAGGAAGAAAAGGATGATAAGATGCCAAGACGATATTTATTGCGATATATTGAGGAAGAAGAGAAGGAGGAGGAGGAGAAGAAGAAGAGGAAAAGAAGGAGGTAGAAGAAGAGGGGCGGAGGAGGAGGAAGAGAAGAAGAGGAAGAGAAGGAAGTGGAAGAAGGGAGGAGGAGGAGGAGGAGGAGGAGGAGGAGGAGGGGAGAAGAAGGATGATAAGGTGCCAAGATGATATTTATTACCTTATGTTGAGCGAAAACGTCAGATTCGGATGGAATCACTCACCATAGGCTACTACGTGTTCTGGCCGGGGATCCTTGAATAAACCAGTGAAGTAAAATGAATGACATGGCGGTCGGATTTCTACTTCCTTCTTTACTTCTACCTTTCTCCCTCTCCTTCCCACCTTTCCTTTACTCAATCTTTCATTTCCTTCTTTTCGTCTTTGGTATCTCTCTCTCTCTCTCTTAAATTCTCTCTCTCTCTCTCTCTCTCTCTCTCTCTCTCTCTCTCTCTCTCTCTCTCTCTCTCTCTCTCTCTCTCTCTCTCTCTCTCTCTCTCTCTCTCTCTCTCTCTCCCCCCCCTCTCTCTCTCTCCCCCCCTCTCTCTCTCTCTCTTTCTCTCCCCCCCTCTCTCTCTCTCTCTTTCTCTCCCTTTCTCTCTCTCTGTCTATCTCTGTCTATCTCTATCACTTTCTCTCTCTCTCTCTCTCTCTCTCTCTCTCTCTCTCTCTCTCTCTCTCTCTCTCTCTCTCTCTCTCTCTCTCTCTCTCTCTCTCTCTCTCTCTCTGTCCCTCTCTCTCTCTCTCTCTCTGTCCCTCTCCCTCCCTCCTTTCCTCCCCCTTTCCCTCTCTTCTCCCTCCCAAAGTGGAGTGGCACTGTAAAGAGGAATTGCAGGAGTTCGCCTGGAAGACTTCCTGGAGGAACTTGGCATTCAAGAAGTGAGAAGAAATTTCGGTAGTTGAGGTGTCGCCTCTGGTGGTGTCACAGGGTATATCGAGGACCCCCCCCCCCTTCTTCCTCCCCCCCCTGACGACCAGGGCTCGTCCTGAACGGGAACCGCTTGCTACTGGGGGGGGGGGGAGCGCCTTGTCCGAAGTCGCAGGTTCTCTTCTCGCCCGTGCGACCGCTTTGGGCTGGCCGAAGTTCTCAAGTTCTTAATTAATGTGGACTGCGGGACTGTCGGTACTAAATCAGGACACTTTAGCACCACATATTAAGCCGGTGGTGCCAACTAGAAGTGTTTGGTGGCAGCTGTGGACCCTCCCATTCAAAAAAACGTGTCATGTTGAGCCATCCACTATAGTGTATTCTAGACGCAAGTGCTTAAGCTTGTAACTCGAGTTTATATTAATTGATGTTTCGTGGCCGTGTTTGCCTGTAAACATGTTGTTTTTGCATGAATATGTAGAAATGCATGTGTTTGATCATTCGGTATTATTTTTTAAACTGATCTGATTAGTCTCTGTAATCTGACAATTGAGTATTAAAAAAAAAAGAAAAAAAAAATCCATACTTATTGCCAGAAGTCAGAGATATGCAACTAATTAGGGTCGGAATGCTTAACAAGATGAGTCAGTGAGGAAGTGGGAGAGTACGTAATGGGTTAGGATTGTCTGGATAATCAAGTTAACGACCATTAGAGTAGTTGCATGTATGGGTGATTAAGTTATTAGATATAACGTTGAGTAAGCGACATCTTAATCCATTAACGTACATTGCAGATGTAGCTTTGTTCAGTGCAGCACTAAGATATATATATTTTGTTGTGGTAAGCTGCAGATGATCTTTTTCATCTGTTGAAGATCTGACCACGATCTGAATAGGATCTGTTGAGGGTAGTACTCGTTCGTTTGGTGTCCTCCGTTTAGGTGAATAGAATCATCTGTCATTTCTCGTAACTAAACCTGTGAACCAGAGTATTGGAGGATTTCTCTATGGGAAAGAAAATTTGATTTAAAGAGTCTTTAACCCCTCATGTACTGTACGGTATTTATTAAACCCGTTTACTTCGCCTGCGGCCATGAAGAACAGTAAGTAACCACTTCGCCCCATAACCCACGCCCTCTGGCACGGACTCTCAAGTGTCCGCGAGGGCGGGAAGGTTCTGTAACCAGCGGTAGCTGTATATGATCATTTTAGCAAAAGACTTTGGTAATAGGTTACGTTACTTGTGTGATTACTATGGATTATTTACAAAAACAGAGTATACAACACACACAAACACACACACACACACACACACACACACACACACACACACACACACACACACACACAGACACACACACACACACACACACACACACACACACACACACACACACACACACACACACACACACACACACACACACACACACACACACACACACACACTATATATATATATATATATATATATATATATATATATATATATATATATATATATATATATACATACCGTATATATAAACTTTTATCCCAAGAAAAGAAGACACTAATGTCGAAAGTTCTGTATATTTCGATGACTAACTGTGATCCTCTTCAACAGATTGAGTACATAGTAGAAGACATATACATATGTACTCAATCTGCTGAAGAGGATCACAGTTAGTGATCGAAATATACAGAACTTTCGACGTTAGTGTCTTCTTTTCCGACGGTGGGATAAAAGTTTATTTTACTAATGTGCTACATTACTTTATTGTGATATATGTATATATATGTATATATACATATATATATATATATATATATATATATATATATATAAAGTATGATTAGTGAAGGGATGACTTTAACAAATCCTGCCGCGCAAGGCTGTCGCTCACTGCAACTCTGAGTGGTGGCACTACGAGCTAAGACAGACCTTGGCTGCAAGTGCCTCTCTCTGGCGACACTTTTCCTCGTTCTCCACTCAGCACTACTCTTCTTCGGTCCTTTGCATTGTGACAGAACGACACTTACCATTCTACTCACTCACTATGATCATCCTACTGTACTGTTTCCCGTCCCTGTTACATGCTAGATTCTTCCCGTTCCAGGGCCTAAGCACTCTTTAGTGTACTGTGCTGTATTAGTTATGCCTCCTCTGTTGTATTATCTAAATACTCTCATATTGTTTTATCTCCCTATTCTCTTGCACAGAGTAGTTACTTCCTCTTGTAGTGCCTTGGTAATGTGCTGTCCTGGCATTCATCATGTACGTTTTACTTAAACCCTGACCGATTCTTTGTCCCGTGTTTGTTCATTACAAGATTGCATATAACACAGGGTCCAATTGTAGATCGTCAAATGATATAATATACATATGTTAAGGGCGTTTTTACTTTATAAGGGAAGCGGCGAAGTCAAGCCACCTTCCATCTATCTGAAATCAGTTCGTGTCCCAACCATCTTAGCACATCACGGACAAAAGGTCACCCGTTCCCCGCCACCCTCCTCGGACCAAAGACAATGCAGGAAGGCACAGCTCATCTACAGCAAACCCTAACAGCCAGAACTGATTTATTCCTATATTTTGGAGCGGGAATATAGAAGGAGGCAGGGAAGAAGAGGCTAAACATGTTTAAGATGAAATGCTTAAGAAGTGGGAGTTTACCGAGGATGGATATAACGAGAAGTGTGAAGATGAAGTGTAGAGTCGCAGGTAGAGCTGGCAGATAGTACAGATCAATGAGGTAGATGGATGGGTTGAATGGGACATAAGAATCAAGAGGAAGGTTTGTTAAGCAAGGAAGAGAGAGTGTTCGACAAAAAATAAAAATCTTATTGCTGTTGTAAAATCTGTAGTGTGGGTCAAAAAGTTTGCTCATGACTGTACATCCACCAGAAAACTGCATAAGCGAATTCAATTGCCGATGAAAGTCATAACAAAACATAATATTTTTCGTGTAAGAATTGCATAAGTTTTGAGCAGTGTAATAGATTCTTTTACTTTTCGAATTCACGATAGTTGAAATAAATTGCTAGGTACAGTGCCGCTTTTACATAACAGCAGGACCCGTCACGTTCTGCAGATAGCTGTAACGTCGTCAGGCCTTCTTCGGTTGCTATGACCAGATCGT
>NC_134782.1:49051251-49053751 GCF_046742065.1 Oratosquilla oratoria
CCTCCCCTCCCCTCTCTCACTCCCTTTCTTCCTTCCTCCCCCTTCTTTCCCCTCCCATTTTCTCCCTCAATTTTCTTCCACTCCCTTCCTTTCCTTCCTTCTTCTCCCCTCTCTTCCCTTCCCCTTCTCCTCCTCCCACTCCCTTCCCCTCCTCTTCCTCTCTCGTTCTCATTCCTTCCTCTCTCCCACTACCTCCTTTCTTCCCCTCCACCTCCCTTCCCTCCCCCTCCCTTCCCCTCCCCCTCCCCCTCCCCTCCCCCTCCCTTCCATACCCCCTCCCTCCCCTTCCCTCCCCCCTCCCTTCCCTCCCTCCTCCCTTCCCTTCCCTTCCCGTCCCTCTTCCCTTCCCGCCCTCCTCCCTTCCCTTCCCTCCCTTCTCCCTTCCCTCCCCTCCCCCTCCCTTCTCTCCCATTTCTCTTCCTTCTTCTCTTCTTCCTTCCTTCCTTCCTTTCCCCCCCGTTCCACTTCCTCTTTCGTCTCCCCCCTTCACTCCCCCCCTCCCCCCGCACCTGACTCTTTGCGATTAGCCTCCCACCGCATCCACGAGTGGTTGTTTATCTGCCAGAAATAATATCCGGTTAGTCGGCCTGTTCCGCCCGGTAGCTCACATCAGTGTTGGAGCCTGTGGGGGTGAGGGGTGGCGGGGGGAGCTGGGGAGCGAGGGGGGGTTAGTGAGGACCTTTAGCTGAATAAAATCGTTTTTCGTCAGCCGAATCGAGTTCACGTCACTGGGGGGGAGTGAACCTCTTAGAATTTGGTTCACTCTCGTTCTAAGATCCGTCTTCGGTTGATGGCGTCGTTTGACCTTAATTTGGTTAAATTTGTGGTGTGACAAGAACATATCACCCTAAAGGTGTGTTGTTCAATGTCGAATTCCTCCCGACTTCCCACGACTTGCTTCTAAATCCTGCATCTTCTGCGCACAAGATTCTCAGCCTCAGTCAATCTTCTCCTTCGCCACTTCCTTTTCCTCCTTTCATCTCCAACAAAGTTCGAACTCCCAATGCAGCATCTTTGGGCTCGCACTCTTTTTGTCACGGTTATATTTTCTTATCCTTTCCTTTTCGTATTCCTTAGTTTTTGTCTTATACTCTCTTTGTCTTTTCCTCTTCCAGCATATGTCTAATTTTTTTTTCATTTCTTCTTATTTCTCTTTTCACTCCCAATTATACTTGTTTCTGACTTCTCGTTCCCTTGGCCCCTCCCATATCTCATTTACCTTTCCTCAATATTCCCTCTATCTTTCATTGTTCTTTTATCATTTTCCCTTTTCCTTCCTTGTTTACATTTTTCCTTCTGTGCACTCTCACTCTTCCTTGTACTCTTCTACTTTAGTTTTTCTTTCTATTGTCCTGTCAATACCCTATCTCTTTCCTCTTTAACTTCTTTCTCGTTTTACTTTCCCACACAATCGTTTTCATTCTTCTTAATCATATCCTACTCCCCTTTACCTGTATCTTGCCAGGGCAGTGGGCGTGATACAGGGATGACCCGTCATCCACGAGAAGCTAAGATGAGAGAGGGGGGTGAAAGGATGGTGGACGGGAGTGAAACGGGTGGGAGTAGATACTTGTCTTTTGGTTACCCCCCTTATAAAGGGGAAAAAGCCCCTGGTATATAGACTCCTCTTACCAAACCCTTTCCTCTTGTTAGATTCTACATCCTTTACTTTGCTTCCCTCTTCCCTCATACTCTACCGCCTAGATATTCCTTTCCTCTCGCATTTCCCCTCTTACCATCCTCACTCTTCCCCCCCCTTTCACCTTCACTTTTCTCTTTCTCTGTTTCCCTCCCCATCCATCTTCTTTCTCTCGTAACCATGATGACCGGGATTAAACTTACATTTTTCCATATTCTTAGTTTATCCAAGTAAAGAGTTGAATCCAACATCAAAGCCCTTTAGCAGTCGATGGCGTTGTGAGAGTTGTTCTTGTAGGGTTAAACCAAAAACTCCTTCATGTTGATTTGACTCGGGAAGATGGCGTGATCGGAGCATCTCCCTTCTTCTTCTTCCCTCGCCCCCTCCTTCCCTCCCATTACCCTTCCTTCTTCTCTCCTTCCTTCCTTCCTTCCTTTCCCCTCCGTTCCTTCTCCTTTCTCGTTCTCATTCCTTCCTCTCCCCCACTTTGGATTTTCGAGCTAGGCTTCAGGGGTCATGTTAGTACTCTTCTATCTCAATTACAAGTCTATTCTGTCCGCCGCCAGTCAATTTTAATCAGCTGAGGGAAAAACCTTAGGAAACCAATAGATTGAAGACTGTCTCAAGTAAGACTCTAGTCAGCTATCACGATTCCCGTCAAATGCTGTGAATTTCGAAAAGCTTGAAGACGACTTCACATACAGTAATCTAGATTTCCCTAAGTCTGCAATTCAATAATGTGTCTAATATTCGTATAGGTTTAACTTATCTTAATTCATAATTCAGCTTCTCAACATATGTCACAAAAATAATATGACATTCGGAGATTCGAAAAATAAAAAAATTGTAAACAAAGTCGTT
>NC_134782.1:49061251-49063751 GCF_046742065.1 Oratosquilla oratoria
ACGTGTTCTCCATCTTAGTCTTTTGCATTTTCTCCATTTTCTCACTTTTCACTTCCATTCTCCTACCGAACTTACTTCCACATTATCTCCTTCTACCCTCGTCTATCACTCCCACTTTCCCAACAGCTCTTTCTTTCTCTCTTTTTCTCTCTCCCCCTTTCACATCATGTCTTCTCAACATTGTCGTTACTTCATTTAAGAACACAAAAATGAAGGAGACTGCAAGAGACCATAAGGCCTACACTAGGGAGTTCCATGTCCATCACCATCTGTCATCCTTAGCCATAAAGTTGTCTCATTTTCTCTTAAAGCAACCGATAGTTTCAGCGCTCGCTAAATGGTTACTAAGTCTATCTCATTTGTTGACCACTCTATCGATAAACCACTTCTTACCTATTTCCTTCTTAAATCTAAACTTACCTTTTGTTTTTTCCTTTTGATCCATCCCTTCCTCTTTCCTCCTTACCCTTTCCTCCTTCATCTTCTTCCCTTGACTTTCCCTTTCCACCGTTTCCTTTCTCCCTTCCTATTTTATCTTCTCTTTTCTCTTTTCGTCCCTCCTCTTTCTTTCCACCCCATACTACCTCCGTCTTTCCTATCTCCCCTTTCCCTCTTCCATTTTCTCCCTTCCCCTTGACCCCTTCCTCTTTCGTCCCTGTCGCCTCTTACTATCTTCCTCTCTTTCCCCTCTTCCCTTTTCTCCCTTCCCCTTGACCCCTTCCTCTTTCTTCCCTGTCGCCTATTACTCTCTTCCTCTCTTCCTCTCTTTTCCCTCTTCCCTTTTCTCCCCCTTGACCCCTTCCTCTTTCTTCCCTGTCGTCTTTTACTATCTTCCCCTTTTCCCTTCTCTCTCCTCCCCTTCAACCCTTCTCTTTATTCACCGTCGCCTCTTACTATCTTCCCCTCTTTTCCCTCTTCCCTTTTCTCTCCTCTCCCTCACCCCTTCCTCTTTATTCACCGTCGCCTCTTACTATCTATCCCATTTTCCCGACTCTCTCACCATCTCTCCGCCCATCTTCCTCCTCCTGTTTGTCTCTTGACCTTCGCATCCTGCGCCACCAACTTGAGGCTGTCAGCCAGGTCTGCAGGGCGTCCGGATATGGTACGGCTCTGTCTCTACCGGATAGTATTATAATGGAAGGCTTTCCTCAATGTCTTTACCGGATAGCCAGATAATAGATGTTCCTTTTCTTCAGAGGGTCAGAATAAACATACGTAAAAACATAAAAATGGAGGGGAATGCAGGAGACCATAGGGACTACATTAGACAGTTCCATTTCGCTTACTACTTGTCATCCCTATTCATACAATTATCTCATCTACTCTTGAATAAAAGTTTCAGGGATTACTACATGGTCACTAAGTTGTTGTCTATTTTCTTCTTCAAATAAGCTCGTACTCGCATTCATATACTTGCATTTACACTTCTAGTGTGGGTTCTGTTGTGGGTGTGTTCTGTTGTGGGTGTGTTCTGTTGTTGGTGTGTTCTGTCGTGGGTGTGTTCTGTTGTGGGTGTGTTCTGTTGTGGGTGTGTTCTGTTGTGGGTGTGTTCTGTTGTGGGTGTGTTCTGTTGTGGGTAGGTTCTGTTGTGGGTGGGTTCTGTTGTGGGTGTGTTCTGTTGTGGGTGTGTTCTGTTGTGGGTGGGTTCTGTTGTGGATGGGTTCTGCTGTGGGTGGATTCTGTTGTGGGTGTGTTCTGTTGTGGGTGTGTTCTGCTGTGGGTGTGTTCTGCTGTGGGTGTGTTATGTTGTGGATGTGTTCTGTTGTGGGTGTGTTCTGTTGTGGGTGTGTTCTGTTGTGGGTGTGTTCTGTTGTGGGTGTGTTCTGTTGTGGGTGTGTTCTGTTGTGGGTGTGTTCTGTTGTGGGTGTGTTCTGTTGTGGGTGTGTTCTGTTGTGGGTGTGTTCTGTTGTGGGTGGATTCTGCTGTGGGTGTGTTCTGCTGTGGGTGTGTTCTGGTGTGGGTGTGTTCTGTTGTGGGTGGGCTCTGTTGTGGGTTACTTTCAACTCACGATTCATCCACGGTTTGCACACAGTCTGGACCCGTCAAGTCACGAATAATTAAAGGTCAAATCCGGTAACTAAATGTTAGTTATCCGACGGACAATTTAGGTTTAACGATGAAATAGGGAAGAATTGGTTTACCAACAGAATAGTTAACGAAGGGAATAGACTAAGTAACCATTTAGTGAGCGCTGAAACTATCGGTTGTTTTAAGAGAAAGTGAAATAACTTAATAGGTATGGCAGGTAGTAAGGGATATGGAACTGTCTAGTGTAGGCCATATGGTCTCTTGCAGTCTCCTGCATTCTTATGGCTGAGGCTTGATTCCCTCCGTCTAAACAAAAATAAACACAATCCGCAGTTTCACAAAGACTCTTTATTCGACGCGACCCAGATAAAAGAGAAACAGAAATAGAGATAAAGAGAGAGCCACACCAAAAGAAAACAGAAAATAGGGTCCCACTCAATCCCCCCTGGGGCAAGAGAAAGTGGGGGGTGGG
>NC_134782.1:49076251-49096251 GCF_046742065.1 Oratosquilla oratoria
GAAAGATATTTATTAACTGGGAGAAGGCACTCGTTTAAAAAACGACAACATGATTGTACTCATGACCGTAGTATGTGATGACGTCATGTGGGGGTCACGTGACCTAACGGAACAACGGAGAGGGGCGTGGTTCTGCGTGGTCGATATCTGGCTGGGACGTCCGTCTTTTCAGGTGATGTATCTCGGGCGGAGGATTGTAAAAATCTTTCCCAATAGAGAATCTTCCTACTTGGTTGTTTAGTGAGAACTCCTGAATGCCTCTTGATGAGAATATTCTTTTATAAAAAAGACTTCGAATATTGAGTCATCCTATGTTTTTTTTTTACAAGAATTTTCGTTCAATACTTTTTTTTGGTGACAGTGTCAACAAAATATTTGATCGGGAACTCTCGCTTGCAACGTAGAAAAGCTACCCAGTGCCCCATTAGGGTTCAAACACACACACACACAAACACACACACACACACACACACACACACACACACACACACACACACACACACACACACACACACACACACACACACACACACACACACACACAAATGTATATAGTATGTGCTTGTACTTTCCATTATACACGTACACTCATCTACGTATGAGAGTGCACCTGATCTTGACCTGCCAAGCCCTGCTGGCTGGCTGACCCCTCGGAGCCTCTCTTGATACCTCCGACTCTGTCCTCCCTTTCTTTGACACTCCTTCTGCCCGGCGCTCTTTCTGCCTATCGGAGCTGGCTGTCCTGTCCAGTTTTATGCCACGCGTCCTCAGAGTCCAATCCCGCGCCGGTCCCCAGACTCCTGTTTTCTTTTCATTTACTTTTGAATTAAATTGACTTCCTTTTGCATTCTCAGCCTCCGCCTTTTCGTGAAAGATGTCCGGTCGCAATCTGGTTTATCCTGGGTTCGCTGCGCAGCCTTTCATGCCCACGCTTTATGTCTCTCTCTCTCTCTCTCTCTCTCTCTCTCTCTCTCTCTCTCTCTCTCTCTCTATATATATATATATATATATATATATATATATATATATATCTTTATCTCTATACCTCTATCTCTCTTTCTCTATCTGTCTCTCTATCTCTATCTCTATCTCTCTATCTCTCAATCTCTCGTCCCGTTTTCTCTATTCATGTTATTAGTTTTGATCATGGCCGTAATGTAGTGATATATAATATATATATAATATATATGTATATATATATATATATATATATATATATATATAATGTCGGGACCCTTGAGTCCATTCATTTCATGATGTTATCTATTTCTTATCATATCGTCTTATTTTCTTCTATCTATATCAATCCATTTCTTGTACTTGAAATTTATTCATCGTATTTACCATAAATTTCAATCTTATTTTCTACTGCATCTTAATCTGTTACATTTTATTTCAGTGTGTATGTGTGTTGTGTGTGTGTGTGTGTGTGTGTGTGTGTGTGTGTGTATGTGTGTGTGTGTTTGGGTGTGTATGTATTGGCCTGTATTTTACCTTATAAATTATTCCACAAATTGATGCTTTTTTTTTTTTTTTTTCGAGAGCTGGGCCTTCGACTACCTTCTAAATAATGGGCTACTTTCCGCACAAGAAGGTCCTTCGTGTTCATATTTCTTTTCCCTTTTCTGATCTGAATATCATCACCTCTCTCCCTTCGCTTTTCCAACGTGAGAAGTTTGAGACCTTTTAGATTCGTCACGTTTATATCAGCTTGTCATTAGATCTTCTTGGTTGAAATATGTTTAGTATTCCTTCTCCTTCTCCTCATCTAAGTAATGTTTCCATGATGACAGACCATCTGACTAAGATGCCTAAGACATTCATCTCCATTGACTTCGTGATAAATTTATTTCCATTTTATAGCGTCTTGCACATTTCTAGGAATTTACCTTCCTTTTTTTTTTTTTTAGTTCCACCTTGCACTTCTTGTTCCAATCATAAATCGCAGCTTGTTTTTCCTGTAGCAGTTTATAATCCTCTTCATTTTTCATCCCTTTTTTATGAGCTTGGTATCACCTTCAAATTAATGTACGTAGCTACCTATTCCATACATCGTCATCGTCATCATTCTTATCCTTAGTCTTACTGTTACTATTATCATCATTATCGTTATTACTATTACTATTACTATTACTATTACTATTATTACTATAATTTTTTTTATTATTATTACTATATATCATTGACTTTAAGCCTACATTCGTCAAGATATTTCTGCTGTCTACCCTTCCGTACTATCTTTCTTACCATTCATAATTAGACCTAGGGCACTTTCTCACTGAAATCGTTATAAATCGTTAAAGGACGTCTTTTGAATTAAAAAACTTAAAATCCACGTTTTTCTCCAAAGACCCGAGCATCAGCTGATGGTGTTTACGGATAATTCTGGAATTTTCTTCGGAAGTGATTGACATCTTGAAAGTAAACATACTTTCTCTCTCTCTCTCTCTCTCTCTCTCTCTCTCTCTCTCTCTCTCTCTCTCTCTCTCTCTCTCTCTCTCTCTCTCTCTCTCTCTCTCTCTCTCTCTCTCTCTCCTCCCACTGCAGTCGCTCCAGTCATCACTTTTATTTGTTGTCTCTTTTCATTAGCTGTCAAGATTTGTTTGGGCTTATTTTTGTTTTCTATAATTCTTTTTCAGAGCGCTTTTTTTTTTCCCTCCGGAGTGAATGGGGCAGGTGTCCGTCTGACCATTTTTTCTTGGCAACGTCCCGGGCTACGACGGGGCAGACACAAAGTGAACAAGGGACGGAAAGAGAGGGCGTGAAAGAAGTAGGGGGAAATGGAGAACAAAGAAGGAAGGAAGGAGGAAGGAGGAAACAAGAAAGGAAGATGTCCAACCTTCTCGTGCTTATCACAAGTATCAGAGGATTACAAAGGCGGAGCATGCCGACAGGAAACCTTTTGGTCCATATCTAGGTCGGATGCGAAAAAAAAAATCATAATTATAATAAATTAATAAATAAAAAATATAACAATGTAAATAATAAATAAAATACATAAATGCATAGGTATAGTTACATAATAAACAAACAGGTAAATAGTAAATAATAATAAATTGTCCGTGACTACCAGATTCTCTTTCTCGGCACATAGATTAGCCAGACGACACAATATTGCTGTTAACCACTATTCATTAACGTGAACCGAGTGTCACGGAAATAAACGAGTTAACCTAACTAGAATCAAATTCTAAGGTTAACGCCGTAAGGAACAGGCTTATGGACAAGACATAACCCCAAATAGGAGTAATAAAAAAAACTCTTATAGATAACCATTGTAGAGGAAGAAATGCCATCCGCCAAGGAAAGGGTGAGTCACATACACACTGTGACATTAAAACCTAAGAATGGAGGAGAACGCAAGAAACCCTATGGCCTACACTAGGCAGTTCCATGTCCCTAACCATCTGTCATCCCTATCCATAAAGTTATTTCATCCCCTGTTAAAACAACCAATTGTTTCATCGTTCACTACTACATGGTTACTAAGTCATTTCCATTCGTTAACCACTATCTAGGTAAACCAGTTCATGCCTATTTCCTTCTTAAACTCAGTAGATTAGATTGTGGATATCGCCAGGTGGATTTTATCCAGTTGGGGGGATGACAGGGGGGATTCGGGACTCAAAATGAACCGATAGCCTCACTCGAAAACCCATTTTACCCAAACTCTTGCCCTCAGCAGGATGAAATCATCCAGCAGTAATCAGAAGAACAATCTCACGATAAAAAAAACCTCTTCCATTATTTCCTTCACCTTCTCTGATGCCCGCTCGCATTTCGTCCTCTCAAGAACTCTTCTCCTCTCCCCCCCCACACCGTTTATTTTGTATTTCGCTTCCTTCTCCCTCCTTATCATTTCTCCCTTTATCCTAGTTTCCCTTCCTATCTCTCTTTCACGTGCCTGGACGCAGGGAAATGAGGAGAAAGTGGAGGAGGAGAACGAGAAAATGAGCAGAAAGTGGAGGAGGAGAAGGAGAAAATGAGGAGAAAGTGGAGGAGGAGAAAGAGTACGTTGAGAAGGAGCAGAAGCAGGAGGAGAAGGAAGAAGAGTAAGAGAAAGAGAGTTTTTTTTTGTTGAGTGAACGAGAGGGAAGTGGGAGAAAGAAAGAGAAAATGAAAGAAAGGAAGACAAAAGAAGGAGGAGGAACAAGAAGGGGGAAGAAGAAAATGAAGATGATGTATAAGGAGAAAAGAGAAGGAAGAAGTAATAGGAACGGAATGGGGATAAGAAAGAGGAAAACTAAAGAGATGAGAAAGATTGGAAAAGAGGAGAATAAGGAGAGGAAAGGAGGGGAAGAAAAGGGCGATAATGAAGAGAAAAAGGAAGGTAAAGGAGAAGGAAGAGGAAACAAGGGAGAGGAAGAAGAAAGGAAGGTTGATGATGAAAAGGAGAAGGAAGAAGAAAAAAAGATGAGGAGGAGTAGGAGAAGATGAAGAAGAAAAGAAGGATGATAATGAGAAGGAGATGTAGAGGAAAAGAAACATGAGGAGGAGGAGAAGGAAGAGGAGAGGAATAATGATGATGAAAAGGAGGTGGAGAGGAAAAGAAAGATGAGGAGGAGGAGCAGGAAGAGGAGAGGAATGATGAGGAGGAGGAAGTGGAGAGGAAAAGGAAGATGAGGAGGAGGAGAAGGAAGAGGAGAGGAATGATGATGAGGAGGAGGCGAAAGAGGAAGAGGAGGAAGGCGTATGTTGTTGCATCACCGATCGTAAATGCAGACAGGAGTGTTGCCTCCTATCGATTTTTGCTTTAATTCGCTTTATTTTACGACCACGCCCGTGGTGTGTCTCTCTCTCTTTCTCTCTCTCTCTCTCTCTCTCTCTCTCTCTCTCTCTCTCTCTCTCTCTCTCTCTCTCTCTCTCTCTCTCCCTCCCTCTCTCTCTCTCTCCCGCGCTCCCACCACCGCCCTCTCCCACTCTCTCTCTCTCTCTCTCTCTCTCTCTCTCTCTCTCTCTCTCTCTCTCTCTCTCTCTCTCTCTCTCTCTCTCTCTCTATCACTATACCCCCCTCTCTCTCTCTCTCTCTCTCTCTCTCTCTCTCTCTCTCTCTCTCTCTTTCTCTCTCTCTCCCTCTCACCCTCCCCCCCCCCCCCCCTCTCTCTCTCTCTCTCTCTCTCTCTCTCTCTCTCTCTCTCTCTCTCTCTCTCTCTCTCTCTCTCTCTCTCTCTCTCTCTCTCTCTCTCTCTCTCTCTCTCTCTCTCTCCCTATCTCCCTATCCCCCCCCCTCTCTCTCTCTCTCTCTCTCTCTCTCTCTCTCTCTCTCTCTCTCTCTCTCTCTCTCTCTCTCTCTCTCTCTCTCTCTCTCTCTCTCTCTCTCTCTCTCTCTCTCTCTCTCTCTCTCTCTCTCTCCCCTCCCTCTCCCTCTCCTCCTACTCCTCCTCCCCCTCCTCCCAGTCTCTCTCCGCCTTCTCTCCCCTCATCTCTACAAACTTCTCTTTCCCATTTCCCCTCCCCTTCTCCCCTTCTACCTCCTCTCATTTTTATCGTGCATCCTCTTTCTTCTCTTTTCTTCTCTTTCTTCAGCTGTCGGCGACAGTGAGTTTTAGACGTCTTTCCCCCGTTAAATCTATTGCTCTTCTTCCTCTCTTCTTCGTCTTCATCCTCTCTTTTCACTCTCTCCTTCGTCTGTCTTCCCCACCCTCTTCGTTGTTGTCATCATCGTTCTTATCAGCATCGTTATAATTGATTATCATAATCATCATCATCACCATCATCATCGATTTCCTCTTCATCGTTAACCTTGTCACCCTCATGATCTTCCTGGTCCTTCTTCTTCCTCTACCTCCTCATACTCCCTCTTCTCCTCTACCTCCACATACTCCATCTCCTCCCCTACCTCCACATACTCCATTGACTCCTCTACCTCCTCATATTTCATCTCCTCTACCTCCTCATACTCCATTGACTCCTCTACCTCCTCATATTTCATCTCCTTCTCTACCTCCTCATACTCCATCTCCTCCTATACCTCCTCATACTCCATCTCCTCCTCTACCTCCTCATACTCCATTGACTCCTCTACCTCCTCATATTCCATCTCCTTCTCTACCTCCTCATACTCCATCTCCTCTACCTCCTCATACTCCATCTCCTTCTCTACCTCCTCATACTCCATCTCCTCTACCTCCTCATACTCCATTGACTCCTCTACCTCCTCATACTCCATCTCCTTCTCTACCTCCTCATACTCCATCTCCTCCTCTACCTCCTCATACTCCATCTCCTCCTCTACCTCCTCACACTCCATCTCCTTCTCTACCTCCTCATACTCCATCTCATTCTCTATCTCATCTTCCCTTCTCCTTTTCTACCTCCTCATACTCCATCTCCTCTACCTCCTCACACTCCATCTCCTTCTCTACCTCCTCATACTCCATCTCATTCTCTATCTCATACTCCATCTCATTCTTTACCTCCTCATACTCCATCTCTTTCTCTAACTCTTCATACTCCATCTCCTTCAATACTTCCTCATACTCCATCTCCTCCTCTACCTCCTCTTCCCCTTCTCCTCTTCTACCTCCTCATACTCCATCTCCTCCTCTACCTCCTCTTCCTCTTCTCCTAGTTTTCGTTTTCCCTCGACCCCATCCTGTCATCCATACTAGCTCTGCTTTTACTCTTCCTCTTCCTCTCCCCCTCTCTCCCTCGATCCTTTTCTCCCTCCCTCTCTTCCTCCCTCCTTTCCTCCCTCCTTTCCTCCCTCCCTCCATCCCTCCATCCCTCCCTCTATCTTGGGCTTCCTTTTCATGATGGTTTTCTTTGAAACTCCATCATTCTCTTTGATTCACTCCTTGTTCCTTTTCCAGTTTGCCTTCTTTTTTTTCAAGGCATCAGTTCATTTTCTTTTTCATTGTTTTAGATGTCTTCTCATTCTAGGATGTTCTTCATCTCGTGTACAGCTGCAATTTAAGATGCACAATGGAATGGGTTGTGCGTTTATTTTCTGTTAATTCAATAGAGGAGGCGCGTGGACGAGCTAGAATTGATACGCACCAACAGCAATCCATAACACCATTCGCTCTACTGTGTCGGGTTCATTTGTCCTCTTTCCACTTCATGTCGATGAAATGTTTAAACACGAAGACAAGCACACAAGCTCACAGACTTGTACTCGTTTATTTATGTACGTACACACACACACACACACACACACACACACACACACACACACACACACACACACACACACACACACACACACACACACACACACACACACACACACGACTCGACGGCGCAGTGGTAGCGTTTGCAACTGCTGCTACAGCGGTCCGAGTTGGAATCCTGCCCAGGGCTGAAATAATTTCAGTATCGCTGGCTGCGAGTCGTTACTCCAACTCTCGTGGTGGGGAGTTGGGTGTTTGCGTACGTGTAAGGTCACAGCAGTACCCATAGATCGGTCATATATGAGCTCTAAGCTCTCTTCCGGGAGGGAAATAGCTGTCGATCACGAGTCCAACACGTGATCCAAGACCATGGTGAAACACACACACACACACACACACACACACACACACACACACACACACACACACACACACACACACACACACACACACACACACACACACACGGCTCGGTGGTGCAGTGGTTAGATTTCCCAGCCACCATTATGGCGGTCAGGGTTCAAATCCCGCCCAGGGGTGAAATAATTTCAGTATCACGTCGCTGCGAGTCGTTGCTCCAACTCTCGTGGGCTGGGAGTTGGGTGTGTGTGTGTGCGTGTAAGGTCATATATGATTTCTGAGCTCTCTTACGGAAGGGAAATAACTGTCGATCACGAGTCCACCACGTGACCCAAGACCATGGTGAAACACACACTTACGTTCAAACACAAAATAAATAAATAAATAAATAAAATAAATAAATAAATAAATAAATGCTGCCATGCGATGGGAATAGGTTTACACGTTGGGTGTATGCTCACTCGCGCGCGCGCACGCTCTCCTCTTTCTCACGCGCCCTCACGCTCTCTTTCTCCTTTCTCACGCGCGCGCACGCTCTCCTTCTCCTTCTCCTCTCTCACGCCCGCACACCTCACTGCACGGCCCTCCCTCCCGGACCACCCACACAGCATCAATATTTGTCAGGCGTTGTTTCATCTCAGAGCCGCATTCTTCTTCTGTCTTCCATTCTCCAAATAGTCTGCAATGTCTGGTTTTTTCTCAAGTTTCTTTTCTGTCTCTCTCTCTCTCTCTTTAATCTTTTCCATTCCCTTCTTCCTCTTTATTGCTGTTGTTGTTCCTCTTCTTCTCCCTCTTCTTTTTCATCTTTTTTTGTTATTGCTGATGCTGTTCTTGTTGTTGCTGTTTTTTGTTCTTGTTATTTTTTGTCCTTCCTCTTTTTCTTGCTATTTTTTCCTCTTCCTTCTCTTCTTCCTCTTCTTTTCCGTTTATATTTTTGTATGTTTGTGTATGTTTTTTCCGTATATGATTGTGTGTGTGTGCGAGTGGGTGCTTTTATGTGTACATGCGTGTACGTTTGTGTGTGTGTGTGTACTTTTGTTTGGATTTTTTTTAAGTGTTCGTATAGATATGTCAATTTTATAAATAAACCCAGCTCTTAGTTTCTCTTCGTTGGGCTCTGGGATTAGTGGAGGCTTCAGAGGGCGAATCTATCTCTGCATGCGGTATCCAGACATGGGGCTTCTGGTAAGGTTGGGCTTGCAACCTGCCCTTAGTCAGATTCTCCGAAGTCGCTACGCGGGTGGCCGGGATGGTGCAAATAAGACTTACGAGTATACTCGTCGAGCCAGGCCTTGGGGTGAATCTTCGGTGGGTTCTCTTTGTGGCCACCTGGACATGGGGCTTCTGGTATAAGAGTGGGCTTGCAACCTGCCCTTAGTCAGATTCTCCGAGATCGCTACGCGGGTGGCCGGGTTGGTGCAAACAAGACTTACGAGTATACTCGTCGAGCCAGGCCTTGGGGTGAATCTTCGGTGGGTTCTCTGTGTGGCCACCTGGACATGGGGCTTCTGGTAAGAGTGGGCTTGCAACCTGCCCTTAGTCAGATTCCCCCAGGTCGCTACGCGGGTGGCTGGGATGGTGCAAACAAGACTTACGAGTATACTCGTCGAGCCAGGCCTTGGGGTGAATCTTCGGGGGGTTCTCCGTGTGTCCACCTGGACATTTCTTCCCTCTCAAGGGATGATCGTCTTATCTTTCTTTTTTCTTATTTCATATTGTTATATTTTCTTTCATATATTTATCATACTATTTAGTTTATTTACTTATTAATTTGAACATTTATGAACTTATTAACTTGCTGTACGATTATGAGAGATGGACGCTGAATGTTGACATAAGGTGTTTCGACATTTCTTGTATCATTTGCCCTTTGAGAATTAGAAAGTTGCTGATGGTATAAGTTTTGTATCAAACCAATGATTGTTCTATGAAACTCTTTCAGAGCCTGAAACTCTTTCAGAGCCTATAACCAGCTTAATTTGCGAACGTCATCTTCGGTTCTATGATCTCACTTACAGTTATTTGATGAAGGTGGAAAAAGAAGTCACGGGTCTAATTCCGAGTTTCTGAGTTTAATCCTTGACCGGTTTCGCTCTATGCTTCTTCGGAGGAATGTGTTATTTCCATGAGGTGGAGACGAAATGGATGGGCATGAAACACGTGACTGGAACAAGTTGGTGGAACTTGATGAATATCATTTGGAATGGGAACGGTGGCTCCCGGTGTATGCTCCCAGTTATTGATGATAGTATAGACATGTATCGATTAAAAAATTACCCGATCGTTAGATTTGGATTAGCAAGATCTCTGCCAATTATAATCTGAGATTTTGCCCCTTTGATGTCCTGAAGGACGGGAATGTATAATTTATTGTCTAAAACCTGTTTTTCATATTCATGGAAGCCCAAAGAAAAATTGTAAAAATAAATCTTTCTTTGATTCTGAGTGGAGACAAAATTAAATATAGAGTGATATAAAATAATGAAGCTAGAAAAATGAAAGAAAGAAAAGGCTGCATCTTGGAGCAAAAAAAAAAAAAAAAAGATCTGCGTATTATTTTTGTTTTTGTTTATTTATTAATTCATTTATTTATTTTTTGTAAATGGAATTATTTCAGTATAATATCAAAGTGAGCCAACAGATTCCGTATGTGTCTAAATCTACCATGTATTCATTCTCTTCAAAGGCCTTTCTTAGTTGTTATTGTTGGTTAGCCATGAGTGTCAGTTGGTTCTAAGACCGAATTTACAGAAAAAGACGATCGCCCTCTTGGGGTTCTGCCGGACGTCCTCCACCCTAGATATATTGTGGTTATGGGGTGCTGTCAGCGCCTTTTGGGCAATCTACTATTCCTTCCAAGTAAAAGAAAAACACTCATGATAGGACTTCATTTGAGCGTATTTTGTAGTTTCCTGTGTCGGACTCATGAGTAGGTACTCATGAGTTCGATTCCCGGGGCCCGCTGCGGAGTATGTCGCGTTGTTATCCGACAGTCCTGGGCAGACGGGGAGGCGACCCAGCGATGGCCTAAAAAAAAAAGGGGAGGGGGGCTTTACCAGGGGTTTTTCACTTCCCATTGCGTGTGAGTGGGATGGTGAGTTGTGGTTTCTGGTTGCTAAGAAATGTCTGTTGCGGAGCTGATGCCATGCTTCCACCGAATCAGAGATCTTTTGTTTGACGTCACGGGGAAGTATGAACTACGAACATTTTATTACCAAGGCGTTCCTCTAAGTTAAATAGAATAGTTTAGTCACAGTTAGAGCAAATAAAAGTGTTTATGAAATTTTTAAATATTTAGTATTTCTTTGGAATTAATCATTACTTCGACTCTTGAGGCCAATACCGCACTAGAATAGAATCATACATCTTGTTAAGGACAAATGTAGAGAGGAGGGATACTAGAAGATAGATAATGAACATTCTTGATCGAGTGGAAATTAATAGCCTGTCATGAAACAAATGCTGATTGACTTTGGTCTGTAAGTGTGTAAGGTTCCTAAAATTCTGAATGCATAAAATATTTAATGCCCCCACACGGAGGCAATGGATTGCTTGAGGCAGGTCAACTCCTCTTTCCGGTTAATAAAATTGCCTGCCGGCAGTCACAAGAAATAGCAAAGAGCAAAAACGATTACAAAGCAAAGATCGACCACATGGTACCACAAAGTGTAAATGTGGATCTGGAGTAACAGGCGTAAGCCTCTTCCAGGAAGTCTTCTATGTGTCTGTGTGAAAGGGTTAGATTTGTGTGTATTCCAGCTAGCTGAAACAAGTCTGGAGTTTGTTCTTGCACGCACTGTACATAACTCTGACACTGCACTTGGGCCAGCACTGCACATGACTCCCAGACACTGCACATGACACTGCACTTGGGCCAGCACTGCACAGGACTCCCAGACACTGCAATTGAGCCAGCACTGCACAGGACTCCCAGATACTGCACATGACACTGCATTTGGGCCAGCACTGCACAGGACTCCCAGACACTGCACATGGGCCAGCACTGCACGTCTCTGACACTCTACTTGGGCCAGCACTGCACAGGACTCCCAGACACTGCACTTGGGCCAGCACTGCACATGACACTGCACTTGGGGCAGCACTGCACATGACACTGCACTTGGGGCAGCACTGCACATGACTCCCAGACACTGCACAGGACTCCCAGACACTGCACATGACTCCCAGACACTGCAATTGAGCCAGCACTGCACAGGACTCCCAGATACTGCACATGGGCCAGCACTGCATATAACACTGCACTTGGGCCAGCACTGCACATGACTCCCAGAGACTGCACATGACACTGCATTTGGGCCAACACTGCACAGGACTCCCAGACACGGTACATGACACTTCACTTGAGCCTGCAGTGCACATGACTCCCAGACACTTCACGCTTCTCTGCCGTCACTTTCATGGCGAGCTCACTTGCAACACTCCCCGTGTTTGCCTAACCCCCCTCTCTCTCTCTCTCTCTCTCTCTCTCTCTCTCTCTCTCTCTCTCTCTCTCTCTCTCTCTCTCTCTCTCTCTCTCTCTCTCTCTCTCTCTCTCTCTCTCTCTCTCTCTCTCTCTCTTTCTCTCTCTCCCTCTCTCCCTCTCTCCCTCCCCTCTTCCTCCCCCCTCTCTCTCTCTCTCTTTCTGTATGACTATCTGCCTTCCTGTTTGTCTGTGTGTCTGTGTGTCTGTCTCTCTGTATGCCTGTCTGCCTCTCTGTACACCTGTCTGTCTCTCTGTAGGCCTGTCTGTCTCTGTAGGTATCTCTCTTTCTCTCCCTCTCTCCCTCTCTTTCTCTTTCTGTCTGTCTCTCTCTCTCCTCTAATTATCCGTAACATCGCTTTCTCTTTTCTCAGAGGAAGCCGCTGCGTATCGATTATTTGTTGCTTGCACACACACACCGCGCGCTAATTGTGTTAAACATACCTTTATCTGCCTTGCTCCATCCCTGCCTTGTTTGGTGTTGTACACACTATCGTCTACTCGCTTACCATGTGGACGGGAAACTCGGCGATTTAAGAATTTTTTAGCATAAATCTAAAACATTGTAACTACTAATTTTGAGTTGAAGGTAAAACTGTTAAATCTATGGCATGCTATACAGAATCCTTTTAGAGGATATACCAGACGATTTTTTTCAGCTAAATGTGGAGATAAATTTCTTGATGGTCGAGAACCCATTCAAGGTTAGATACTCTACAACACTTGCAGTCACAACCTTGACTATTATCCTACTACTACCATTATACTACTATTTCTCTATTAGTAGACCTCCGTTCTTGTGTAACATTATGTGATGAAAAGAGTAACTTCCATTTTTTTTTTGCAAAAAAAAAAAAAAAAAAAAATTAAATAAATAGATGAATAAATAAATAAATAAATAAAATAAATTCATTGGTCATACTCCTGTCAGTGGTTGTGGTCGACAGAGCTTTTTATTCGTTTAATTTCATTTCAGTGCCCCTGTATCATCTCTAATCTGGTTTGCTTTTCGATTTTCGGCTGCCTGACGCCATTTGCTCCACACTGAGGATCTCTATAACTGTGTTTTGGACTTGGTATCGAATGTACATTTGTATAGAAAGAAAATACCCGAGTAAGCAAGTCGTACATCAAATACTATTGAATAAGCGCTCACATCATACGCATAAACCAGACGCACACACACACACACACACACACACACACACACACACACACACACACACACACACACACACACACACACACACACACACACACACACACACACACGCACACTCACACATGTGTCCTCTTTATTCCTTATATGCTAAAAATATGTTCCAAATATGCGTTGCTCTATGTTGATTTTCCATATTTCTTTTTTTATGCACTTCATCAGAAACATAAATGAAACATTTAGTTGAGAATGTCGCTTTCCAACACTCACATCTCAAATTTCATGTGAGTGTAATACATGAAATTTTAGTAACGATAGCGTGTTTGGCCATGCTATATTAGATTTATGCTTCGTAATATGCATAAATCGAAACTATACACTCATTACGTGGTAGTGAATTCAAAACCTGGCTTCGAGGTATCAATACATAGAGCCATATTTATATTTTTCAGCAGACTCCTTTATAAACAGATGTTACAGTATGTAAACATATTAATTTGCATAGTCATTTTAGCATATAGATGATTACTTATACTAAGTCAACAGCTCATTAAGTAAAGAATGAACACAGGATAAATAATGAAAACCAATATCACTGAGGCAGCTCATTTACGAAAGAATTTCGATATATACGACGGTTTAACATAAAAACAGATAGCAAAGCTTAATATTTAACAGATTGTATAGTACATACATATACCAAAGGCTTTTTCCCCCTTACACGGGAGGTAGCCAATAGAAAATGGCATAGAAACCACTCCCACCCATTCCATCCCCTACATACTTCACTCCCCTCCACCCTCTTCCCTCCCTCTTATCTTGGCACCTCCTGTATACTATAGTACACAGACTTAAACAACGGTGATGACATATGATTTGTTACAGCTGATGCAAGGCAATTATTTCGGCTTTGGAAACATCACCAAGGTAGAGGTGCTAGCGCGTTAGATGTGAGATTTTAAAGTGTTTGATGTTAACTCTATTAGTTGAAGGAATATTGTAATTGTGGTTTCTATAGTAAATGACCTAGTGAGCTTTCAGACTACCTAAGGAAAGACATGGGCAGCTTGCCTACGTCTATCGGCTGCACGCTCACTCCCCCCCCTCCCCCCACACGCACGCACATACACATACACACACACGAACGCATACGTGCACATACATGCATACATACATAAAAATATACCTACCTACATACATACATACATACATACATACATACATACGTACACACGTATACATACATACATACATACATACATGCATACGTGCACACATACACACGTACACACGTATACATACATACGTACATACATACAAACTGTATTTGCACACAGACGCATATAAATACACAGGAACACACACACGAATACGACGAACAACAGTCTAGTAGTCTTTCTCTGACAAAAAAGTACATTAGTAAATAAAAAGGCAAAAATAATAAGTCAAGTATTTTTGAGATAGCCCAGCCTGACCATCAAAGGAGAAATAATAAGAATGATAATCGTTCGCGTGGCAATATTGGATCTCGCAATGATTTCTTCAAGGGAGGATATTGAAGGGAAGAAGCAAAGAGAGGTATCTGGACAAAAAAAAAAAAAAAAAAAAAAAAAAGTATATATATATATATATATATATATATATATATACATATATATATATATATATATATACATATATATATATATATATATATATATATATACATATATAAAGATGAAATAAGATAAAGGATAGAATTAAATAGAAATAGAATAAAATGAAAAACATAAAATAGAATGAAATAACTAGAATAAGATAAGAAATAAATAAACAGAACTAGAAATGTATAACTTCGGATACGGCAACACTGAATTTATAGTCATGTCTAACTACATGTGAATATGTTCTTGCGCACTCACGAAAATATTTCCGTTGTTTGATCTGTCAGGGTTATTGTTGCGGCAAGAAGAATGCTTCCGGGCCCTGCTTTGCCTCACAGATATAAAAGGAGACATCCTGTAAGGGGAGAAAGATGTAAAGTACACGCACACACACACACACACACACACACACACACACACACACACACACACACACACACACACACACACACACACACACACACACACACACACACACACACACACAATAAATCAATTTAAATATATATATATATATATATATATATATATACAGTATATATATATATATATATATATAGAGAGAGAGAGAGAGAGAGAGATATTCGCTATTAACAGCAACATTAATCTGATCATTTTTATGACTGTTGCATGCAGGATTCGAACAAACTGCGTTCGGCCACCCGTAAGATTACCTTTACAGAGCCTTAACCCACTACACCACAGAGACTTAAAAGCCTTGTAACCTGGAATCGATCTGATTCCCGAGGATAGGAAAGATCTCTAATCTGCGACCCCAGTTCCTGTTTTACATAAGGCACAACCCCATTAGTGCCTGGGAGTAAGGATCGGAACAAATCCCTTTCACGCTTTCACCATCTCATGGTTCCGACCCTTACCCCCTGCCACTAGTGGGCTTGGGCCTTGTGTAAAACAGGAACTGGGGTCGCAGATTAGTGATCTTTCCTATCCTCGGGAAGCAGATCGATTCCAGGTTACAAGGCTTTTAAGTCTCTGTGGTGTAGTTGGTTAAGGCTCTGTGAAGGTAATCTTACGGGTGGCCGAAAGCAGTGGGTTCGAATCCTACATGCAACTGTCATGAAAATGATCATATATATATATAGATATATATATATATATATATATACATATATATATATATACATATATATATATATACACACATATATATATATATAATGTGTGTGTCTGTGTATGTGTCTGTATAAGTACGTACATGTGCGTGAAAGCCATCTACATAATGTAGTTACAACTACAAAATCGAAATGGCTCTGTAAGTGGGATAAAAGATGAACATATCCTTCAAGAGAGAGAAGAGTATGCTGAGTATAAATAACTTTTTATGGGATATTGATGCTATCGTAAGCAAACACAGTAGAGGCAGTTCGATGATTGGTGCCTCTCGAGGTCCAAGGAATGGAATTGGCGAATGATGGGTATTTGATGTTGGTTTATGAACTTCGCTAATGTATTTGCGAATTTCTCAGAACTCGTACTTGAGCTATCTCTTTAAGTGGAGAAGGATTCTGTAGTTCTTCAGCTGAGCCGAATAAAGTTGTTTGGTATGGTCTGAAAAGGTTTTAGTTGAGAATGCCTAAAGATAGTCTTTCCTTTGTCTGAATAAAATCGCTCTTTAGTAAATATGATAAATATTAGAGCCGTAGAACACAGCAAGGCTTGGATTTACAAGATGTTTCTAGACATGAGGTTTGTCTTCGTTGGTAGGATGTTCTTGTTCAAAAAGGTTCTTCAGTGTCCGAAACAAGGGATGTAGAAAGTGGCAGAATGCATAGGAACATTACCATCATCACTGCAACTGACATCTTCATCTTCACTGCAAACGCGACCACCACCACCAGCACCACCACCAGCACCACCAGCACCACCACCACCACCACCACCACCACCACCACCACCACCACCACCACCACCACCACCACCACTACCACCAGCATAAATACAGCCATCCCCACCATTGCCACCTCTACTACCACCACTAACAGCACCACCACCACCAACAACGCCACCACTTCTATTACCACTGCCACCACCACTACCGGCACCGCCGCCACCACTTCCACTGCCACCACCATAACCACCGCCACCTCCACTTCCACCACCACTACCGCAGCCTCCACCGCAAGTCGTCTCCTGCGGGGATCGTTTACGTCGACATGTGGAGCGTCGGGTGTCGGAGTAATTTGGGTTTTGTGGTTCCGTCCGTCACCCCGAGAGCCGGTGGACGTCGCGTCATGGCGGTCACCGGCCAGGATGATAAATTGGGAGTGGTACGGTGGCCTCGCCTTTGTACCTCTTGAATGTTTGTCAACCCCACGCTCGTGTCATCGTCATTGGCTGCTTAATCTGTATATTCATTCGTTCCTACATACTGTGTTCTTGATTCATACCATATTCATATATGTAGTATCTATCTACTTATTTAACTATATATTTATTTGTTTATCGATTCATATATTTCACTGCTTAATCTGTGTATTCATTCATTTCTACCTATTATGTTATTGATTCATACCATATTTGTATATTTATGTGTCTATCTAGTTATTCATACATGTATTTATTTATTTATCAAATTAACTATTTGTTGATTAGTTGTAGTATTAGGTGAGTTTCTTTAATTCCATACGTTTATTCATTCCTTCAATGTCTTAGCTGTTCTCGTCATTATCATCACCCACCTTTCATCATGATTACGAGAACCTACAAGATTCTGTTTTATCTTTGTTGTTAATGTATCTATAAATCTATTGAATGTCTTTATTACAAAGTCATATACTGTTTACTCGTTTGTTTGTTTATTTATGCTTTTTATATATTTTTTGTTTTAGTCTTTGCCTGAATTTGTTGATTAATTAAGTTACTCTTTAATCATTCATTAGTTGTAGCCAACTGCATCTTGGAATGATTTGTCATCTGCTTGCCCTTGGGGCGTAGAGAACAACTTGTTGTCCTTAGATGTTTTTGATGTAGCTGTAGATAATCTTTCAACCATTTAAAGGGTTCAAGTGTAATTCAGATAACTTTTCCACTGTGCAGAATGATTTGTATGTTCATTTTGGTTGTCTGCTGATGATTTTGTTGGAGCCAAAGGAAGCCCTTAACTACTTCCATTGCGTCTTGAGGTTCGATTCCTCTCAGTTAGGTCAGATCAGGTCAGGCAGTTCCAGTTCATCCTTCCGCTGGTCCTCCAGTTACTTCTTGTGGTTTCATCGTCGATTCGGTTTTTGTAGCGGAGTTACGTAGTTCCATAGAGACTTAGTTCCTTAGTTTCTTAGTTCCATAGTGACTTAGTTCCTTAGTTTCGTAGCTCCATAGTTCCGTGCTTGCATTCTTCTTTTAATCGAGAGATGGTTCCGTAATATCCTTTCAGAGGGGGATAGGAATTAGGGGCATATGGACGGGAAAATCAGAAGCCGAAGAAGGGAAGAAGAGGAGAGAGAATGAGAAGAAAATGAGAATAACAACGAAGAGGATGAAATTATAAGTAATGGAAGTAATAGGAGGAGGAAGTTCATGGAAGAAGGAACGAGAAAATAGGAGTCAATAAAAGTTAGGTGGATGAAAAAAAGGAGATTAAGGAGAGTGGCCATAAGTCTGTCGATGGAGTTTTTATGGAGCCATGGAGGTAATAGAGATGGAAGTGGAGGGAGTATGGACGGAAAGCGAAGCCACGTGAGGAAGATAGAAAGACGTAGAGTGAGTAAATACTCTTGGTTTTGGGTCTACTTTCATACTGTTGAAATTGTTTTGTATTACGTATACATGTATATACATATGTATATAGATATACACGTACATATCCATATACATATACATATACATATACATATACATATACGTATACTTATACTTATACTTATACATATATATATACGTATACTTATACATATACATATACATATACATATACATACACGTATACATATACGTATACTTATACTTATACTTATACATATATATATACGTATACTTATACATATACATATACATATACATATACATACACGTATACATATACATATACATATACATATACATATACATATACATATACATATACATACACCGTACATATACGTATACATACACCGTACATATACATATAAAAATGCTTTAATCTCTTTGGAAGGGGAGTGGCCGAGAGAAAGAGTACATTTTATCTTAACTTTTCGTGAAAAAATAGGAGATCCTAAGTCTTCTCGTTTAGCTCCATCTAGCTGCTTTTTACGACACACAAGGGAAACTGTGGCGGTATTCTTGCCCCCCGTCGGATATTACATCGAGTACGCGTGCGGTGGTCGAAAAGAGATTGAAAATAAGATGTGATATTGGGAGAGCGCTTGTCTGGAGACCTGGGACCCGGGTTCGAGTCCGACATGCCTGAGTCACAAGTCTTCGATTTGGTTGTGAAGAAAGTGTGGCGTCTGTTCATACTCGAGACGGGGCGGATAGACACTGCTTTCCATTGTGCTGTACCTTCTCGAGGCTTAGTACGCAACGTCTGTTCACAAAAAATGCGACTACGCTATCTAACATAGGACCATTTTGTAATAAAGACAGAATGGCATAGAAAGGCATAGAAGGCGAGGAAAGACAGGAATTAACATGCAGGAGACGCGGAAAGTTAGAAAAGGAGAAGAAAACAGGGAAAAGGACTAAGAAGGGAGAAATGGAGCCAGTGTTGGTAAAAAAAAAAAAAAGAGAGAGAGAGAGAGAGAGAGAGAGAGAGAGAGAGAGAGAGAGAAGTAACAGTAGGATGGAGAAAAAAGAAGAGTAAAACGAGAAAGGATATAAGAGAGACGTAAAAAGAAGAGGAGGAAAAGAGCAAGAGGAAGAGTAGTAAGAGGGTAAATGAGGAATGGCTAAAAGAGGAGCAGGAAAAATAAAAATGAATTGAAAGAGGAGGAAACAAGAGGAGTTAAGGAAGAGTGAATAGTGGAAAAAAGAGGAGGAGGAGGAGAAGGAGGAGGAGACCAGAGGGGTTGGGGGAGTAGAAGACTAAGAAAAGAGGAAGGTTAAGAAGAGAAGCAAGAGGAAAAAGAGAAAATTAGAGTAAGAGAAGGATATAGAGAGGAGGAGGAAACAAAAGGGTTAAGTAAAAGATGAAAAATTAAAGGAAAAAGAAAAGAAAGAAAAAAAGATGAAAACTGAAGGTATGAAAGACATGAAAGTAGCAGACGAAGGAGGGAGGGAGGGAGGGAGGGAGGGAGAGAGGAAGGGTGGAG
>NC_134782.1:49103751-49108751 GCF_046742065.1 Oratosquilla oratoria
AATTTCTTATTCCTCCTACTCTTCTTCCTCCTCCTATTTCTCATATTATTTCTTCTCTTTTCCCTCTTCTTCCTCCTACATGTCCTCTAGAACCTCTTTTTTCCTCCTCACACTCCTCCTCTATTTTTCTTTCTCTTCTTTTTCTTTTATTTTCTTTTTTCCTCATTTCTCTTCTTCTTTTCCTTCATTTTCTTTGTCTTCATTTCTCTTCTCCTTTTCCTTCATTTTCTTTGTCTTAATTTCTCTTATTTTCCTTCATTTTCCTTGTCTTCATTTCTCTTCTTTTCCTTCATTTTCTTTGTCTTCATTTCTCTTCTCCTTTTCCTTCATTTTCTTTGTCCTCATTTCTCTTCTTTTTCTTCATTTTCTTTGTCCTCATTTCTCTTTTTTTTCTTCATTTTCTTTGTCTTCATTTCTCTTCTCATTTTCCTTCATTTCCTTTGTCTTCATTTCTCTTCTTTTCCTTCATTTTCTTTGTCTTCATTTCTCTTCTCCTTTTCCTTCATTTTCTTTATCTTCATTTCTCTTCTCATTTTCGCTCTCCTTCACTTCTTCCATTTCCACCTTCGCCTCCTCCTAAACCTCTCTCAGTCTCCTCCCAATCTTCTCTCCTTTTCCTCCTCCTTTTCCTCCTCCTTTTAATATCCTCCAAATGTCCTTCAAAATTTCTCCTCCTCCTCTACCTCCACCTCCTTCTAATCTCCTCTTAATCACCTTCTCTCTGTTTCCTCCTCCTAATATCTTCTTAATCTCCTCCAAGTCTACCCCAAGCTCCTCCTCCTCCTCCTCCTACAACTCCTCTTCCTTCTTTTCCTTCTCTTCCTCCATCCTCCTCCAAATCCTTTTCTTTTCTTCCTCTTCTTGAGCTTCCTCCTCCTTCTCCTCCTCTTCCTCCTTTTCCTTCTTCTCCATCCTATCTCCAAATCTTCTTTAAATCCTTTCCTCTTTCTTCTCCTCCTCTTCTTGATCTTTCCCCTCTTCTTGATCTTCCTCCTCCTCCTCCTCCTCTCCCTTCTCACCCACCTCATCTTTTCGTCTCCTTCTCCACTTCCTCCTCCTCCTCCTCCACTTCCTCCTCCTCCTCCTCCTCCTCCTCCTCTTCCTTCTCACCCACCTCATCTTTTCGTCTCCTTCTCCACTTCCTCCTCCTCCTCCTCCTCCTCCTCTCCTTCCTCTTCCACTACATCTTCCTGTATTGTCCGTCTTAAAGCCTGAGCCTTCCCTTTATATCACACAAGGATATGTTGAACGAAGAGAAGATAAGGGACGTGAAGAAAATTGGCGAGGGCGTAAGGCTTGCTCCTCCTGTGTTAACACACGTGATTGGATTCTGTACGATCTGGTTGCAGAGTCTAAGGCCTTGTCATCAGCTGCGGGACTGGGTGATATGGTGTTAATTGGTGTTTCGACAAGCAGACTCGCCTTCACGCATCCTTCCTCTAGTTCTTTCACCCTCCAGGCGATTTTTTACATCTCGGTGGCGCCAACTTTAGTAAAAATGAAGTTAGACTCTCTCGATTTCATGCTTCAGGGTCCGTGGAGAAGTTTGGGTAACTGGCTATCTCTTTAGGCTCGGCTTTGTGATCCACGAATTCACGTCCATGCTTAATAGCACCGTTCCTTTCAAAGTCAAGGATTATTTTTTTTTCAACTGAGGGAAAGACCGTGATCAGACAGTACAGTGTATGTCCGGCTTCGTTTTCGATTCGTGGCTACGAGGTCCGGGGATCGATTCCCAATGACCAACAGCGAGCGTCACTTTCCGGTACATAAAGCAGCGCTAACAGCCTCGGTCACAGCTAAGAGATTTATGGGATGGTTCTGTTCAACTTCATCTACGTTAGTTTGAATTGCTTTGTTTTCGTAACTAAGCTTGCAATATGGTTTGCACGTTCCTGGATAAATGTGTGATATGTTGTATGTATGTATGTTTATATATTCTCTTGTAGACACACGAGGTTGAAGATTAAGAGGATTAACTTTTGATTATCTTATTGCGTGTAGTTTCAGGAGTGAAGAGAGGACGAGGGAGAGAAAGGATGGCTATATTAGTAAGTGAAGAGACATGTAACCGTGTGGTGGAGTGGAAGGAGGTTTCTTCAAGGTTAATGTGGATGAAGGTGAAACCGGGAAGGGAGATCTGGGTTTTTGTAAGTGCATATGGGCCTGGTAGTGAGAAGAGTACAGAGGAAAGGGAGCCTTTTTGGGTAGATTTAAGCGAGTGCATGGAGGGATTAGAGAGAAATGTCAATGTAGTGGTATTGGGAGAACTTAATGCTAAGGTAGGAAATGAACCAATAGACGGAGTGATTGGGAAATGTAGAGTTCTAGGAGGAGTTTGCACGTGTTTGAGATGAAATACCTGAGAAGTATGGTAGGGGTTACTAGGCTGGATAGAGTGAGAAACGAGGAGGTGAGGAGGAGAGCGGGGGTGGAAAGGGAGGTGGGAGATAGGATTGATGAAAGAGTATTGGGATGGTTTGGACACATGGAAAGAACGAGTAAAGAAATATTAGTATAAGAGGCGTAGAAGGCAGAGGTGAAAGGAGTGAACATGAGGGGGCGAGCAAGGATGAGATGGATGGATGGGGTAAAAGGGGCATTACAAAAGGGAGGAATGTCTGTTGAGGAAGGAAGGGAAAAGAGATAAGATAGGGGTGAGTGGAGAATGTTTGTGTATGGATGATGTTGAGATGCATGGAAAACAATGGGTGGGGATGGGGGAGGGAGTATGAATGATATTTTTGACGCAGCCCTAAGGGATTTTTCTCCGCATTCTCTTTTTCTACATGAAGAGACGGAGAGAGGGGGTCGCCGATTAAATGGAGCGGCTTTGCTGTGGATGTGCTGTGTCTTGCTACACTGCCTTTGACCCAGGACAGTGGGCGAGATGCAGGGATGACCCGTCATCCAGGAGGAGCAAAGACAAGAGGGAGGGAGGGTAGTGAATGGGAGTGGAGTATGTGGGGATGGAATGGGTAGGAGTGAATTTTATGCCTTTGTATTTGGCTACCTCCCTTGTAAGTGGGAAAGGGCCGTTGGTATGCGTATGTATGTATGTATGTATGTATGTATGTATGCATGCATGTATGTATGTATGTGCAGTTTCTATATAGTGCATGACCTTTTTGTCTTCATCGTTAATTTTTCTCAGTATTTTTCCAACTGTGACCCACGTTTGGGAACTCTCTGGGTCCATCTTCTGGGCCATATGATGAGCAGGGTCTGTAGTGGGCTTGTATATATGTCCTATTGGGATCATTAGGGTTTCTGTGTGAAGAGGCCTCCGATGATTGGCTGACATGGGCCAATAGTAGTTAAGAGTTAAGAGAGGTTTGGGGGACCTCTCCCAGTGTAGGTGTTTGATCTGTTTAGGCCTACTCGCTTCATGAAAGGCAAGACCTCTAGTTCCTCGACCTGGATGTTGATGCTGGGTTGGTTGGCATGTATGTAGATGTCTTCCAGGAATAGCCGACGGGGATCTGATTCCTTGTCAATGCTTGTTGTGTTCTTGTCTAGATCTTTTCTTGTTTAAGTTGGCTGTGAGAGGTGATGAAGTGTGAGTTAACGGATCCGTTGGAGAAATGCTGAAAAACATCACTGATGGACACAAGAAGACCAGGGGCTTCATAGAAACTACAAGCAACAAAATGAATAAAAGCGAATCTTCTTTAGCCTTCAGCCTCGTGTGTCTACAAGAGAACATTCTACCTGGCTACACGGATATGTACTGATATATATATACATATATATATATCTATATATATATATATATATATATATATGTATATATATATATACATATATATATACATTTTAACAAACACAACGCACTTTAATTCTAAGCCATCAAAGGCCAGCATGCTGAAATTGAAACGTTGTGCTGCCCAGGACTCGAACCCAGTATCCTTATTACAAGTGCAACAGTGACTTTCCAACGAGGTCATCAAAAGAAATCAATATTGATGGCCTAGTTGGAAAGTCACTGTCGCACTTGTCATAAGGATGCCGGGTTCGAGTCCTGGGCAGTACCAAATTACAATTTCAGCATGCTGGCCTGTGATGGCTTAGAATTAAAGTATATTGCGGTTGATAAAACGTATCTCTAATCACTGGGATCCATTTAGTCTTGTACATATATACACACACACACACACACACACACACACACACATATATATATATAAATATATTATAAAAATATATATATATATATATATATATATATATACATATATATATATATATATAATGTGAATGTGGGTGTTTAGTATTTGCCCTCTCATGTGTATATGCACGCGCTCCCGTATGCGTGTACGCTGGTATTTGGTTGCCTGCATGCCTGTATGGGCCTGAGCGGTCGGTTAATATATGCAAACGTTGATGAGGCGCTCATGCATCGGTGCACGCTCAGGGATGAATATTCATGAAAACCGCCGATGAATAAATCAGGGCGGCCAGCACTCCATTGGCTGTTAACATGTTCTATCAACCTCGCCTCACTTTCACCTCCTCACTTTCACCTACTTCCTCCTCCTCCTCCTCCTCCTCCTCCTCCTCCTCATACTACTACTACTACTACCACCTCCCATCTCACCCTGGCCTCTGTCCTATTCTCCCCCCTCTCTCCCCTTCCCCCCTTACCACTATCCCTTGATCCCCTGCATCTATACCTGTACTTGGTTCGTTTCTCCTCTCCTTCATCCATCTCTTTTCACATTTCCCACTTGCTTTCCATTTCTCTTTATTCCTTTACTTCTTTCTATCCCTACCCTCCTTTTCATCTCTTTTCTCTCTGCTCTCCTCTGAATCCTTTTCTTCGTTCCTATCACTCTCTTTATCGATCTTCTAAAAACCTTAAACGGCGGGGATGGGCCTCGGGGTGGTTTGGGGTTTTAGGGTCGCTCAGAGGAAAGGAATCGTCCGGCAAGTCGTAACATCCATACAACTTCGAGTCGGTTCTTCATGAGCGATCGACGTCGTTTAATGGTTATTGGAGA
>NC_134782.1:49116251-49136251 GCF_046742065.1 Oratosquilla oratoria
CTACGCTGCACTCTTTCTGACTTCTGCATATCCTTCTTGTAATATGGAGACCAGCACTGTACACATTATTCTAGGTTAAGTCTGACTTGGGTATTATAAAGATTAAGAATAATTTCTTAAGTTCTAAACTCAAAATCCAATTAATTTATTTACAGTATTAATGGCCTCCGAACACTGTTTGCTTGGTTTGAGGTCATTTGATATTACAACACTTGTTAGTTGTACACCATTTGTCGTGTAGTTGTCCTGGACATTACTATTATCAATATTAAATAGTTTACATTTATCTATATTGGAAAACATCTGGATATTTTTTGCCCATTTACATAAAGTGTTCAAATATTTTTGTAAGTCTTGTTGTTGTGTTATGGAGGGGGGAGCAAAAGGAGGAGGAGGAGGAAGAGGAGGAAGAGTACGTGGAGGTATAAAGAGGAACAAGAGGAGTGAGAAAAGGCAGGCGATGAGGTAGAGGTGTACAGAGAGAGAGTATAACAAAAAGAACAAGAGGAAGAGGAGAAAAAGACCAAGAACACTGGCAAAGGTAATATAAATTAGAGGGAGGAACGGGAAGGAGGAGGAAGATATGGAGGAGTAAGAAGAAGGCTGAAAAGAGAAAAATGGCATAGAAGGAGAAGGAGAGGGAAAATGATAAGGAGGCATTGGAGGGAGTGGAAGACGGTGATGAGGAGGAGCCAGAGGTAGAGGAAGATGTTGAAGACAAGATCAAGAATTAGTGTTTATTTGCTCATTATTGTTTATCCGTTTTTTATTATTCTAAATTATCATCATTATTTATCTGTTTATTGCTATTTTTATTATCTATTTGTTTGTTTATTTATTGGCTATTATTATTATCATTATTACTATAATTTTTTTTTCGCATCCCAAATTGTCATGGACCAAAAGGTCTCCTCTCGGCATGCTCCGCCTTTGTTATCCTTTGTAAGTATGAAGAAGAGTGGGAAAAGGGGAAAGAAAGAGGGGAAACAGAAGAAAGAGGATTCGTTGGAGACAGAAGATAAGAACAAAAACAAAACAAAAAAAAAGGGCCAAAAGAAAATGGGTAACAAGAAAATGACCGAAAAAAGAAAAGAAAAAAGAAAAGGAAAACTGACAAACTTCAGCAAAAGTATGTTTGCTGACTGGGCAGGAGTTGTGACGGAAAAGGAAAAGGAGAAGAAAAATAGACCGAAAAAGAAATATGAGTACAGAAGTGAACGGAGAAAGATGAGAGCGAAAAGAAAACGGAACCTTGACACAGAAGATGGGAAAACAGGAAAAGAAGTTAATTTGAAAAAAAAAAATCATATCAAAGGTGTTGAAAAAACTACATAAAATAGTTGTAAGAAGTAAAAGGATTAAAAAAAAAATCTAAAATTGAAAGAAAACATAAACAAAAGGAAAGTATAATAATACATGTTAGACATGGGGAGTCAGCGGAAAAAAAAATAGATAAAGAGCAAATAAACTGGATGTGGAGAGATACGATACCCCTTATGGAGGACTTTGTAGAATGAAATTTAATGAACCATGTCCTTGGTCCAACTCGCTGGAGGTAGGATTCCAGCTGCCGTCACCTCAAACTTCGCCGCAAGTGGAGACGCTCTAATACGCTCGGCCCAGGCTCTATCATGATTACGGGTTAATAGAATGGGATTTAAGCAGTTAGGTTGGTAGATGAACAGGCAGGCAATTGTATGTGAGTTTGATGACAAGTAAGTAGATAGGTTGCTCTGTAAGTAGGAAGAAGTAGATTGGTCGATAGTTATATAACTAGGTAAGAAGGTAAATAGACGGTGGAGATAGGTAGGTAGAAAGGCAAGCAGGTGTGAAAACAGGTAGATGTAAGTTAGTAGCTAAAGCTAGGCAAGTAGATAGGTAATTATGTAGATAGGTAGATAAACCAGTAGAAAAATAGAAAGTGCATAAGTTGGGAAATAGATAGTAGATAAGTGGATAGGGTTGCCAGCAAGCAAATAAGAAGGCAGTTAAGTAGGTTAGTAGGTTGGCATTAAGCAAGTAGGCAGGTACTTTGGTAGGTAAAAAGGTAAGCAAATAGGCATTTACTTGTGGAGGTAGATAGGTAGGTAGATGGGTAAATAGACATGTTTGTAAACTAGTTAATAGACAGACATCTATGTAGATAGGTGGCTAGGTATATAGGTAGGTAGGTAGATAGGTTGGTAGATGAATAAATAGACATACGAGTAAATAACTAGGTTGATAGGCTGGTTAGTAGACACATATGTAGTGAAATAATTAGGTAAGTAGATATGTGTATACAATTAAATGAAACAGGTAGGTAGAGAAATAGATAGCTAGGTTGGTAGAAAGGTAGTAGATGGGTGTACTGTATTGGTTGAAATGAGAGATCAGAGAGAATGTTTTGCATATAGTGTGGACCAAAAATAGTGGCTCTGAATTTTTATGAGGGTTACGTAAATATGTATAAAGAAAGTGAAGAGTTGAGGACTGGAACACGCGCATGCATGGGGACATGAGTGTTTGGAGAGAGAAAAAAGGAAATAATGTATATATATGTATGTATATATATATACTGTACATATATATATATATATATATATATATATATATATATGTATATATATATATATATATAGAGAGAGAGAGAGAGAGATTGAAAGAGAGAGAGAGAGAGAGAGAGATTGAAAGAGAGAGAGAGAGAGAGAGAGAAATTGAAAGAGAGAGAGAGAAAGAGAATGAGAGAGAGGTTAAGAGAGGGACAGAGAGTGAAAGAGAGACATAGTCTAAGAGAGATGGAAAGAGAGAAAAAAGAGAAAGAGAGTCAGAAAGATGAGGGAGGCTGAAGTAGGAAGAGAAGGGAAGAGAACAGAGGAGGGAGAAGAGGAGGGAAGAAGTGAAGGAGAAGGAGAGGAGAGGGAGGGAGAGGAAAACGAGAAGGAAAGGATGGGAGAGAGAGGGAGAGAGTGTGGGTAAGAGCAAGGACGGAAGGGCTGGGGGGGTGGATGGGAGGGAAGGGAGACATCTTTCCCAGTGGGAGGGAAGGTGGAGGATGGAGTGAGACATTTTGTTTTGCCTCTTTTTGGTGTAAATGATGGCAAACTTTATCGATTTTTTCCTGGCCAATGCGAGACGAAACAATTCAGCCGAGTGGCAAGTCGGGAACTACCGGGATCCCGATTTCGTGAACTAATTCTCCATAGGGGAATAGAAATCTGGAATTAGCCAAACAAGATGAATGATCAAATTTGTCGCCAGGTTGTAGATAATAAAGCTGATTGCGGTAAGAACCTCCAATCAATTGAATCATATCGAGCTGAGACAGCCACGAGAACGATTTCAAAATAATTTCGAAGTACTGTATGTGTGACTAAGGACTTGAAAATGTAAATCCATACGTTCAGGTCTATCTATGAACTCCTCTGTGTATAAACTGCTATCTGCTCTGATATTATGAAGTGTACGTGTATACCCTTTTCACGGGTAATAGACGTGGTACACGGCTGGATGCAGTATTATGATGCCAATAAATAACGTCACCATCAGGCTTAATCAAAACTCGACTGATTCGGAAAAAAAATGAGCCGGGGGAGGTGACGACGTTACACGATGAACAGTAGGGAGATCGAATGTATTCGGTGTTGTGCTAACGCCTTTAACGACCCTATGATTCTAATAATTCAGTCTTCACTCAAGTAGGACGAGTCTGTTGTGATGAAATTATATCGCGGCGTATCTTCTTCGGCGTTGAGGACACGCCACGAGAGGATTGCGGAGGTGAAGAGGTGCTGTTGGCTGCTTGGGAACAACTCTGCAGAAAATACTCAGCCAAGGAGGAAGAAATTACCTTTCGTCTCTCCTCCGCACATCGTCGTATGCAAATACTTACGTATCCGCGTGCACTCGTTCATATACGCTCGTGTACGCACGTGGACGGACACAGAAACACACGCACAAACACACACACACACACACACACACACACACACACACACACACACACACACACACACACACACACACACACACACACACACACACACACACACACACACACAAGCAAGCAAACAGACAATCAAACAAAAACGCATGTGCACCTATTCAAATAATTCCTCACGCAAGTTTGACTGGCTATCTCGAAAGTCCTAGTTCGATTCTCTCTCCCAAACAAGGGTTACTTAATTTAATTGCTCCGGCACCTACTCTCTCCCTTGGCCCCTTCTCGAACAAGTCTTAGATTTGTTGGCGTTAGTAAGTAGGAAAGTTAGCAAGTTAAGACGCAGGAAACCGCGTTTGAGTGTTTGTGTTATCACGGGATCCGCTTATCTTTATGTGCGGCCAGATCCGTTTTCTTCGCTCTGCTTCCTTGTCCTAAACAAGCCTTCCTCCTAGTTGTACAAGGACTGCACGTAGGATGTTCATATTTCTTTTCCGAGAATTACCTGCGTCAAAGTAACAAAAAGAAAAAGTAAATTACCAATTTATTTTTAATTTCTCTTTTCCAATAAAGATCATTACACAGTTTCCCTTCCTCCTTTTCCTCTTCCTCCTCCTCTTTCTACTTCTCCTCCTCCTCCTACTTCTACTTTTCCTCCTTCTCTTCCTCCTCATCCTCTTCTTCTACTCCATCTTCTCTTCCACTTCCTCCTATTCCTGTTCTTCTATCTCAATCTCCTCCTCCTCCTCCTCCTCCGACTTCTACTCTTCCTTCTTCTCTTCCTCCTCATCCTCTTCTTTTGCTCCATCTTCTCCTCCTCTTCCTCCTATTCCTGTTCTTTTATCTCAATCTCCTTCTTCTCCTCCTACTTCTACTCTTCCTCCTTCTCTTCCTCCTCATCCTCTTCTCTTACTTCATCTTCTCTTACTCTTCCTCCTATTCCTGTTCTTCTATCTCAATCTCCTCCTCCTCCTCCTCCTCCTACTTCTACTTTTCCTCCTTCTCTTTCTCCTCATCCTCTTCTTTTACTCCATCTTCTCTTCCTCTTCCTCCTATTCCTGTTCTTCTATCTCAATCTCCTCCTCCTCCTCCTACTTCTACTTTTCCTTCTTCTCTTCCTCCTCATCCTCTTCTTTTACTCCATCTTCTCTTCCTCTTCCTCCTATTCCTGTTCTTCTATCTCAATCTCCTCCTCCTCCTCCTCCTACTTCTACTTTTCCTCCTCCTCTCTCTCCTCATCCTCTTCTTTTACTCCATCTTCTCTTCCTCTTCCTCCTATTCCTGTTCTTCTATCTCAATCTCCTCCTCTTCTTCACCTTCATTCTTGCTTCTTCCTCCTCGTCCTCTTCTTTTACTCCATCTTCTCTTCCTCTTCCTCCTCTTCCTGCTCTTCTATCTTAATCTCCTCCTCCTCTTCTTCACCTTCATTCCTGCTTCTTCCTCCTCTCTCGTACCCTCTACTACCTGTGGGTCTACACATTTAGGCCTTTACCGCCGCTTCCCACCCGGCGGCGCAGATCAATGACTGCTGGCAGGGTGCAAATCCCGTGATGGACAAAGTAGAGGGTAAGGAGTATATATGGGGGTTAGAGGGAATATATATAGGGGGTAGAAGGAGTATATATGGGGGTAGAGGGAGTATATATGGGGAGTAGAGGGAGTATATATGGGGGTAGAGGGAGTATAAATGGGGGTAGAGGGAGTATATATGTGGGGGTAGAGGGAGTATATATGGGAGTAGAGGGAGTATATATGTGGTGGTAGAGGGAGTATATATGGGGGTAGAGGGAGTATATATGGGGGTAGAGGGAGTATATATGGGGGTAGAGGGAGTATATATGGGGGGTAGAGGGAGTATATATGGGGGTAGAGGGAGTATATATGGGGGTAAAGGGAGTATATAATGGGGTAGAAGGAGTATATATGGGAGTAGAGGGAGTATATATGGGGGTAGATGGAGTGTATATGTGGGGTAGAGGAAGAATGGGGGAAAATCTGGAACGGGAATGGTGGTTGAGGGGAAGGAGGAGGGTGAGGAGGAGTAGGAGGAGGAGGGGAAGCAGGAAGAGAAGGAGAAAGAGTAAGTGGACGAGGAAGAGGAAGAGGAGGAGAATGAGGAAGAGGAAAAAAAGGAAAAGGAGAAGAAAGATGAAAAGGAGGTGGGGAAGGAAGAGGAAAAGTGAAGGAGGAAGAGGAGAAAAAGGAGAAGGAGGGGGAGGAGAAAAAGGAGGAGGAGGAGGAGGAGGAAGAGGAGGAAGAGAAAGGAGAGGAGGATAAAGAGCAGGAGGAAGAGGAGTTGTAGGTGGAGGGAAACGTCACTAGACACGATGGGGGTCTGAGTGCTGGTGGAGTAGGTGTGTGCTGGAATGCTATGGCTCGTGTAGATACAAAAGAAAGGAGAATGAATCGGTAAGCCTCCTCTCCCTCCCCTCCCCTCCCTTCCCCTCCCCCTCCCCTCCACTCCCCTCCCCCTCCCCTCCCCTCCCCTCCCCCTCCCCTCCCTAGGTCTTTGTATTCTGGTCATTTGATGAGACAGCGATGAGGTATTGTCTGATTTCTTGCGTACGATTGTACGTTTTGAACATAGTACGTGCAATAGGTACCTGTTATTCCTACTGCTATTACTACTGCCGTTTTCAATATCAATATTGTTACTAAAGCTGACGATGTTAAGAAATAGTATATATACGTACATACATAGATACATACATACATACATACATACATACATACATATATATATATATATACATATATGTATATATATACATATATATATACATATATATACACACACATATATATATATATATATATATATATATATATACATACAGGGTCATAAGAACATAAGAATGAAGTAGACTGCAAGAGACCCAAAGGCCTACACTAGGCGGTTCTATGTCCATGACACCTGTCATCCCCATCCATAACGTTGCTTAACCGTTTCTTAAAACAACCGATAGTTTCAGCGCTCACTACACGGTTATTAAATCCATTCCATTAGTTGACCACTCTATTGGTAAAAAAATTCTTGCCTATTTCCTTCTTAAATCTAAATTTGTCCAATTTAAATCCATCACTGCGAGTCCTACTGTTTTCGTAATATGATAAGCTTGTTTGCGTCACCCTTAGTAAGGCTTTTGATCCATTTGAACACCTCTATTAGATCACCCCGTACACTGTGTATTTCCAGAGAGGGTAAGCTAAGGTGCCTAAGCCTCTCTTCATAGAGTACATTTCTGAGCTCATGTATCATTTTGGTCACACTCCTCTGTACTAATCCTAGTTAATTTATGTCCATTCTATAAGAATGAGACCAAAAATGTACCGTAGTCAAGGATGGGTTTGATAATTACCTCTGGACTTCTATTCGTAATCGTCCTAGCAATGAACCTTACTGCTCTGTTAGCTTTATTCCTGGCGCTAATGCACTGTTTTCTGGATTTAAGGTCTGGACTCACTAGAACTCCCAAGTCTTTCTCACACTCAGATTGATCTAAAAACGTGTTATCTAAGCTATATATGTTTTCGGGGTTGTGTAGCCTTATGTTTAATACGCTGCACTTTGAGATATTGAAGTCCATTTGCAATTTTACCGATCATATGAACAATGTGTTAAGATCATCCTACAGAATTTCGGCGTCGTCTCCTGACCTAATTAGGCGTCCTATGTTAGTGTCGTCCGCAAACTTACTACCATCACTATTAATCACATTGTCCAAATCGTTTATATACATAATGAAGAATAAACAAACCAAAACCGAGCCCTGGGGAACTCCACTAGAAACGCTTCCCCAATTGGATTTTACACCATTCATGGTGACCCACTGTTTTCTGTTACTGATCCAAAGTCTAATCCATTCGAACACGTTTTCTCCTATGCCACGGGCTTTGATGAAATGTCGAACGCTTTGCTAAAGTCAAGGTAAATGACATCGTAACTATCATTGTTATCTGACGCCTTATATATGTTAGTGTAAAAAAATAGATTTGTCACATATGACTTACCCTTGGAGAAAACATGCTGTGAGTCACGAATCAAATTGTCTTTCGATGTGATCTCTGAGTCTATTAAGTATTATTGATTCTAGCACTTTACCTATAGCTGATGTCACACTGATTGGCCTGTAGTTGCATATAGACGATTTATCTCCCTTTCTGAAAACAGGAACAACGTTTGCCTGTACACCAAGCACTAGGCATAAAACAGGTGTCTATCGACTTGTTAAATATTTCTGTTAACTGGTCGTAGATTTCAAATTTACAATCTTTAAGCACTCCCAGAAAAAAAATTCGTCTAGACCCGGGGATTTTGTAACTTTAAGTCTTTCAATCTGCTTGACTACTTCTTCCTTACAAATGCTGATATTTGAGAATCCCACGGCATTGAAGGGTGTATAACAGGGGTTCTCAACCTCTCTCCCATGTACCCCATATTTATGTAATGCTGTTCTCTAGCCTCCTGAAAATCAATTCAACACTTAATAGAATCGGTTGGCATTCACTAGATACCACTAGTTTTTAGTCTGGGGTCCCGATCGTAAAATTCGTTAGTTCCGTAGGGGTCCGTGGACGTCAGGTTGAGAACCACTGGAGTATAGGGTCCCACAGTATTGAAGGTTGGAGAGGGGAGTATTTGGTAGGTGTGGCAGAATAAGCTGGGCAGGTGTACCGGGACTCATGCACAAGGGACACAAGAGCGCTACATATCGTTATATTTTTTAATTTATATTTTTTAATGTTTTATTTAAAAAAAATTGTATTTTTTAGATGGTGTAAGGGGATGAGAGAGAGAGAGAGAGAGAGAGAGAGAGAGAGAGAGAGAGAGAGAGAGAGAGAGACAGACAGACAGACAGACAGACAGAGAGGAGGGGGGAGAGAATGAGAGGAGAAAGGGAGAGAGAGACGGGGAGAAAGAGGAGGGAGAGAGAGAGGGGGAGAGAAAAAGAGGTTGACCTTTTGACATTCCTGCTGTTATTATTTCAATTAATGTTATTGCTATTTTTGCTCTTTTGTCCTGAAATTGTTCCACTTGATCGGTGTCTGTTTTTAGTCAACTCGTAATGTATTTACAGCGAGTTTTTTCGCCACATTTCACGAAAACATATCAACACTACAACGTTGGCATTTCTCTTCACGTAAGCGCCATCTCGCTGCGTATGTGGCCTGACCTACTGCTGTGGACACCCGAATGTGTCATGTTGGCAACGACACAAATAGATCTTTTGTTATTACTGCATTATTTCTATTTGGTAAAAAAAAATTACCTTAATTATAAGTCAGCTGCCTTAAACAGTAGTATATCAAACGAAAATATATTTTCATACTTATGAAACTTTCTGGGTCACGTTAGACTACTCTCTATAGATCCATAGAATGTAACGAACAGGCACCAGGAGACTCATTTTCTCATTGAGCTTTTACATTTGTCCCATATATATATATATATATATATATATATATATATATATATATATATATATGTATATATATATATAATGCATGTGCCTATGTATATGTATATGTACATGTGGAGTTAAAAACGACAGCATTGTTGTAGTTGTTCAGTTTTTTCTTCGTATTCTCGATTTTCCTGATAAGAGATTTTCCATTAACTGGGTGAATTGAAACTAGGTCTCTATATTCTTCCATTTGTTCTTATTTGACATCGACGTTTCGTCTTAAACAAGGCATTATCAATATATAACTGAAATAACAAAAATTACATGGTAACAGTAAAGGTACTAGACAATATCATGATATAACTGAAATAACAAAAATTACATGGTAACAGTAGAACAACTACAACAATGCTGTCGTTTTTAACTCCACGTGTATTACTGAGAACCTGCTCCCCCCCTTTACTAATATGTACATGTATATATATATGTATATGTACATGTATGTGTGTATATGTACATGTATATATATATGTATATGTACATGTATGTGTGTATATGTATATGTATATGTATATGTATATGTATATGTACTCGGATATGTATAGAACATAGTACGAACCACAATTCAAGTACATAAAATCCGTGGCGTGTTCGTGTGCGATCTATTTCTGCCTCTAAAGTCAGAGGAACGTTATTTCCTGAGCAGATGACGTACTTGTACTGCTGCAGGTTGGGAGAATCGCTTGCAAAGAACAATGAGCTCAGCAGACTCCGGTGAAATTAAGGTGTGTGTGTGTGTGTGTGTGTGTGTGTGTGTGTGTGTGTGTGTGTGTGTGTGTGTGTGTGTGTGTGTGTGTGTGTGTGTGTGTGTGTGTGTGTGTGTGTGTGTGTGTGTGTGTGTTTCTTCTTGAGGTACTGAATGGAATTGTCTGACATCAGCCATGATAGATTCGTTTAAACACGTCAGGGGAAATTAGTGACTCTCAGATTGGGTATATCCCCGTAATTTGCGCTACAAATTCATATAGATTAAAAACACACACACACAGATAGTTTTGGAATGAAATGAGTTGTATCGAAAATGCCGCGGCGGCAGCAGCAGCGGCTGTCAACAAGGTCGTCCATCGAGCAAAAACAATCGAGTCAAAAGCTACATTCTCACTTCCTGTCCCTCACTCCACCAATACTAAACTTCCTAATGTATTTGACTGTATGCTTTGTCATATATATATTCATGCATATGTATGTATTTTATATATATATAATATATATATATACATGTATATATATACATGTATAATATATATATATATATATATATATATATATATATATATATAGCGTGTGTTCGTGTTTGTTGGTTTACGTGTGTGTGTGTGTGTATGTGTGTGTGCGTGTATATATATATATATATACAGGATTCAAACTGGGTACTGGGAGCACTTCTACTTCCCAGTTCAGCGCTCTACCAACTGTGCCACCGAGTGTGTGTGTGTGTGTGTGTGTGTGTGTGTGTGTGCGTGTGCGCGTGTGTAAATGTGTGCTTATCTTTGTGTTTGTGTGTCTTTGTGAATGAGTGTTTGTAAAAAAAAGAATATGAGAAATAAGCCAAATGGAGAACTGTCATGGCTTAACGATTTCACTTTCATGGTCTTGTTCACAAGAGCAGTGAAACATTTTAGGTCAAAAAGTTAGACCGTTAAAGTTCTCCCGTTTCTCCTATCTTCATCTTCCTCCACGTTCACTGCACTATATCTGACCAAAAGGCAACATAGTTATGCTTCTAGGATTACAGTAAGTTAGAATAGAATACAACCTCCCTTGACCACAAGCATAAGCACTACTATTGGAATAACATGAAAATGTAATAGCATATAATAGGTGAACTTCCTGAGGCAACGTAAATGTGGAGTGGTTTGCTGGGACACACTAAATTTATATACAATCACAAACGTACTCTCACGCACACACACACACACACACACACACACACACACACACACACACACACACACACACACACACACACACACACACACACACACACACACACACATATACATATGTGTGTGTGTGTGTGTGTGTGTGTGTGTGTGTGTGTGTGTGTGTGTGTGTGTGTGTGTGTGTGTGTGTGTGTGTTTATCTGACATGGAGGGAAGTGCTGAAGTCTTTATCTCCTTTATTTTCGTATCGTATTTTGACATTTCGAGTTTGGAAAATGAACAATCCCACGATATAACTATAATCCGGGTCTCGGTACGAACTGGGGAATTTTACCTCAACACACACACACACACACACACACACACACACACACACACACACACACACACACACACACACACACACACACACTCACTCACTCACTCACTCACTCACTCACTCACTCACTCACTCACTCTCACTCATAGTTGATTATGATCAAATGGTTCTGTTTAGAAAAATAAAACTGAATAAGAATAAATATTCTTTCTAATGCATTGTAACCATGCAAACACAAAGCTTTAAACCCTTCGTGGGCCTGAGGGAAAGGGGCATTCCCTCATCACCCCATAGGGGGCCTGAGGGAAAGGGGCATTCCCTCATCACCCCATAGGGGGAAACATATGGCCCATACATTCGCCCATACGTGGCGTCGTCATTTGAAACTTGGCAAGCCATCACTCCTCTTCTCATGCTCACTAAGTTATATATATTTTTTCTTGGGAAGGATCCCCTCAGCTGGATATATCCAGCTGGTGACAGAAGCAATAAAATAGTCCATTAAGGAAAGTTAATATTTAGCTCGAGCAAGGTGGAAGCCGCCTGGCTGCCGGCAAAGAGGTTACCACGCATGATATATCAAAGGTATTTGTGACCAACTAATACACTTTTGTTCAGCCTAAAGAAATCTGGTTGCAAAGGGGATGCATACATACATACATACATACATACATACATACATACATACATACATACATACATACATACATACATACATACATACATACATACATACATACGTGCATACATACGTACGTACATACTACACACACACACACACACACACACACACACACACACACACACACACACACACACACACACACACACACACACACACACACACACACACACACACACACACACACACACACACACACACACACACACACACACACACACACACACACACACACACACACACACACACACACACACACACACACACACACACACACACACACACACACAATTAAGCGCATGCGCATTCTCCCTAGCGCGATCATCTCCTTCTGCACCTGTCATCTGGCAGTCAGTTCAGTGTTGCCGTTGCGAAGTCATCTCTTTTCCACTTCCTGATACCTAGCCTCTTCTCTCCTCTCTTTCCCCTTCTTCTCCTTCCTCTTCTCTCCTTCCCCTTCTCTCCTTCCCTTTCTCTATTTCCCCTCTCCCCCTTCCCTGTCTACTCCCCCCCCCAAAACCCGGTGACGAGCGAGAGTGAGGAGAGGGGGAAGAGGAGGAGAAGGCTCGTGATGGGGGGTTTAGGGATTGGGGGGGACTGATGAGGGATTGGGACGAAGGATAGAAGGGTGGGGGGGAAGGTTGGATGATGCAGACCCTCCGCCCTTGCCCCTTTTGTCCCTTCCCTTCCTCCTTCAATTCCCTTCCTCCTTCCCTTCCCTTCCTCCTTCCTTCGCTTCTGCCACTACAAAATCGATGTTCCTGTATGTACATGCACGAAGGGGGACAGAGAGACTTCGCCGACGCCACGTACATGACAGCGCAACAGTACTCGGACACACACGCACACACACGCACACACACACACACACACGCGCGCACACAGAAGCGCGCGCGCACACACACACACACACACACACACACACACACACACACACACACACACACACACACACACACACACACCTCTCATGGCGCTGTGGTTAGAGCTCTGGCCTGCCACTACGGAGGTCCGGGTTCGACTCTCGCCCGGGGCTGAAATAATATCAGTATCGCAGCGCTGAGGGGTGTTACTCCAACTCTCGTGGGCGGGGAGTTGGGGGTGTGTGGTGTGCAAGGTCCATAGCATTACCCAAAGATCGACCTACGAGCTCGCAGCTCTCTTCCAGGAGGGAAATAGCTGTCGATCACGAGTCCAACACGTGATCCAAAGACCAAGTGAATACACACACACACGCACACGCACAGACGCACACGCACAGACGCACACGCACAGACGCACACGCACACACACACACGCGCGCGCACACACGCACACGCACACAGAAGCGCACACACACACACACACACAGACACACACACACACAGACACACACACACACACACACACACACACACACACACACACACACACACACACACACACACACACACACACACACACACACACATACACACACACACATACACACACACACACACACACGTACGCACGCACGCACACACATTAGCCATAGATCGGTCATACGAGCTCTGAGCTCTCTTCCGGGAGGGAAATAGCTACGTGATCCAAAGACCAAGATGAATACACACACACACACACACACACACACACACACACACACACACACACACACACACACACACACACACACACACACACACACACACACACACACACACACACACACACACACACACACACACACACACACACACACACACACACGCTAAAAGTATGCAAAGTATGAGTCATTTACTTCCCTAGGCGTCCTCCTTCCCGACATGCCTTCTGAGCCCTACGTCACGACCCTCACCGCCGGTTGATGCCAGTGCCATTGCCCGCCGGTGCCAGCAGCGGTCTGATGCCTCGATATCGCCGGGTCCTCGACCACCTGGCTCCGTTGTTGACCACCTGGTTCCTCTTATCTTTCCCCGTAGCTGACCTCTAACGCCGTCCCTCTGCGCCTCACCGTTTGCCTCCTCGTCTTGGCCGCCAGGTCATCGGGTCGATCTGTGTTCGTTTTAGGGTCTTGTGGGTCTGCAGGTAGAGGCCCGACCTCTCCCGCTGACCTCCTGGTATTCCTATCTCGTCGATTGCCCTTCCATCAACACAAGTTCCTTAGTCTGGTTGGAGCCTCACTACCCTTGTTCACAACTGGGTTTCTGAATCCTTTCTTTAAAGGATTACAAAGGATTGCAAAGGCGGAGCATGCCGACAGGAGACCTTTTGGTCCATATCTAGGTCGGATGCAAAAAAAAAAATCGTAATAATAGTTAAATAGATAAATAAATATAAGCTATAATGTAAATAAAATACATAAATAAATGCATATAGTTAAATAATAAGAACAGGTAAATAGTAAATAATAAATTCATACATAACTAATGATAAATGAAAATCAAGCAAATAATAATAAACAGGTGTGTTTTTCTCCTCTGTAAAGTGAAAGATCTCTTTCCTTCCTTCCTCATTCCTTCCCCAGACAGAATGTCCTCTTCTTTACTCAGGTGAATTCCCTTCGTTTCTATAAGTCTCTCAAAATGTATTTTTGAAAGGTTGATACATAAAAATTGAGGAATTGAGTGTGTATATGGTATTTTTAATTTACGTTGTTTTTTAATTACATAACCTTTATCAAAATATTCAATTACATCCCAAGGATTTTTATTCATCATTCTTCATTATCATCCATTGTCTAATATCATTTACTCGTATCTTCATTTAACCCTGAATGACCTTTGTAGATCCTAGCGCTTGGGCTTTGTGCTAAATCCCATAATCCATCCATTTATTGATCCATCCATTCATTTGAGTCTCTCTTACCCGTCTCAGACGGCAACGCTCTTCGTTTCCCAGACGGCACCTCTTCTTCCCTTTCCGGTACCGTCTACCATCCCCGGTACCGTCTCCACCCCCAGTACCGTCTCCACCACCGGTACCGTCTCCAGCCCCCGGTACCGTCTCCACCCCCGGTACCGTCTCCACCCCCGGTACCGTCTCCACCCCCGGTACCGTCTCCACCCCCGGTACCGTCTCCACCCCCCGGTACCGTCTCCACCCCCGGTACCATCTCCACCCCCCGGTACCGTCTCCACTCCCCGGTACCGTCTCCACCCCCCGGTACCGTCTCCACCCCCGGTACCGTCTCCAACCCCGGTACCGTCTCCATCCCCGGTACCGTCTCCACCCCCCGGTACCGTCCTCACCCCCCGGTACCGTCCTCACCCCCCGGCACCGTCTCCACCCCGGTACCGTCTCCACCCCCGGTACCGTCTCCACCCCACGGTACCGTCCTCATCCCCCGGTACCCTCTCCACCCCCGGTACCGTCTCCATCCCCGGTACCGTCTCCACCCCCGGTACCGTCTCCACCCCACGGTACCGTCCTCATCCCCCGGTACCCTCTCCACCCCCGGTACCGTCTCCATCCCCGGTACCGTCCTCACCCCCGGTACCGTCTCCACCCCCGGTACCGCCTCCACCGCTTGGCAGATGGCGCGAAGGCACGCGCAGAGACTTCCGCCCGGGCTCGTCTAGGCCAAATTTCCTTGAAGCTCAAGTCTGCTTTCGATCTTATCGTCTCGAGTTGACAGATGCAGAGAAGAAACCCGTCACTCTTCTCTCATCATCTCTCGGTCCCTGTCTTTCGATCTCTCTCCCTTGGTCGATCTCGATGTCTCGATCTCAGTATCACTCGTCCTCTCAGCCCGAGTCTCGTTCCCTTGATCGGTATTCATCTCGTGCTTCCTCTCCGTCTCCATGCTCTTCTCTCAATTCCCCCCCTTCCTCTCCCCTTCTTCATCTCTCTCTCTCTCTCTTTCTCTCTCTCTCTCTCTCTCTCTCTCTCTCTCTCTCTCTCTCTCTCTCTCTCTCTTTCTCTCTCTCTCTCTCTCTCACTCACTCTCTTCTCACACACACACTCACTCTCATTCACACACACACACACACTCACACACATTCACAGACAGGCAGGCAGACACACACACACACACACACACACACACACACACACACACACACACACACACACACACACACACACACACACACACACACACACACACACACACACACACGCACGCTTAAAGAATGAGTTTCTTTAGTGTGTTTGAGGAAGATGAAAAGAGAACTTGTTTCTTGTCACCTGCATCTGACACGGCACTGACAGTCACATTCTGGCATTAAACAAAGCAGAATAGTGACCTGATCTATGTTTATTAACACATATGCAGTAAATAATATAGCAGGTGTGTGCACATGCAAAAACAAACGTACATATACCAAAGACCTTTTTCCCCCTCACGCGGGAGGTAGCCAAGAAACAAAGGCATAGAAACCTCTCCCGCCCAATCCATCCCCTACATACTCCACTCCCCTCCACCGTCCTCCCTCCCTCTTATCTTGGCACCTCCTGGATGATGGGTCATTCCTGCATCCTGTCCACTGCCTTGGGTCAGAAATAGTGTCCCAAGACACAGCACATCCACATCAGGGCCGCTTCATTAAATCGGCGACCCCCTCTCCCCGGCCTCTCATGCAGAAAAGAAGAAGAGAAATCCCTTCGGGCTGCGTCAATTTATTTCTTATACATGCTCTCTCACCCCCACATCCACCACCCACTCCCCCTCATGCATCACAGCATCATCCATACACAACCATTCTCCATTCACCCCTATCTTCTGTCCTCTCCTGTCCTTCCTCAACAGGCCTCTTTCCCAATGCCCCTTTTACCCCATCCATCCATCTCATCCTAGGTCGCCACCTCATGTTGACTATTTCCACCTCTGCCTTCCAAACCTTTTTTACTAACCTTTCTTGTCTCATTCTTTTCATGTGTCCAAATCATTTTAATACAATTTCATCAACCCTATCTCCCAACTCCTTTTCCACCCCTGTTCTCCTCCTCACCTCCTCATTTCTCACTCTATCCAGCCTAATAACCCCTATAATACTTCTCAGGCATTTCATCTTTCGCATATCTTCCCAAACTTTGTCACCAACTTCCTCAATCCCTCCTCTGATCCTGCTACAAGCACAGTGTCGTAAGTAAACAACAACTGGCTTATCTCCCACTTTTCTCCATTGTATTTAACCATCTCCAATCCCTGAGGCACTACCCTTGCATATATATATATATATATATATATATATATATATATATATATATATATATATATATATATATATATATATAAATATATAGTGTGTGTGTGTAGACAAATAGGTATAGATATACTTATGAGTTAGATTGTGATACGTCCTCTACCGTGGAAAGTATGAATACCCCCAGAATCCATTTCGAGCGAAGTGGATCAAAGTACCCCAGCTTGACGTCAGACGCCGCGATCGCGTTGGAGGTGAAGCAGCTTCGGAATGCTATGATGAGTTCTCCTCAACACTGTCGCGGCCCATTTCAGTACATTCCATGTAGTTTGCCAGAGCTATTGTCTAAGTCGTTCAACTGACGGGATTGCGTCCGCGTCGTTGTGTGCGTGTGTGTGTGTGTTTGTGTGTGTGTGTATTTGTTTATTGTGTATATGTGTGTATGTTTTGTGTGAATATATATATATATATGTGTGTGCGTGTGTGTGTGTGTGTGTGTGTGTGTGTGTGTGTGTGTGTGTGTGTGTGTGTGTGTGTGTGTGTGTGTGTGTGTGAATGTGTGGGAATGTGTGTTTTGTTACTTTGTGTGAACGAGTGTGTGTGTGTGTGTGCGTTTGTATGTACGTCTATGTGTGTGAGTGTGTGCATGTGTATGCGTGTTCAGTCAGCAAGTTTAGTCGGTGAGTTCTGTCGGCGAATTCAGTCGGCGAGTTCGGTCGACAAAGTCAGTTGGTGAGTTCGGTCGGCGAGTGCAGTCGCATCTCGTACATTTCAAGCAAACGTCAACGTCAAAATTAAGGAGAACTATTTAGTACTGCCCGATAACGAGCATTTTATTTCCTCACACCAAGAGTGCTTCTGCTACTTTCTTCTCGTCTTTGAAATCTTCCATCTGAGGCTTCCCAGTGATAGTCTCTCTAGACTCCAGTATCCGTGAGAGAAGCACAGTTGCTGGAATTCTCTCTCTCCCGATTACTTTCTCTTTCCTTTCTCCCCCTTCGAGTTGAGACGCGTCGTCTTCCCCCTGCACCTTCACATTCTACTTGCCCACCCATTTTCTTTTCTCTTTCACTTAATTTCTCCTCGCTAGCCTTTCCCCCATTATTTCACCCTTCTTTATTTTTCCTTCGAACAGTTTTTACCTCATTTCTTTCGTTTGTGTTTTTTGTTCTTTTTATATTCCTATGTTCTCTTCTAAACCGTTTTTTTTTCTCTCTACTGTCATTTTTCCTCCTCCTCTATTACCTCCTCTTCCATCTTTCATTCTTGTTATTCTTCTTCATCCATCCAACCAGAGTATTTCCATTTGTTCTCGCTTTTCTTACTTTGAGTTCGTTTGCTTTACTTGTCCCACTTTTAAAAGACGTCTCTTCCGTCTTCTCCTTTATGCTTGATTTGTTAAGCCATTTTTTTTTCTTTCCTTTGTTTTTTCCGTCACGGATCTTCCCTCTTTCTTCTTTCACTATTTTCTTTGCACGTCTTGTTTCTTCAAAAGCTTATCCGGCCTTTTTCTCCTTCAGTTTCTTCTTCTTTTTTCACTTTGGAGAAATCACTTTTTCCAATGAAGGATGGGGTTTCGTCAATACAGTATATTAGGAGATTCAGTGCAACTCCACTAATATTGCATGCAATATAAATTATACGTCATGCAACATCCCTACCATGGCTTAAACTAAAAAAAAAAAAAAAAAAAAAAAAAAAAAAAAAAAAAAAAAAAAAAAAAAAAAAAAAAAAAAAAAAAAAAAAAAAAAAAAAAAAAAAAAAATAATATGACGTTTACTTTACCTTCTATAGTTGTTATCGTTTTTGGTCTGGTCTCAAGTCTTCCACCTAAGCACTAACTCAAAAGAGCGTATGTAAATTATGGACATTAATAGTATTATATCTTGATAACTTACTTCAAGATTATTGCCCATATTTCTGTTTACACACAGACACCGTGCGGTGTGCCTTGGGATTTCATGATTAAATCCGTCTTGACCCGCCTTGACCCGCCTTGACCCGTCTTGACCCGTCTTGATTAACCTTACACGTACCGCGTCGTATTTAACCTTTAACCTTACCTATCACCGTCCTATTCTATTCATATCCGTGACAAGCTTTCGGCCATAGAATGGTTAACTAAGCACCTCTAACGGCGAGCGACGTGGAAGAGATGAGTCCGCGCTGAGTAACTCGTCGTTCCGACGCGACGGGGGTAGATGGCGCTCGCCCATGCAGAGCCTTTGCCTCGAAACCCACCGTCTTCATTAACTTTTTATTTAAATACTTGGGCTCTTTTCACAAAATTCATATATTCATCACGTCCAGTCCCAAACCCACCATTACCCCCCTCCCCATCCGGGCCAACGCTACCACGGACTCAGTATTCATTTGCTTCGTTCCCTGACGAAATTAGAATTTGTGGGGAGGCCGTCGGCTGGCCGTTCACGAAATGTTCGGACAGTCCGGCTCGGGTGAAGTTGGACCTGGAGGCTTGGGGTGAAGTTATCAGGAGGGAGGGAGGGGGAGTGATCGTAACTCACCTTGCTGAATAAAATAAATGTGCATACATACATACACACACACACACACACACACACACACACACACACACACACACACACACACACACACACACACACACA
>NC_134782.1:49141251-49148751 GCF_046742065.1 Oratosquilla oratoria
TACCCGAAGACATTCTTGCAAGAATGTGATGTTGATGCACATACAGTTGTTCTCCATAGGAGTGGATACCCAGACAATTACAGTCACTGGTTATTCTGGTAGCGTGGTTGATGGTGGTATTAACTATAGTGGTATATGTTGAAGGTATGAGAAATGGTGGTGGTAGAAATAGAAGAGGTCATACAGGTATAATGTGGTGTTAGATCTGCTATCACTACTGCTGACACTGGCTGCAGCGACGACGAAAATGATGAAGAAAATATAAGATACAGAGGTGCACTGGAAAGAAAAACCCATTAGAGCAGGAGAGGAATACGTGGTGGCCGCATTAAGGCTAGAAAAGAAACAAAGAACTGCTCGTCAACCCGGCTACCGATGCGCTAACGACAACGACGAAAGCATCCAAGCCAGATGAACAAACAGACAGACACACACACACACATACACTTACACACACACACACACACACACACACAGACACACACACACACACATACACTTACACACACACACACACACACACACACACACACACACACACACACACACACACACACACACACACACACACACACACACACACACACACACACACACACACACACACACACACACACACACACACACAGACACAAGCAAAAAGTTTCGGTTATATACATACATAGACTCAAGACACAAAAATACAAGGATAGGGGACGACAATATTGGCGGGAATTAAAACAGACGACCAAGAATGACAAATGAAGAAAGGACGGGCCGACGTGCCGACCGCGGCGACGGCAAACTCGATCAAAACAAAAGAAGGACGGGACCCCGAGGAAAATGATTGATGGCAGTGGCAGCGAGCAGGATCACTGGTGATCATGGTGGCAACAACGGCCATCATGCCTGTGGGAGTGGTGGTGGTGTGTGGCGGAGGTGAGATTTTGGTGATAGAGGGAACCTAAAGGGCCATTTACACGGTCGAACAGTTTGATAAACCGGGTTTGTCAGGCAAGTGTTTGAAGTGACGTTTGACCGTGTGAATGGGGTATTTGGTCGTCAAACATGTTTGTCGAAAATGCTTGACAACCAAATACCATATTCACACGGTCAAACATCATTTCAAACACTTGTTTGACAAAACCGGGTTTGTCAAACCGTTTGACCGTCTAAATGCCCCTTAAGAATCTTTTTCAACAAAAGGAAAGACTTTTGACAACTAAAAAAAAAGAAAAAAAAAAAAATGTTTGACGTCATGAATGACACAGACTATCAACTCTTGATCGACAAGGAGGATTTTACTAAGCTGAATGAAATCGCCTGTGGGCATTCAGGAAAAGACTTACACAACGACGATGGCCGTCGTTAGAAAGGATTACAAAGGATTACAAAGGCGGAGCATGCCAACAGGAGACCTTTTGATCCATATCTAGGTTGGATGCACAAAAAAAAAAAAAAATCATATTACCAATAAAATAATAAATAAAAACTATAATAATGTAAATAACAAATAAAATACATAAATAAATGCATAAGTATAGTTAAAATAATAAACAAACAGGTGAATAGTAAATAATAATAAATTGACATATAACTAATAATAAATGAAAATCAGACAGACAAATGATAACAAAACAAAAACAAATAATATAAGATAAATTATAATCACTACAGCATCAGGTTGAAGATGCAAGCCAATCGAAGAGGATGGGGAGTCCGTTGTTTCACCAGACCCAAAAAAACGGACCGTCGTTGTCATTCCTGGCGTTGTTGTTATTGTTGTCGTTGTCGCTCCTGTTGTTGTTGTTGTTAAAGTTGGATCCTTTCCGATGGACTGGTGGGCAACAATCCCCATCTCGGAAACTTCCATAACAAAGCCATCCGGGTCAAGGGAAGGAGGGGGGGGGAGGGGAGGACACCCTCCTCCGCCTACGGTCCTCCTTCCTCTGCTTTCTTCTCCTCTTTCTCCTCCTTCTCCTGCTCCTCTTCCTCCCTCTTTTCCTCCTCCTACTCCTCCTACTCTTTCTCCTTCTCCCACCTCTCCATATCCTACTCCTTCTCCTTCTCCTTCTCCTTATCCTCCTCCTCCTCCTCTTATTTCTCCTCCTCCTCCTCCTCCTCCTCCTCCTCCTCCTCCTGCTTCCCCTTCTCCTCCTCCTCCTCCTCCTGCTTCCCCTTCTCCTCCTCCTCTTTCTCCTTCTCCTGCTCCTCTTCCTCCTTCTCCCCCTCCTCCTACTCTTTCTCCTTCTCCTCCATCTCCTACTCCTCCTCCTTCTCCTCCTCCTCCTTCTCCTCCTCCTTATCCTACTCCTCCTCTTATTCCTCCCCATCCCCCTCCTCCTGCTTCCCCTTCTCCTCCTCCTCCTATTCCTCCTCCTCCTCCTCCTGCTTCCCCTCCTCTTCCTCCTGCTTCTCCTCCTCCTTCTCCTCTTCCTCCTCCTCCTCCTCCTCCTCCTCATCCTACTCCTCCTCCTCTTATTCCTCCCCCTCCCCCTCCTCCTGCTTCCCCTTCTCCTCCTCCTCCTTCTACTACTCCTCCTCCTCCTGCTTCCCCTCCTCTTCCTCCTTCTCCTCCTCCTCCTCCTCCTCTTCCTCCTCCTCCTCCTCCTTATCCTACTCCTCCTCCTCCTCCTCCTCCTCCTCCTCCCCCTCCTCTTATTCCTCCCCCTCCCCCTCCTCCTGCTTCCCCTTCTCCTCCTCCTCCTATTCCTCCTCCTCCTCCTCCTGCTTCCCCTCCTCTTCCTCCTGCTTCTCCTCCTCCTTCTCCTTCTCCTCCTCTTCCTCCTCCTCCTCTTCCTCCTCCTCCTCCTCCTTATCCTACTCCTCCTCCTCCTCCTCCTCCTCTTCCTCCTCCTCCTCCTCCTCCTCTTCCTCTTCCTCCTCCTCCTCCTCCTCCTCCTCCTCCTCTTCCTACTAATTTTTCTTTTATTCCTCCCTACATCTCCTTATCCTATTCTTCCGCACCCTTCTCCTACTTCTGCACATCCTTCTTCTTCTAGGGAGGGAGGGGGGGCATTGGCAGAGATACATCAATAAGAATGACAAGAGGAAAAGGGGGAGGACGAGGCGATGGAAGAGGAGGCAGGGGGAGACGAAGGGGTTAGAGAGAGACTAGAAGGAAGAGAATAAGAAACGAGGGGAGTGAGGAGGAGAAGTAGATGGCCGATGTGACCACAATTCCTACGTTGTCCTCTCCGCCAGTTTCCACCCAACGGGATGAGAACAACGCCAATGTCTCTCGTCAGCGTAGACGCCTTTAGCCACCCAAGCGGAGTAGGAATAGAGGGAGGGAGGGAGGGAAGGAGGGAGGGAGGGAGGGTGGGAGGGAGGGAGGGGAAGGAGGGAGGGAGGGAGGGAGGCAAAGAAGATGGAAGGAATTCACGGAGAAAGGGAAAAGTCAGAAAGGAAGGAGGAAGGGAGGGAGGGAGGGAGGGAGGGAGGGAGGGAGGGAGTGAGGGAGGAGGGAGGGTGGGAGGGAGGGAGGGAGGGGGATGGAATAATTCACGGAGAAAGTGAGAAAGGAAGGAGGAAGGGAGGGGGAGGGAGGAGGGGTGGGGAGGGTGGGAGGGAGGGGGGGGTGGAGGTGGGGAGGGAGGGAGGGAGGCAAAGGTGGAAGGAGGGGTGTAGGGAGGAAAAGTCAGAAAGGAAGGAGGAAGGGAAGAAGAATTTGAGAGAGTTGGCAAGGAGGGAGGTAGGAAGATGGAGAGAGAATGAGGAAGAATTAAGTTAAGGAGGGACGGAAGAATGGAGGAGAATAGATAGGTGAAGGAGGATAAGGAAAAGGAAAAGGAGGAGTAGGAGGAGTGGGAGGAGAGATAATGGGAGAGTAAAGAAAGACGTTCCAAGTAATGTGCGAAGGAAGTATGAAAAAATTTCGTCTTTCCTGTTTTCAATGTAAAAACTTTTTTGAAAGAAGAAGCAGCGGTCATCAGGATGAAGCAGATTTCTTTATGTATTATGTATTTCTTTAGTGGCGATTTCCTTTGTTTTATTTATTTATTGATTTATTCATTTTATTTTATTTGTTTAATTTAATTTCACCTTATTCTCTATTTTATTCTACTCTTTTCTATTCTATTCTATTCTATTTTTTCTTCTTTTTCATGTGAAAATTTCTAAAAAAAAAAAGAAAAAAAAAAGCGAGGAAAAGGAATTCCTAGGGATCAAGATCAACTTTATTTTTCCTCTTATTTCATTTGTTTAATTTTATTTCACCTTATTCTTTATTCTATTCTCTTCTGTTCCATTTTTTTCTTTTTTTTTCATGTGAAGTTTTCTAAAAGAATCTAGTGAGGTAAAGGAACTCCTAAAGATCAAGATCAACCTTATCCATTTTTGTATCATCTTATTATCTATTTTTCTTTTTTTATTCTATTCTATTATGTTCTATTTTTTTCTCTTTTTCATGTCAATTTTTTCTAAAAGAATCTAGCTAGGCAAAGGAGCTCCTAAATATCAAGATAATTTTTTTCACTTTATTTGTTTAATGTTATTTCATCTTATTCTTTATTTTGTTCTAATCTGCTCATTTTGTTGACGTCAAATTTTCTTAAAGAATCTAGCGAGGCAAAGAATCAAGATCAAATTTTCGCTGCAAAGTGGGTTTCCCTCTGCTGAATAGAATTACCTGGTGACAGTCGGTATAAGATGTCAGTAAGACAACTGGGAACCCTCAAAAATATAAACCAAATGCTGGAGAACCGAAAAAATATATGTGGATAGGAGGTAAAGGGAACACGAGCTGAGGGAAATACTTTTATTCCTGACTAGTTTCACCTGAGTAGCTTCTTCAGAGGAACACTCAGCCACTCAGACGAAACTAGTCAGGAATAAAAGTATTTCCCTCAGCCCGTGTTCCCTTTACCTCCTATCCACATTCGTCACAATGTATACACGAAAAAATATAGTTCACAATGTAACGAAAACAATTCTGAATTAAAATACATATTTCCACAATGAAAATATAGTACTATATGCAACTAAGACTCAATTTCCGAATTAATATATACGTTTCGACAATGAAAATATAGTACAAAATGTTTTGGCAGAACATATCAAAACAAATGAGAACAGTGTAAAGCGTTTCAGGAAGCTGAAGAAGAGATAAGGCTTACTTCGGTGGCAACAACAGCAACAGCCAATCAGATGACGCTATTGCCATAACTTGGGTCTTGCTTTCCTGAGTTTTGGTGAAACTGCGCATAATTTAAGTAACTTGAAAGGTGTAACCCTTAGGCTTGATTCACACGTACCGACTTTTCGCCGTGAGCTGTCCACGACACGACGTCGTGCTCTCAATTAACCATACGTGTCTATGGGCGCTTTCACACCTGGTCGTAGAGTATGACAACGTCCATAGTTATTTGAAGAGCAAGACGTCGTGTCGTGGACAGCGTACGGCGAAAAGTCGATACGTGTGAAACTGAAACGAGTCTTAGAGAAAACGATCACCGCCCAAACCAACGTATTCGTATCCTTTAAGTATTTTATTTTGGTTAACTTCAGGTGACTCCGTTTTGGTCAGACGAACCCCTGGCCAGGAAATTAATAAGAAAAATAATATCGACGAATTTATTTTATATTATTTTATTTATTTATCTATTTATTTATTTTTTGCGCAAGATTACGGATTTGTCCCTATGAAAGATTGTACTCTGATACTCGTTTCACACGTAGCGTCTTTACGTCGTGCACCGTCCACGACACAACGTCGTGCTCTCAAATAACCATGGATGTCTATGGACACTTTCCCTAGTCATGACCACGTGTGAAAGGGTCCATAGATATCTATGGTTATTTGAGAGCACGACGTCGTGTCGTGGACGGCGCACGGCGAAAAGTCAACGGGTGTGAAACGAAACTCTGTCCTAGGGGTGGAAGAGAGATAGATAGATAGAGAGAGAGAGAGAGAGAGAGAGAGAGAGAGAGAGAGAGAGAGAGAGAGAGAGAGAGAGAGAGGATGAGTTTCGCCTACCCTGTGGTGGGTGAAAAGAATACTATCACCAAGTCTTTTCACTTAGGGGACATTCTAAAAAAAAAGAAAAGAAAAAAAAAAAATTATATATATATATATATATATATATATTTATATATATATATATATATATATATATATATATATATACATATATATATATAATACATATATATTTATATATATATATAATTTATACATATATATTTATATATATATATATATATGTGTGTGTGTGTGTGTGTGTGTGTGTGTTTGTGTGTATGTGTGTCTGTGTGTTTGTGCGCGTGCGCGTGTCTCTTTGTGTGTGTGTATGTGTGTGTGTCTATGTATGTGTGTGTGTACTTCAAATATATATGTCTGAGTAAATGTATATAGGCACATACGCATGTTTTATTACGTACACATATGTGAACATGATACTAATCTAGAGTTCTAACGCACCGCTGGTCGTTTTCCACTTACCCCTTCGAGTTATGGGGATCTTAATGGCGCATGAACGTGGAGTTGCTTATACAGCAGCTAGATGGATGGACAGATACAGAGATATTAATCGAGAGGGACTGTAAGCCCTCCGTTACACAGAGATGCCACTGAGACAAGCAAAAACATGGTAGATGGAAAGAGAGGTATTGATAGGCCAACAGAAAAATGTACTAAACATATGCATAGGCTAAACGTAGGTAATTGTAGACACACGAGTATGATCATATTATTGTATATATAGAAAAGATGCAAGATGACATCTTTGAGCATACACAGACAGATAGAGACAGACAGACACAGACAGGCAAACAGACAGGCAGACAGACAGACAGACAGACAGACAGACAGGCAGGCAGACAGACAGGCAGACAGGCAGACAGACAGACAGGCAGACAGACAGATAGACAGGCAGGCAGATAGGCAGACAGACAGACAGACAGACAGACAGACAGATAGACAGATATACAGTCACACACACACACACACACACACACACACACACACACACACACACACACACACACACACACACACACACACACACACACACACACACACACACACAAGCACACAAACATAAACACACACAAACCAGAATTTGCTCCTGAGCTGCGTAAAATTGTCTTTAGTCTGTTAGAGAGATAGAGAGAGAGAGAGAAAAATAAAACTTGGAGTAACAAATGATGTCTTGTGGTGTATTATCGCTGCAACTTTGATGATTAGTCTCGTTTTTATAAACTCATTTAACGCGTAAACTCTCTCTAGGCTTTTGTTGTTATCCAGAAGAAAGTGTTTGAAGTCCGTCATCATATGAGACAGGTTGAAAAAAAAATTATGGCAGGCTCGACCAGTCGAATGAAATAATCTGTCATTAGATAGAAGAAAATGTAATGTGTTTGTTGCCGTTCAGATGGATACGTGGCATCATATTGTATGAAGATTATCTGTAATTTGTTGTGGAGTTCAATAATAAGAAGGCAGCTTCATTTGCATTAATTCAAGACTTAGCTGACAGGATACTAATGTGATGTCTGAAGTTTATATCTATTTGTGTGTGG
>NC_134782.1:49156251-49168751 GCF_046742065.1 Oratosquilla oratoria
AAGATTAGGAGGAAGAGGAATGATGATGATGATAAGGATGTGAACGAAGAGTAAAGGAGGAGGAGAAGAAGGAGAAGAAGGAGGAAGATGAGGAAGAGGGTGGGGAGGGTAAGATGAGACAGCGGAGAGGAAGAGGAAGCTCCCAAAAGTTACTAAAGTGAGAGTTGTGGTTAGACAGATATAGGTTAGGTCATGATGTCCTTTAATGGCCATTTACACGGTCAAACTGTTTGTCAAACCCGGTTTGGCAAACAAGGGTTTGAAGTGATGTTTGAGCGTGTGAATGGGGTATTTTGTTGTCAAAAACGGTTGTCAAATGTGTTTGATAACCAGATACCCCCATTCACACAATCAAACATCACTTCGAACACTTGTTTGACAAACCAGGTTTGACAAACCGTTTGACCATGTGAATAGCCCTTAACTCATGAGTAAGCCCCGCCTGCACGCCAGTACCACAACAAACCCTCCCAAAGGGCGTGAGAGAGGGCGTGAGTACTATGTCATACCAGTGTGAGAATGAGTGAATGGGAATTCGTCATTCCCTGAGTTTAGTTTGGTTCCGAGATGTCGCCAGTTCTGCATTTTTCATCGTATTAGCGGAACTTAACCTAGTATCTTCACTCGTGTTTAAAAAGGCGAAAGAAAGGAAAATAACGAATTGACTAAAGAGTAACATATTAATTCCAGTGTAATGATATGTGGGAATGAATACATGTCTTTAAACTTATTATTAACCTAATTTAGGACAAAATAAAACGTCGTATTAGGCTGTACTAACACCGAAGTTGAAACAAAATGTCCAGTTTGTGGTGAATGTTAGTGTAGGTAAAGTAGTCTAGGGCTGATTCCAGAAGACTTTAGTCAGATTCTGAAGTCCCCCGATTTATGACTTGCTGTTGAGAACCCAGAACAGATCGTCGTCGTCAATAGTCGTTAGGAATAGAACTTGGACCTTTACGGTTATGAGGCAGTAGTGCAGACCAATGGGCCGTAGAGGACATGTTCCAGTTACCGTCACCGTCACCGTCACCGTCACCGTCACCGTCACCGTCACCGTCACCGTCACCGTCACCGTCACCATCACCATCACCATCACCGTCACCATCACCATCATCATCACCATCACCGTCACCGTCACAATCACCGTCACAATCACCGTTACAATCACCGTCACAACCACCGTCACAATCACCGTCACAATCACCGTCACAATCACCGTCACAACCACCGTCACAATCACCGTCACCATCACCATCACCATCACCACTCAGGAGACCCGTGTCTTTGAATTCAAGTCGGCCGCTGCCTTCGCCTTCCAGCAAAACCAATCAATCATCACTGTCTCTCCACTCCTCCTCTACTCCTCCTCCTCCTCCTCCTCCTCCTCCTCCTCCTCCTCCTCCTCCTTCTCCACCTCTTCCTATTCCTCCTGTCCCTTCTTTTCCCATATCGCTTTTTTAACCTTGTTCTCTCTCTTCCCTATTTTCCTCCTTTTCTTCTTTCTATTCCTCCTCCTTTTTTCTCCTCTTCTTCCTCTTCCATCCTCACCTCTTATCCTTCCTCCTCATCTCCTCCATCTCCTCTTCTTTTTCTCTCCAGTCTTCCCCTACCTCCTCACCTCCTCCATCTCCTCCTCATCTCCTCCATCTCCTCCTCATCTCCTCCACCTCCTCCTCCGCCTCTTCCTTTAAATCCTCATTCTCCACCTACCTCCACCTCCTCCACCTCTTTCTCCACCCTCTCCTCTCCTCTTCCTCCTCTCGCCCTCCTTTCCTCTTCCCCTCTGCCTCCTCCCCTTCCTCGCTTCTCTCTTCCCTTTCTCTTCCTCTTTGACTTCACCCCAACTCCTCTTCTCTTCTTCCTCTTCCTCCTCCTTCTCCTTCTCCTCCTTCTCCTACTTCTCCTCCTTCTCCTACTTCTCCTCCCTCTCCTCCTCCTCCTTCTCCTCCTCCTCCTCCTCCTCCTCCTCCTCCTCCTTCTCCTCCTCCTCCTCCTCCTCCTCCTCCTCCTCCTCCTCCTCCTCCTCCTCCTCCTCCTTTTTCCTTTCATCTTCTCCTTTATTCCTCTCACGTTCTACTCCTCCCCCTCTCCTCTTCGCCTCTTCCACCTTCTTTCTCTTCTTCCCCTCCTCATCTTCCTCCATTCTCCTCCTCCTCCTCTTCTCCTTCTGCCTATTCTTTCCTTCCTCCTTCCCCCCCCGCCTTCTCTCCTTCCCATCTCATTCCCCATCGCTTCCTCCTCCTCTCCATCTCTTCCTCATCTCCCATCTCTTCCTCCTCCTCCCCCTCCCCTATCTCTCCCTCCTCATCTCCCATCTCTTCCTCCTCCTCTTCCTCCCCCTATCTCTTCCTCCTCCCCTCCTCACCCCCATCTCTTCCTCCTCGTCCCCTTTCTCGTCTTCCTCCTCCTCTTCCTCCCCTATCTCTTCCTCCCCTCCTCACTCCCCATCTCTTCCTCCTCGCCCCCTTTCTCGCCCTTCTCCTCCTTCCTCTCCTTATACCCTCTCCACATTCCTTTCCCTCTCCTCTTCCTCCACTTCCTCTCTCTCTTTATCCCCTTCTTCCTTTTCCTCCTCCTTCCCTCCCAACCCTACTTCTTCTCTCTCTCTCTCTTCCTACCTTTGGTCTTTATACTGGACCAGCTGTTCTATTTTTGGAACAGCTGCCGTGTCCATCTCTACTCCTGCTGTACAGTTCTTCCTGTGTGCTATCTTCCTCTCCCGCCTCCTCCTCCTCTTCCTTCTACTCCTCTTTCTTTCTCTTCGCCCTCTCTTTCTCCTTTTTTTTTCTCTTTGTTTTATTCTACCTCTTTTCCTTGTCCTCCTCATTTTACTTCTAACTTTGGAGAAGGTTTCCGTTAGACGAATGAAACCACATGACATGTGTACTATCTTCCTCTGCCGTCTCCTCCTCCTCTTCCTTCTCCTCTTCCTTTCTCTTCGCCTTCTCTTTCTCCTTTCTTCTCTCTTTGTTGTACTCCTCTACTTCTTTTCCTTGTCCTTCTTATTTTACTTCTTCTAACTTTGGAGAAGGTTTCCGTTAGACGAATGAAACCACATGGCAGCGATTGGAATAGACGGTGACATCATGAACCTCTGTATACGAGTTCACCGAGATCAACGCAAGATGACTTCAGGGCGGAAGAGGAGGAGGAGGAGGAGAGGGAAGAAGAGGAAGAGGAGAAGGAAGAGGGGTAAAAGGAGGAAGTGGAAAAAGAGGAGAGGTAGAAGGGGAAGGGGAGAGGACATGAAGAGAGGAAAGAGGAGGAGGAGGGGGAAGAGGAGGAGGGGGAAGAGGAGGAAGAGGAAGAGGAAGAGGAGAAGGAAGAGGGGTAAAAGGAGGAAGTGGAAAAAGAGGAGAGGTTGAAGGGGAAGGGGAGAGGACATGAGGAGAGGAAGGAGGAGGAGGAGGAGGAGGAGGAGGAAGAGGAGAAAGGAGGAAGATGAGGAAGTGAAGATGGAAAGTTTCTTGTAGTTGAATGGAACTTACTGCCGTTCGTTAGAATGAATCCGAAAGAAAAAATGCTCTCTTCCTCTTCTCGCTCTCTTTTCCTGTGTCCTTCTGTCCACACGTCTCTTCTTCCTCTTCTCCTTGTCTTACTCCTTCTCAGCGATATCGCTCTTTCCATCTATTCTTCTTCTTCTTCTTCTTCTTCTTCTTCTTCTTCTTCTTCTTCTTCTTCTTCTTCTTCTTCTTCTTCTTCTTCTTCTTCTTCTTCTTCTTCTTCTTCTTCTTCTTCTTCTTCTTCTTCTTCTTCTTCTTCTTCTTCTTCTTCTTCTTCTTCCTTCTTCTTCTTCTTCTTCTTCTTCTTCTTCTTCTTCTTCTTCTTCTTCTTCTCCTCTTCCTCCTCCTCCTCCTCCTCCTCCTCCTCCTCCTCCTCCTCCTCCTCCTCCTCTGTCTATCACATCTGTTTCTTTTGATCATCTTCTTCCCTTTCATTTGCATATTTTCTTTTTTACTTTTTTGCCTTGTTTCACTACACCTCCATCTTCTCCTGCTCCTAGTTCTTCTAATTCTCCTTTCTTTCTTTCTCCTCCTCCTCCTCCTCCTCCTCCTCCTCCTCATTTCGTTACTTCTCTTCCTCTCTTCCATATTCCCTTTACCTCTTCTTTCTCTTTTTCTTTTTCCTTCTCTTCCTCTTACTCCTTTCTGTCCTCCTCTTCCTCTCACTATTCATCCTCCTCTTCTTCTCCTCCTCCTCTCTCCCCTTCCCTCCTCCTTTTCCTCCTCTTCCTCTCACTATTCATCCTCCTCTTCTCCTAATCCTCCTCCTGTCTCCTCTTCCCTCACCCTTTTCCTCCTCTTCCTCTCACTACTCGTCCTTCTCTTCTCCTAATCCTCCTCCTCTCTCCCCTTCCCTCCTCCTCTCTCCCCTTCCCTCCTCCTTTTCCTCCTCTTTCGTCTCCTTCTAATTCCCCATCCTTCCTATTTCTCTCTCCTCCTACCTCTCCTCCTCCCGTCTATTTCTCCTCCTCCTCCTCATTTCAATCCCCCTACTTTTATTTCCTCTCCCTCTCTTTTACATTCTCTTTATTTTTCTTCTCCTCCCTCTCCTCTGCATCCTCTACACCTCTTCTTCCTCCTCATCCTCTTTCATCTCCTCTTCCTCCTCCTGTCTTTTGCCTGTGTGTGTATATGTGTGTGTTTGTGTGTGCATGTGTGTGTGTGTGTGTGTGTGTGTGTGTGTGTGTGTGTGTGTGTGTGTGTGTGTGTGTGTGTGTGTGTGTGTCTAGCTGTCTGCTGGTCTGTCTGTCTATCTCTCTGTCCGTCTCTTCCTTCTGTCCATCTCTCTCTCTCTCTCTCTCTCTCTCTCTCTCTCTCTCTCTCTCTCTCTCTCTCTCTCTCTCTCTCTCTCTCTCTCTCTCTCTCTCTCTCTCTCTCCATCATTCTCTCCCCTCACCAATGTCCCCCTCTCCCTTTTGCTCTTCTCTTCTTTTTCCTCTCTCTTATCTTCCTTTCTCTTCTCTCCTTCTGCCTGCCTTCTCTCCTCTCTACTCTACCCTCCCCCCTCTTCCTTCTCCACTCTTTATTTTTCCCTCTTCACTCTTTATTCTCTTACTTTGCCTTTCCTCTCTCTCTTTCTTCTCTCCTCTTCTCTCTCCTCTCTCCTCTCTTCGCTTCCTCCCTCTCTACCCTCTCCTCCCTCCGTACGTCTCTCCTCTCTTTCCCTTCCCTCTTTCTTCTTTCATTTCCTCTCTCATTCTTCCCGTTGACCCTTTTCTCTTTCACTCTTCTTCTCTTTTTCAATCATCTTCCCTCTTCCCTATTCCCTCTTCCTTCTTCTTTCTTCTGTCTTCCTTCTCCTTATTCCTCTTTCCTCTTCCTTATTCCCTCTTCCTTCTTCCTTCTTCTGTCTTCCTTCTCCTTATTACTCTTTCCTCTTCCCTATTCCCTCTTGCTTCTTCCTTCCCCTTATTCCTCTTTCCTCTTTCTCCTTTCTCCATCTCCCCTCTCCCTGTTCTCCTCTCCTCTCCTTCACTCTATCTTTTCCCCTCTGTCCTCTCCTCTTTCCTCTCCTTTCCCTCTCTCCACTCTTCTTTCTCTCCTCTCCTTTCCCTCTCTCCCCTCTTCTCTCTCCCCTCTCCTTTCTCTCTTTTCCCTCTCCTTTCCCTCTCTCCCCTCTTCTCTCTCTCCTCTCCTTTCCCCCTCTCTCCTCTCCTTTTCCTGTCTCCCCTCTATTCTCCTTTCCTCTCTCCCTTCTTCTCTCTCTCCTCTCCTTTCCATCTCTCTCCTCTCCTTTCCATCTCTCCCCTCTCCTTTCCCTCTCTCCCCTCTCCTTTCCCTCTCTCCCCTCTTCTCTCTCCTCTCCCTTCTCTCTCTTCCCTCTTCTTTCCCTCTCTCCCCTCTTCTCTCTCTCCTCTCCTTTCCCTCTCTCCCCTCTTCTCTCTCTCCTCTCCTTTCCCTCTCTCCCCTCTCCTTTCCCCTCTCTCCTTTAGTTCTCCTCTGTCTCTTCTATTTTTCTTCCCCTCCTTTTTCACCTCCTCCTTTTCTTTCTCTCCTCCTCGTCAACCTCTCCTCTTTCTTCTCTTCCGTTTTCTCCTTCTCATTTTCTATGTTCTCCTTCTCCTCCACTTCTTCCACCCCATCCTCCACATTCTTCTTCGCCTCCACCTACGCGGACTTTCCCTTTGCGTTTACATTCCTGGCGCTCTATTCCCTTCTACTCCCTCACCAAGTACTCCCTAGACTCCCCCTCCCCCTTCTCCCCCTCCTCCCCTCCTCCTCTCCCTCCTCCTCCCCCTCCCCCTCCTCCCCTCCTCCTCCTCCTCCCCCTCCTCCCCCTCCTCCTCCTCCTCCCCCCTCCTCCTCCTCCTCCCCCCTCCTCCTCCTCCTCCCCTCCTCCTCCCCCTCCTCCCCCTCCTCCTCCACCCCCTCCTCCTCCCACTCCTCCTCCTCCCCCTCCTCCTCCTCCCCCCTCCTCCTCCTCCCCTCCTCCTCCCCCTCCTCCCTCGCTTCTCTCTCTTTCTCTCACTCCCACCCCTTCTCCTCCGTTGCCCTCTCTTTCTCCCCTCTCTTCAGTCATTCCCTCACCTGTCCTCCCTAACGTCAACTTCGTTTCTCGTTATTTGATTTTACTTTTTTTTCCTTGACCTTATCTCCTCCTCCTCCTCGCCCCTGTCTCCTTCTCCCCTTTTCCTCTTTTACTCCTTCTATCCCCATTTCTCCACATTTTTGTTCTTCTATCATCGTTTTTAAAATATTTTGCTTTATTTTTACTCTTTAATTTTTTTTCTTCTAACTTGACCTTATCTCCTCCTCTCTGTCCTTGTCTCCTTTCCCTCTCTCCTCTTTTATTCATCCTATCCCTATTTATACCCATTTTCTTTATCTTCGATTTTATTCATTTTTTTGTTTCACTTTTATTTATTTTTGTTTGTTTTACTTTTATTCTTTTTTATCTATTTTATTTTATGATTTTTCTTATTTTTTTTTTTTTTTTTTACCTGGTCTCCTCCCGTCTCTGTCTCCTCCCCTCCTCTCCTCCCCTATGTCTCCTATCCCTATTCCTCACCATTTTCTGTTCTTTTATCTTAGTATTTGAAAAAAATATTTACATTTGTACTCTTTGTTTTTACTTAGTGGGACGAATTCGTTCCTCTTTAAAGATTTTATTCTTACCAATACCAGACGTTTTCTAGCTCGATTGTATTTCTACTATCTTTTTTTTTCTCTCCTCTTCCCCGTCCTCTTTCTCTCTTTTTTTCGTATTTCCCCTTCTCTTACCGGCATCGAGTCTTTATTCCTCTTTTTTCTGCTCTTCCTTAAGTCATTCAACCGATTTCTACCACTTGCTCCCACCACCTCATTACTCCTCCTCTCCTCCTCCTCCTCCTCCACCTCCTCCTCTACCTCCACCTCCTCCTCCACCTCCTCCTCCACCTCGTCCTACACCTCCTCTTCCACCTCCTCCTCCTCCTCCGCCTCCTCCTCCTCCACCTCTTCCTTCACCTCCTCCTCCTCCACCCTCCTCCTACACCTCCTCTGCCACCTCCTCCCTCTTCTCCTCCTCCTCCTCCTCCTCCTCCTCCACCTCCTCCTACACCTCCTCTTTCACCTCCTCCTCCTCCTCCTCCTCCTTCTCCACCTCCTCCTTCACCTCCTCCTCCACCTCCTCCTACACCTCCTCTTCCACCTCCTCCCCCTTCTCCTCCTCCTCTTCCTCCTCCTCCTCCTCCTCCTCCTTCTCCTCCTCCTCCACCTCCTCCTCCCCCTCCTCCACCTCCTCCTACACCTCCTCTTCCACCTCCTCCCCCTTCTCCTCCTCCTCGTCCTTTTTCTTCGTGGGCGGAGGCGATTTGACCTCGGCCAACGACCGAGGTAAACTTTATGACGTCAGAAGGAGTTTGCTTTGCCACGCGACTTCATTCATTCGGGCCCACCCCCTTCTTCTGCTCCTTCTCTTCCTCCTCCTCCACCTATTCCTCTTCCTTCTCCTCCTCGTCTTCCTCCTCCTCGTCACCTTACTCCTCGTCTTCCTCCTCCTCTGCATCCACATTGTCGTTCTTCTTTTTCGCCTCCTCCTCCTCCTCCTTCTCTTCCTTCTCCTCCTCTTCCTTCTCCTCGTCACCTTACTCCTCGTCTTCCTCCTCCTCTTCATCCACATTGTCGTTCTTCTTTTTCACCCCATCCTCCTCCTCCTCCTCTTCCTTCTTCACCTTCTCCTCCTCCTCATCATAATAATCGTTCTTTTCTTTCCTCCCTTCCCAATCCTCATCTCTCCCATTCTTCGTCTTTCTTTCCATCCCTTTCTTTCCTTTTCCCAAATACAGAAAAGATCTATTTTCTCTTTCTCTCACTCACGCATACACACAGACACAGATACATACAGACACAGACAGACACACACACAGACACACACAGACAGACACGCACAGACAGACAGACACGCACAGACAGACAGATAGACAGACACACACACACACACACACATACACACACACACACACACACACACACACACACACACACACACACACACACACACACACACACACACACACACACACACACACACACACATGCACACACATGCACAGACACACACTCGCGTGCACACGCATGCTAATGTGCATGTCTGCTTGGGTTTATGGTGTATATATGCACACACACATGGCGTTGGGGCCTTCACGCTTACAAATACAAATGTGAACAAGTCCTTGTAGCAATTTTTCAACACCTGGAGAGCGTCTTCGAATTTTCTTGAAGAGTTTGTCTTTAAGATTAAGCTTTCTCCTGCATTGCCCAGACCCTTCTACCATCTTGGTGTTCTTTGTTTTGTTCTACAACGCACCAAAAGATTCTGTTTTACCGAAAGTTGGGAAGACTGGTCGTAGTCTTTTATCGACCCAGTTAAAGAAGAAGCTTATTTTAGCGTTTTCCCTCATGCAAATCAATCTTTTTACTTCGGGACGGAGAGGGGGGGGGGTCGCCGAATTTATGAAGCGGCCTTGCTGTGGATGTGCTGTGTCTTGCGACACTGCTTCTGACCCAGGGCAGTGGACAGGATGCAGGGATGACCCGTCATCCAGGAGGTGCCAAGATAAGAGGGAGGGAGGAGGGTGGAGGGTAGTGGAATATATAGGAAATGGAATGGGTGGGAGTGGTTTCTATGCCTTTTTCTTTTTGGCTACCCCCCGTGTAGGGGGAAAAAGCCTTTGGTATGGTGTCCAAGGAACCGATGAAGCCTCATTGACTCTTCACACCTTTTCCTCTCCTTTCCCTTTAACTGCTTTGGCGCACTGCATAGATTGAACATAACATAAGAACATAAGAATGAAGGAGACTGCAAGAGACCATAAGGCCTACACTAGACAGCTCCGTATCCATCACCACCTGTCATCCCCATCCATAAAGTTGTCTAATCGTTTCTTAAAACAACTGATAGTTTCAGCGCTTACTACATGGTTACGAAGTCTATTCCATTCGTCGACCACCCTATTAGTAAACCAATTCTTGCCTATTTCCTTTTTAAATCTAAATTTGTCCAGTTTATAACCATTACTGCGAGTCCTGCCCTGTTGTTTTAATATGTTGACCTTGTTTGCATCACCCTTGTTAAAGCCTTTGATCAATTGGTTGTGACAAAAAATCAAAATGCCTCAGAACTCCTTCCTATTTCTTCCTCAACTCTTTGTTCTTCCTCCTCTACTCCTCTCCTACTTTCCAAACTCAATATCCTTCTCACCTCCCCTTCTTTCCTCCTCACTGTCCCCCTCTCTCTCTCCTTCTCTCTTCTCCTCTCTCACTCCCTGTCTACTCTCTCCTTCCTTCCTCCCTTTCCTGCCTCCACTATCCCCTCTACCTTTCCTTCTCTCCTTATTTTCCTCCCTTATTATCTTCCTCCCTCCCCTTCTTCCTTCTCTTCATCCATTCTCCCTCACTCCCTCTTTTTGTCTTCTGTTTTGCCTCCCAATCCACCTCCCTCCCCTCCTCCACCGCTCCTCCATTCCCCCCCCACCATTCTTCCCTCTCCCATCTATCTTTTCCTCCATCTCTTTATTCTTCCCCGCCCCCTGTCTTCCTGTCCTCCCCCTCCCACCTCCCCCCCCCCCGCCACGAGTGGGTCATTCTTCATGGTAATTGGTTCAGTGCTTAACCCAGAGGCTAGGAAGGGCGGTTATGCTTGCCTCACCTAACGCCGTTCGGAGGAGAAGAAGGAAATAAGGGAGGGAAGGGGGAGGGGGAGGGGGAGGGAGGGGTAGAGGTAGGGGGGGAGGGAGGGTGGTCAGGTGGCCTGGAAGGAACGATATATTTCAGCGCGAATTAGAGGCGAAGAGGGAGTGTGGGGGGGGGGAGAAAAATCCCCCCCCACCCTCCTCCTTCCTCCGCCCCGTTATCGCTTGGCAAATGGAGGAATTGTTTAGCCGTTTTTGGCGTGGGAGAAGGAAATCACATATGAGTTTTGCATTCGAGGAAGGGGGAGGAGGAGTAGGACGGGAAAAGGGAAGGGAAGGGAAGGGAGGGGAGGGAGGGGAAGGGAAGGGGAGATGAATTAGATGGAGAAAGGCTGGTGTGGGTGGAAAATGAAGGGAAAAGAAGAGGAAGGGCAAGAAAGTGGAAAAAGGGGGAACAAGAGAGGAAGGTAAGAATGGAGGAAGGGAAGATAATTAGTTGGGAAAATAGTGGAGAAGGAGCAATTAAGAGGGATGGAGAGAAGGGTTAAGAGAATGGAAAGAAATGAGGGAGGGAAGGAAAGGAAAAGATATGATAGGAAAGAATAATGAGAAGGGGAAAGGGAAGGGAGGGGAAGGAAAAGGGAGATGTGAGACAAGAGGAATGTGACATGTAAAAGGAGGGAAGAGGAAAGAGAAGAGAAGCGAAAAGGAAGGAAATGGGAAAGAAAGGGAAGGGAAGAAGGGAGGAGAGTGGAAGAAAAAATGGAAAGGGGAAGGAGAGGGAAGGCAGAAAAGAAAATAGTGAACGGGATGGAAAAAAAATGAAAAGTTAAAGTGAAAAAGAGAGGAATCCTTTGTAAAAAAAAAAAAAAAAAAAAGTTTAATGGTGTGAGAAAGGTAACATAACAAAAACCTATACTATACCTATGCATTTATTAATGTATTTTATTCATTATTTACATTATTATAGTATTTATTTATTCATTTATTTATTTATCATTATAATGATTTTTTTCGCATCTGACCTAGATATGGACCAAAAGGTCTCCTGTCGGTATGCTCCGCCTTTGTAATCCTTTGTAAGAGAAATCCGAAGAGAAGGGAAAGAGGAGGAAGATGAGAAGGGACAGAAATAAAAGGTGAAAGGCAAAAGAATGTGAGGTGAGTAGAAGCAGGAGGGGAAGAAGGGGTAAATTAGGTTCCCAATAACAAGCATGACGAGAGAGAACAAGGAATGGCAGGTGCAGGTCGAGGCTGGAGAGGATTACAAGGTTGACCTCAGAGGATAAGAGTGTGGGTGTGCAAGAGGCTTCATTACAAGTGAGATATCGACCGACAGAGAGCATCATAGATGTGTCATATTTTTCGGCTGACAGGAAGAACACATTTCTTCATAGAGGATACAGTAGGAACAGGAAATACAAAAGGCTAGGGAAACCACATTCCATTACTGCGGGGAAACACTTGGAATATTTTGCTTTGATTACCTGGAGCTCCATTGCAAGTGCGATATCGAGCGATAGAGAGCACCATAGATGTGTCGTATTTTTCGACTGACAGGAAGAACACATTTCTTCATAGAGGATACAGTAGGAACAGGAAATACAAAAGGCTAGGGAAACGACCTTCCATTACTCCGTGGAAACACTTGGAATATTTCGATTTGATTACCTAAAGCTCCATTGCAAGTGCGATATCGAGCGATAGAGAGCACCATAGATGTGTCGTATTTTTCGACTGACAGGAAGAACACATTTCTTCATAGAAGATACAGTAGGAATCATCAGATGCAAAAGGCTAAGGAAACCACATTCCATTACTCCGTGGAAACACTTGGAATATTTTGTCTTGATTACCTGAAGCTCCATTGCAAGTGAGATATCAAAGATATCATAGAAGATACAGTAGGAATCATCAGATGCAAAAGGCTAAGGAAACCACATTCCATTACTCCGTGGAAACACTTGGAATATTTTGTCTTGATTACCTGAAGACGGATGCGTTCAGGTGAGGAGGTGATCGTGGGACCTGTATGATACTTGATCGATCAAGAAAATCACATTTCACCTCAGGTCAGCCTCAGGTCAGTCTCAGGTCAGTCAAGTGGGACCGGAAGTCAATCACTACTCGGATCAAAAGCTACACAGAGGGTGTTACTGAATCGAAAGGCTTAACATTTTATTAAATGGTGTGCTCCTCAATCTGATTCTGTCTGAATGTATTTAGATGAAGAAAAGCTATGAACAATCAAAATCGAAATCGACCGACGCACAAGGAGGAGGGTCGACATGTGAATGTATTATTTTTCTTGCTAATTTCATTCAGTTGTAAGCAACCCAATTACCTTCTGTTAACCCTGGATTCAGTGGTCATTCCCTGTGTG
>NC_134782.1:49176251-49183751 GCF_046742065.1 Oratosquilla oratoria
CATTGATATGATTGTTGATTTATGGATTCATTTCTTGTTGTTTATTTGTTAATTGAAGTCTCTATGAGTCCTCTCTTGCTTACTCGGGGGCAACGGGGTGGGGGGGCAACGGGGGGTCTGTGTTTGTACGGGGTTTGGAGTGCCCCCTTGTGTATTACAAGGCCTCGCATTAGATACGTCCTTGGCAATTTTTGGGTCCGTATCCGAGCTCGCGGTCAGGGACAGGAGGACATAAAATCTGGGTCCTGGGGTTGTCTGGTGTGGTTATAGGACAAAATCTTTAGGAGAAAGGGTTTGGATAAGTAGTACATGCATATGTGACTGCGAACTTATGTATATTTACACACACAGACACACACACACACACAGACATATACACAGACACGCACACACACACACACACACACACACACACACACACACACAAGCATGCATATATATATATATATATATATATATATATATATATATATATATATGTATATATATATATATATATATATATATATATATATATATATATATAATGTGTGGATACAGTTCATATGATGCATATCATGGTAGTATCATTATTCATACGAACAGCTTGTATTGCATTAAGAAATGTTTGAGAAATATAGAAATCTCCTGAGTGTCTGAAAGTATTTCTTGGTCTCAGAGGAGACGCGAGGACACCTGACTAAGCGGAGCTAAATTTTCTAACATATTCTTATGATTCGGATCTTATTGCAACTTGCTCGAAGGAGACTGAGAAGCTGTTATGCACTCAGTGTTGATAAAACGAAAACTTTATTTGGAAGGAAGCACAGGTGACTGTGGCAAAGCTTGGTAAGATTAGATATTGCGATTCATAAAGACTTCGGGTACAGAAGAGGATAGAAAAGAAATGAATTAAATTGAACACAGTAAAGTAAAATACAATAACATAGAATAAGATGAAGTGAAATGAAATAAAATAAAATGAATGAAATAAGATGATCCAAAAATATAAAGAGATTTGATGAAAAAAATATGAAACAAATTAACGATATGGGAGACATACTGGCATGTTGGTGAGGTGGTCATCAAAATGAAAATTTCAACTTTGGACATCAGTACACGCCATTGCTTCTGCAGGAAGTTTAGTCTATTCATTGACTTTGTAGTTGACAGGTTTGTTCAGATCTACTTCTGGATTTAATCTGCGTTCTGAAAGCTTGAGAGAACTGTTTTGTTTGTCTTTCGTGTGAACATATCGCACACGTTTTGCAGCCTATTGTTTTATTTTATTTTGTTTTATTTTATTTTATTACTTTATTTTATCTTTTATTTTTGTTTATTTGATCTTATTATCTTATTTCTTTGTTTTATTCTATTATTCTTTATTTTCTATTTAATTTAATTTTACTTTATTTTATTTTTTATTTTATTTTACTTTACTTTATTTCATTTTATTTTATTCTATTTATTATATTTTATTTTATTTTATTTTTGGGGGAGGAGGGGAACAGAGGTAACCAGAACTATTATGACCTCTCTGCTTATGATGGTATCAGTTTATCTTTAATGCAATTCCCTTTCTCGGCAGTAACACGGGTCTACTTGTAAAGGAGGGATGATAGATGATAACACATCTATCATTATTTCAGTCCATTAGCTACGTCACCCTAGAGAGATGGAAGCCACGAACTCTAAAGAAAAATCAATACCAAGTGTCGATACACCTCACACCTTCCAAGATGGAGCGGACGGGTTAGATTCTGTGACCTTAGGTGACCTCCGAGGCGTGTTCTCACTCGAGTGACCTCGCAACCTCTTCCGAGACATGACCCCCTGTTAGCTGGTCATAAAGGTCATCAGATTACAAGCCATGTCACTTGACAGTGGTCAGTATGAAAATATTCAATATAAACTCACCTAACTACAGGTATATTTTGGCACAAATTTGACGGTGGTCAGTATGAAGAGATGTAATATAAACTCACCACACTACAGGTGTGTTTTGGTACAAAATTTGACTGTTCAGTATGAAGAGACGCAACGTAAACGCAGCGCATTACACGTGTATTTTGGTACAAAAAATTACAAACCTAGGAATATCAACCGAAGATTTAAGTCCTTCTCTATCAAGAGTATGCAAGGGAAATTAAATGAATAGACAAATGGTATCCAGAAAAAAGAAGAAGAAAATAAAAAGACTCTTGTTACGAAAGGCGTTCGATAAACTTGAGAAGGGAGTATAGTGTCAATTAGAGCTAAGATGGGTGTGGGGGACAGTATGGCGGGAGCAATGTTATATGAGAGTAAGAAGGAAGTACATGGATAAATGAAATGAAATTGCCTAAGAATGTTGAAGATGTTTCGTGAAATTGCGGATGAAAATACAAAAAATAAAATCTGAATTAAGAAGATAGGAAGAAGATGAAAAATAAAGAACTGCAGGTTACTAGATTAGTATGGAATTATGCGGAGTATGAAATGAGGCAGAGGGGTGGAGGCTACACACACACACACACACACACACACACACACACACACACACACACACACACACACACACACACACACACACACACACACACACACACACACACACACACACACACACACACACACACACACACACACACACACACACACACACACACACACACACACACACACACACCTACCTTCCTATCTACCTACCTATCTACCTACCTACCTACCTACCAACCTACCTACCAACCTACCTTCTCTCTTTGATGTTTTCTCCCAGGATATATTCTTATGTCTCTTGATAAACACATCGATTGTGTCTCAAGGAGTGAGGTGTCTGCGGCCGTTACAATGGCCGCTGTTGAAATACACGTGCATGATTATCCACGCTGCCGCACGCACGCTGCCGCACGCACGCTGCCGCACCCCGACGCTCCCTTGCACGCACATCAACGCTAAGTCCCCGCGCGGTCCGTCATTTCCAAGATTACTTTGGATTTTCAATCGACGACCGGTTTCGTTCAAGTAAGACTTTTGATCGTAAGAGTCTGGTTGACTGGTTGACGAAACCGGTTGACCGGTTGACCGGTTGCAGGATCCATTGCCCGTTCGGCCATCTGTCTTTCCCTGAGCATCCGATAAGGAGGGGTTTACCAATGCTCACACTTCGTTAGTGCGTCAGTGTCAATGTCTTCGGGAGGTAAAACGAACTTTTGTATTTTACAGTCGAAAAAAAAAGTTCCACGACTTTGGTTCCCAGAACGCGATTGAGACATCACGAACCTTGGCAGTTTCTAGTCCAGAGGGTCCTCTTATGCTAGTTAGAATCGCACTGTTTCTGACCCAGGGCAGTGGACAGGATGCAGGGATGACCCGTCATCCAGGAGGTGCCAAGATAAGAGGGAGGGAGGAGGGTGGAGGGGAGTGGAATGTATAGGAAATGGAATGGGTGGGAGTGGTTTTTATGTCTTTTTCTTTTTGCCTACCCCCCGTGTAGGGGGGAAAAAGACTTTTGTATATGTATGCATGTATGTAGAATCGCATGGCAGAACAATAGCATAAAAGGCGTGTCAAGACCAAAATGATTGGGAAGGATGTTATCACTGTTCCTTTACCCAACCTTCTCATTTCCCCCCTCATCTATACACCATTCACTCCCCCCCTTTCCTTTGTCCCCTTTACTCTTACCCCTTTCCTCTTTTCCATCTTACCATTTCACCTTACCCTTTTCCTCCCTTTCCTTCCACCTTCGACTTTCCCATTTTTCCGCCTTTCCCCCTTTCCTTTGTCCCCTTTACTCTTACCCCTTTCCTCTTTTCCATCTTACCATTTCATCTTCCCCTTTTCCTCCCTTCCCTTCCACCTTCGAATTTCCCTCTTTTCCTCCTATCCCCCTTTCCTTTATCCTATCCTGTCCCTTTTCCTCACCTCACTCTACTCCTTTAACTCTCCTCTTTCTTTTGTCCCCTTTACCTTTCTTCTTTCCTCTTTTCCCTCTTACCACTTTCCCTTCTCCTTCTTCTCCCTTCCCTTCTACCTTCCCCTTCTCCTCCCTTCCCTTCTACCTTCGACTTCCCCTTTTCTTCCTAATTTTTCGGTCCTATTTCCCCTTTTTCTCTTTTATTTCTTCTTTTCTTATTTAAATTTCCCCTTTACTCTTTTCTCTTTCCTCTTTTCCCTCTTACCAGTTTCCCTTCCCCCTTTACCTCCCTTCCCCTCTACCTTCGACTTCCCCTTTTCTTCCTAATTTTTCGCTCCTATTTCTCTTTTTCCTCTTTTCTTTCTTCTTTTCTTATTTTAATTTCCCCTTTACTCTTTGCCATTTGCCATTTGCCCTTTCCCCCTTTGCCCTTTTCCCTTTCTCCCTTCCGTATTTCCCCTCCCATTTCTCCTTTTCCCTTTCCCCATTTTCTCTTTCCACCTTCTCCTCCTTTTCTCTTTGGATCTTCTTCTTGTTCCCTTTCTTCTCTCCAGTTCATTTATTCCTTTCCCCTTTTTCATTCCTCCCTTTTCCCTTTTCCATTCCTCCCTTTTTCCTTTTTCATTCCCCCCTTTTTCATTCCCCTCTTTTCCCTTTTTCATTCCTCCCATTTTCCCTTTTTCGTTCCCCTTTTTTTCCTTTTTCATTCCCCCTTTTTTCCTTTTTCATTCCTCCCTTTCCCCTTTTTCATTCCTCCCTTTTCCCTTTTTCATTCCCCCTTTTTTCCTTTTTCATTCCCCCTTTTTTCTTTTTCCTCCCATCTATCCATCTTGCTTCTTCCATTGTTCCTGGACCTTTTCACTTTTCCTGTACACCATTTCCTTTCACCAATAATTTTTCTAATCCCACGTCATCCCAGTCTCCTTTCCTTAGAGTTGTTAACCAATCATCGAACAAGACGTTTGTAGAAACAGTCTTAGTCCAGTTCGGGGATCACGACTCTGAGGTGTTCTGAGGTAAAAAGATTTACACATTTTTCTCTAAGGTTGTTGAAAATACTCCAATGGACAGTTTGCTAAATTCAAACGGTTTATGAGATGGAAACTGACTCTAAGAAATTGTTCTTCAAAATCTTGAAATGCAGGTTTAAGTGTTTTCCTTTGGACACCATAACCAAGACAAATAAGCACATGCATGTAATGATAGGTTCTGATTATCAAGTCATAAAAGATACCGTCACAACATCTGCTGGTAGCCACATTCTTCCTCCTGTCTACATCCTAGGAGTCAAGCATCAGCAAATCTATGAATCTCTCTACCCAGGCTGACCTTGCCTCATCTGCATCGGTCATCAATCGTCATTCGGTTCACAGAGCAAGATCGGTCGTTGCGTTGATTGTGAGCGCAGTCACCCGACAGCTTTACAAGTGGAGCGAGAATGGTTTCCAAAAGAAATGACATTCATTTTTTCTGCAGCATCTTTCACATGGTTCTTCAGGGCTACTCTTAACCGGGACCAAGTTCGTTATGAAATGTATATATGTATATATATATATATATATATATATATATATATATATGTATATATATATGTATATATGTATAAATAAATATATATATATATGCATATATATAGATATATAGATATATACGTATATATATATATATATATATATATATATACATGAAAAACTGTAAACACCAGATTCAATTGAAGGGTTTATTTGCCCGACGTTTCGATTCCTGTCCAGGAATCGTCTACAGGGGGTATAATGGTTACAAGATGTGAACTCCTTATAAATCGTCGAAGTGGTAAACCTGGGAAAGGTTCACCCTCTCCATCACATGTACAAATCATACCTCATTACAATAATAAGTGCATTACAAAAGAAATAAAGTATTGGTGCCAAAAATAAAGTACAAATAAAAAGTAATAGGTATGTGAACATAAAACATATATATATATATATATATATATATATATATATATATATATATATATATATATATATATATATATATATATATATATATATATATATATATATATATATATAATTGTGTGTACATGTATATGTGCGCATACATGCAAATGCATTTATATGTAAATGAATGCATGTATACTTGCTCGGACGTGACAAAGCGTCAGTGACTTAGCCCGTTGCCCTATGGGCTAAGTCACTGACGCTTTGTCACGTCCGAGCTGAGTTCGAGTCCTCGGCTCGACCACGTTTCAATTTCCAATATATGCTTCCTTCGAGCTCCTCGTCAGTCTCGACTGCGATGGCATGGAATTAAAAGTGATTTGTGGTTGAATATATATATATATATATATATATATATATATATATATATATATATATATATATGAGTACTTTCTACCTTGTATGTTGCAAACGGAGAATCCCCGTCCGCAATGCCCAACCCCCCACCGCCCCCCACCCCCCATCATATTTTATAACGACCTTTCCTGGTTCTCGGGTGACTTTGATTTAATTTGTTTCTCAACTTTTTCCTTTGCTTCGTATTGGCATGAACTCATGCATGCAAACGTTGATAGGCAACTTTTAAGCTGTCGTCCTCACTGCCTTCACCGCCACCTCGTGCTGAAGAAACTGACAGGAATGGAGTGTAAAAAAGATATATATATATATATATATATATTCATGTATATACATGTATATACATATATGTACATATATATGTATATGTATGCAAATATACTCACACGTGTATTAATATGTACATATGTGTGTGTGTGTGTGTGTGTGTGGTTGTATGTGTGTTTGTATGAGTGCGTATCTATATGTGTGTGTACCCACGATGTTTGCATGTTTGCTATTGTGTGTAGGTTGGTTAAGAAGTTATTTTTATTAGAATATGAAGTTAAGTTGTCAAAGTAGAGATGATTAGATCTTCCAAGAAGGGAGGACATTCCAGCTTGGCGCAGGTGGAGAGGCCAGTAATGAACCAATTAGTGGGTGGAGCCACTAGAATGTACCTCCCCTAATTACTCTCGTCTACACGTGGTGTGTGTGTGTGTGTGTGTGTGTGTGTGTGTGTGTGTGTGTGTGTGTGTGTGTGTGTGTGTGTGTGTGTGTGTGTGTGTGTGTGTGTGTGTGTGTGTGTGTGTGTGTGTGTGTGTGTGTGTGTGTGTGTGCGCGCGCGCACGTGTGTGTATTTGTGCATGTGTTTGTATGTGTATACGTATGTGTATATGTGTATGTGTACGCACGCGCGTGTATGTGCGTGTGTGTGTATGTATGTGTGTTTGTGTATGTGTATATGTGTGTGTAGCAAAATCACATAACCCCGTGGTCTCGAAAAAAGGTAAAAACCATTTCAACCCTTGTACAGAGGAGTGGTATTTAGTTATCTAGATCGAACTGTATGCTTGCAGCTTCAGTAACCATTGAATTCATCAGGAAGAAAGACACGGCACGTCTTAGGCCGGTGTCACACTATCCGGCCAGCGCCGTCGTTGCGGCTTGTTGTTGGCGCCAGCAAAGTCTTCGTAATGAGTCATTAGACTCTAAAGGTTATGATAGCAACATAACCAGGGCGGAGGTGTTGGTCGTCGTTATATAAAGTCTTGTCTGTCGCCAGGGGATTTATTTAATCTA
>NC_134782.1:49193751-49196251 GCF_046742065.1 Oratosquilla oratoria
ATATATGCAGGAACCTCATTTCGCCCCGGGATACCCATGCAGCAAAAACCTACTCTCACTGCTTGTCTGAAGATGTAATACACGAAATATCTTACTCTGTACTATTTATTTTCTCCAGTGTTTTTTTACATATGTATATATATATATATATATATATATATATACATACATATATATCATATATACATTCGTACATATTCATAGACAAACCCCTACAGCACTGTAAATATACTGAGAAATTCTGTAAGGCCTGAGCTTGGTCAGGATCACAATAGGGAATAGGAGACACTTTGTTCAGTAATGAGGGCGAATACTAATAGAATTGAATAAAAGATAAAAGGAAAATTTGCATTATGGTGTTGCTACGGGCTTCCACCACTTTCTCCTCCTACTCGTTGTCGTCCTATTTCTTTTCCCTTACTTTTCTCCCTCTTCCACCCTTTCCGCTTCTTCCTATTTCTCCTCCTACTAATCCTCCTCCACCACCATTTCCTCTTATTCTTGCTCCTACTTCTTCGTCTGTTCCTCCTACTCCTTTCTCCTACTCCTCTTCTTCGCCTTTCGCTCTCCTTTTGACTTTCTCAGTGTATTTGCCAGTCCGCCACGGTGAGTGACGGGGAGCGAGGCCACCCGTCTGGCCCCGTCTGTCCCCCTGTCCATCATCGTCTGTACAGGGTACTCTATGCCTAATGTAATATCCCTCACAACAATGGTGGAATCACGTCGGTTCCAACTTGAGGTTGAAGAATATTTCTCAAAGAAAGGAGGGAAAGGGCCTGGAGAAAGTGGAAGGAGGGACTCGCACAGGAGAGAGATCGGTGGCTGGGTCACAGAGAAATTCTCTTTCTGTTAATGGTTTCTTAGTCTGGAATCCAGGATTTAGAGGCGCTGTGTAAGTCATGCTCATTTGGGTGATTATGTGATACCTGACCGAATAGGGAGGATTAAAAAGAATTATAAATGAAGAGCATACCAAAATGAGACCTTTTGGTCTATAACTAGGTCGAATGCTAAGAACAGATAGTTAACGAAGAAATTAACAAACAAGCAAGCCAAGCAATTTACAGGCATTACATAAAGTTACTTAGGTATTTATCTAAATAAATCTTAAATCTTCGAACCGACTACAATGCACTGCCTCTGCAGGAAGATTATTCCATTCATTGACTACACGGTTGGCGAAGTTATTTTTAACCACTTCCAAATTGAATCTACGTCCTCATAGATTGAGAGAGTTTTTCTCGTCTGAAATTTCAGTATGAAGATTTCATCGTTTCTGTTGTTATCGATTCCCTTTAAAATCTTGAGGACCTGAATCAAGTTAGCCCTGAGGAAAGGGAAGCGAGAAATAGAGGAAAGGAATTGCAAAAGAAGAAACAGAATGAATGGAACAGAGGGGAGATAGAAAGTAGGGAGAAGAGACAAGCAGAAAGTTAATCAGTCAGAGTTCGTACATTCTGTGCTGGGTGGAATTTGGGGAGCTTGCATTGGTCTTGATCAAATCAAATACAACCGACTGCAGTAGTACGACTGAATATAACTTTTGGTAACATAGCGTTCTTTGAATATTTTTGTCGTAGTTAAAGCCAGGGGACTCAATTCAGCTGAAGAGAAACGTTGGATCTAATGGGAATTTCGGTCGATTGATGACGTCATTTGTGCCTTTATCTATCAAACTATATATAGTACTAAGGACTTCTTTTCATTATAGGGAAAGTAGCTAAGTCAAATGCACGTACACACTCCTACCTATTCCACTCCTATCCACCATCCTTTCAACCCCCCTTCTACCCATTCCACTCCCATCCACCGCCCTTTCCTCCTCCCCTTCTTATCTTAGCTTCTCGTGGATGACGGGTCATCCCTGTATCCCGCCCACTGCCCTGGGTCAGAAGCACTGCAGCAAGACATAGCACATTCACAGCAAGGCCATTTTACTTAATCTGGGATCACCCCCCCTACCCCTCTCGTCGCTTCATGCGGAAAAAAGACGTGGAGAAATTCCTTCAGGCTGCCTCAAAATACCATTCACGTATGATCACTCCCTACTTCCTCTCTTCCCTTACTCTTACAAAAAAAAAAAAAAAAAAAAAAAGAAAGAAAAAAAAAAAAAAAAAAAAAATATATAAATATATATATATATATATATATATATATATATCGTGAATGGGGCTTTATACTACTAGAATTGTCCTCTTACCTGAATACAATTATAAAATTGGCAGATGGAAGTCATATACAATATGTCACAATACGAAGCGAAAGAGTTAACTGCACAGCCATCGAGAAGGTACCTCTTGGATGAATGAAACTGCATGGCGGTATCGGTCGGAATAAGAACAAGCATGTCATCTGGTATGAGAAGTGTTAATGACGTCGTGTAGACCAAACAGTCGTGTTTCGAGAGAACGACGGGTGTCACACTGTCTGGCGCCGACGTCGCGGCTATTTGTTGGCCATAGGAAAGTCTTCCTTATGAGTCATTAGATCCTAAAGGTTA
>NC_134782.1:49201251-49221251 GCF_046742065.1 Oratosquilla oratoria
GGTGGACGGCCACGTACTCCACACACACACACACACACGCACGCATGCACACACACACACACACACACACACACACACACACACACACACACACACACACACACACACACACACACACACACACACACACACACACACACACACACACACACACACACACACACACACACACACACACACACACACACACACACACACACACACACACACACACACATTCACACTCTCTTTCTCTTTTTCTCTTTCTCTCTCTTTCTCTTTCTCCTTCTCTTTCTATCTCTTTCTCTCTCTCTCTCTCTCTCTCTCTCTCTCTCTCTCTCTCTCTCTATATATATATATATATATATATATATCACTCTCTCTCTCCTCATTCATCCTCTTTTTCCTTTTCTCTGTTTATCATCCTATGTCTCTTTCTCTCTCTCTATCCCTGTGTCCCATTTCTTTCTTTCTTTCCCTCTCATTTTTTTCTTTCTTTTCCGTCCTCTCTTCCTCTCTCTTTCATCCCCTCTCTCTTTCTCTTTCATCCCCTCTCTCTCTCTCTCGTGCCACTGCCGCTGGCCGGCTAGATGCTATAGCGTATGTACGTGCAGGTATTTCCATGGTCTTTGTGCGGTCTCTTGCCTGGCCTTTTGTGTGGGTTTTGCGTTTTGACGGGGTTTTAATATATGACCCAGGGTACAAGTGCAGCTTTGTAGGTTCGCGTGCTTCGGCCAAACATTTGGGCGAGTACCGGTTTTTGTAACTGTTGGTGCGCATGTATTAGTTGGTATTTTATTTTTCTAGTGTACTCCATGTATGTTCATGCTTGCGCAAATATATATATAATATGTATATGTATATATATAAATATATATATATATATGCATATGTATATACACCTATACATACACATATTTTGATGTGAAAGGAACAGTTTAGCTCTTGTAATACAATGTATCATTGTATATATTACGTTGTAGTTGCTACATTCATTCATTTACTTAGAGAATAGAAACTGGGCCGACTTGTGTCTCGGTTTGGTCACGACGGCTGTTCAACTAATAATCCGATGTTTGTCTTCTGCCGCATCAAAATCTTCACAATGCGTTGTTCCCGAATATATGGTTTTATTTATTCCCTTTTGTTAATCTTTTTGTTTCCACCAAACAACACAAACGGGTTCATTTCGTGGCCCATAGCGAGTTGTGTCCTTCGCTAATGAACTGAACAACTCTTACTAACAGGTGACTTGGTAAAGCCCCCGATGGTCCGTTGTGTTTCAATAAAGGCTTGTTAGTTTGTACAGGTGGGATCGCTTCCGTGCGCTTAAAGGCAAAGGCCATGAAGGAGGCGAAGGAGAGACGATTGTAAACTAGACGACTGTAGCTATCAATCTCCTTGTAGACTTAAAAATAATAATAATAATCAGAGTATTCTTTGCATATGTAGTTCTCGATGCACGAGTATTGTCACATCTTGTGACAAAACCTAGTCCAACATAACTTTAACGTAACGTACCGCAACCGTACCTAACCTTGTCTAGCAGTCTTGTTCAGTCAGTAACCATAGAAATTATTTCCTATGCTATGTCCTTCCTCTGAAGATTTTTTTTTGTCTTTTTGCTTCTTTTGCATGCATGAACTGTCCAGTGTATAAATAAACCTTAGTCTTTTCAAAACGGAGAATACTTAACCCTTTATGTTCCGGCTTATGTCAGATTGTTTCATTCAGTTTAGTGAGACGCTTTCAGTTTAGACTATGAAAACGAATCTTGGACGTTTTAGAATATTGTCCTGTGAAAATTAAACAAAAGATATATATGCATGAAGAGGAACATACACGCAACGCTGATTTATGTACTTGATAGTGCGGCTATGACTTAGGTATATGCTAAAACGAAGCTTGATTTGTGTAATCTATGTGGTTAGAAGTAATTACTAGATCCAATTAAAACTCGTGATAACGTAATAAAACAACCAACACCATCCTCTTCCACCAAAAATAATTAAATAAACAAACAAATAAATAGATCAAAGGTTCTTGATTTTTTCCGGTTCTTTTGGAGATGAATATTTGCCAATAAACACTTACATATGGCCAAAGCTCCCACTGTGCTTGTGTACCTGGGGCAGATGACTTTCACTATTGCCGGCCGGAATCGACTCCTTACTTTTTGTAGTGTCCCATGTATATTCCCAGTTTACGTTGACATAAGAACATAAGAGCGGAAGAGACTGTAAGAGACCATAAAGCCTACACTAGGCAGTTCCATCTTCACTACCACCTATCATCTCCATCCATAAAGTTATCTAATCTTCTTTTAAAACAACTAAAAATTTCAGCACTCGCTATACGGTTACTAAGTTTATTCCATTCGTTAACTACTCTATTTAAGTGTCTTAGGTGTATTTGCAAGATGTAACCAATATATGCTCATGGTTCAGGTGTCCTTATAGCTTAGACAAATGGTAATCACTGGCATTCATCTATCAGCAAACATAACGACCAATCCTAAACCTCTAGTAATGTGGTACATATTATCTAAGTTTGCCATAATCTTTGCAACGTAAATGCATTGATACTCCTCTGAGGTTTCCAGTACTATTGTGAGTTGATTGTGAAAACCCAGTGATGCACGAATATCTTTCTACACCTTTGTTTGCAGCCAATCAATCAATCTATCAATCAAATTGACATTCGTCAGACTAGTATCAACTGGATCCTTGGCCGCTTTTGCTCTCTACTTTCTAATATTTCTAGTTCAATTCTCCACTTATGATCAACCCTCTCTTATGTTCCTGCTCGTTCTGTACCACATCACTCCACGTTGATCTTGATCTTGATCTTTCTCGTGGACTCATTCATGTTATTTCTCTCAGTCACGCACGTGAAGATATCTCTAGTTAACTGCTGTGGCATTCTCTCTTCGCCAAGTATTTAAACGCGTGATACGCTGTCTGCAATTACTTTAATACGAGAGATGGTATCTGGCGCTTTACTCACGGGGAATTGTGTTGTCATTGTTATAGCAGGACCCAAAACGCAAGCTTAAACGACCGAGAAACCGCTGCGTTCCACATGCGCTTTAAACGTGGACACATGGTTTCGTGTGTGCTTAAGGTCGAGCGTGTCATAACAGGTTATTCAGGTATTTATCGTAGACCAGTGGAGGAATTCGTGGGCCAAGACCTTCATTACATTGCCGCCTCGTATAGATTTCGCTGCGGCAAATGCAGGTAGTATCACCTTGTAGGCACACGATGTAATTCCAAGATAACGAAGCCATTCAAATATATTATTTGCTGTTCAGTATTCAACATATCTTTAAATCAAGTAGTTCTTTTACAAGAGAATTACTTTATCCATTAGAATAAAATTACACACACACACACACACACACACACACACACACACACACACACACACAAACACACACACACACACACACACACACACACACACACACACACACACACACACACACACACACACACACATATATATACATATATATATATATAGATAGATAGATAGATAGACACATATGTTGAATGTAAAGTTGACAATTTGAGTTTATTTGGGATAGTAAAAATCAGAATGAGGTAGAGATACCTTAATTTCTTATATTTCAGCTATACCCCTTCTTCAGAGTGACAGACAGACATGCATCTCGCCTTATGTACTTATATAACCCGAAAATATAATTTCACTGACTTTTTCGGAAAGCCTAAGCTATGATCCTTGTTTTTCCATCGAGTAGAGGCAGTGAACATCAGCGCAGAAGACACCACCCATCATGGAGAAGAATTCGTCAGTCTAAGCCAAAACAACCAGGGAAGTTTCGGTGGTGGAATAAAACTCACAAACAGACCGAGACGAGCAAACGCGGATCACGTTGTGGGCTTTCCGAGGTATCCAGTGAGATAATGTCCCCTGAGCTTATGAGTATATAAGGCAAGATGTATGTCTGCCCGGCACTCTCTGAAGAAGGTATATGGACGAAACGTAAAACATTAAAGTACCTCTGCCTCGTTCTGATTTTTCCTACGGCAAATAGTTTCATATATATATATATATATACATATATATATATACATATATATATATATATATATATATATATAGATATATAAATGCGTTGTTAAAGTCAACAGCTGTGATAGCATTATTCTGTTTATAGATTTTTTTCTATGTTACGCACCAATATGAGGTCGTCTGGATGCAGATTTCTGAGTAGAGTACTGAAGTTCATGGTATTTTCATATATATATATATTTATGGAAAATGCACACGCACATACATATATGCATGTTTGGTATTTATGACGGGGATGGAGAACTCAAGTTCTCTTTAGGTCTTGGTTGATGAAAATCCTGTTCAATCAGGGCCCCGGCTTCTTTAAGGTCCATAGAGGCTCACTTCAGCTATATAGAATCACCTGACGGCAGCCAGAGAAGGCACGAGTCAAAAATAGACGCTAGGGGCTTAAAGGAGATAGCAAAAGTGGATAGTCGCTCCGCTCTCTTCACATTTGCCAGTCTTGGCCGCCTACGGTACATCTGATCTCACTGCAGATAGTTCTCTATATTAGGAATTTCCGAGATTAGAACATCCCTTAAATTATGAACGAAATGTTCCATGATCTAGGAAATTTCCCAAACCAGAGGCACTTTGAAAAAAATCTAGTAAATTCTTAAAAGGTGTTTTTGTTTTGATCTCTGAATTACAGAAACCCCACACAGGGATTTTTTGTTTATTTTGATGATCCTTACTGTTACAAGCACTGCGTTTGCTTATAGTGACTAAACTCAGTCAAGTCATAGTAGATGGATGAGATAAAGATATTAATCAGAGTCACTATCTGCTCTTACTCTTCAAGACATCCATTATATTTAGTAGTCACCTGGAGGCTATTAAAAAAGAAAAAAAAAATACAATGCATTTCCACAAGCAGTGACACTCGAAAACTCAAATTAAATTTATTCCAGTTAATTCATATCATCTGAGCATGTAGTACTAGCATATTCTCATTATAAAAGAAGTATAGTTATATATATCTTCAGAGGTACTGCATGTTATTACTATAATTTATCGTTACAATGGGATTATTATCCTATAATCACATCTTAGAATATTAAAGCGACATGACGATGTTTTCAGACTGGTGAGGCCTTTTTTCTAGACTATAACAGTGTAGTAATCGGTATACGGGCAAGTGAATAAAGGTCATGGATATTTTGCAAAGCGAGTGACAGAAATTTAACACTAGGTATTTTATTTCATGACTGTTTCGTCCTTATTTTTGTTTGCATACATCGGGTAATATTTAGTATTTGGTAGACAGTATATATTCATAATTCATGTATTGTCTTTGATAATGATTATTCAATGCATCCACTAATAATCAATCAATCACTAATCATCCTGGTTTTGTAATTTTCTATTGTTGCGGGTGTACAAAAATATTTCTTGTAAAGATTGTAATTAGCATATAAATGTTTACATCACGGGTCAGTGTGCTTCCCACGGGCTGGGTTTTAAACCACGTATGTTTACTGAAACAGTTTCTGGTCCTGCTGTTCTACAAAGGAAAATGTTCTGGGGAACATGCAAGGGGTAAACTGAATCAGTAAAGAGACCGAATCTAGCTAAGATAACTGTCTAGATGCTGTTTCAAGATTGAAGGCATAGATGCATGCCATGGTATTGTAAACAAAGATGCATGCATGCATACGGTTAAGCATATGCAATCATGCATGAATGCAAGCATGAAAATACACAGACACACAAACACACACACACACACAAACACGCACACACATACCAAACACACACACACACACACACACACACACACACACACACACACACACACACACACACACACACACACACACACACACACACACACACACACACCCGAGCGCGCGCTCACACGCAAACAAACATACACATGCAGGCACACAATGAGAGAGGATGTAGGAGTGAAGGCAAGCCTACACACACGCACGTACTCACACACGCAACGGCAGCAGCAGCAGCAGCAGGAGCTCTTGGTGACGTCATACCTACGTCATGACTCGTTCCCTGTCGAGTCCATCGTGCTGGCGTGGTCGGCCGTCTAAAACCGGCCCAGCACGTTCTGGTATTGACCTAGGATACATGAAATCCTGGGTCTCCCTCTCCCGTTGAACAAGTTAGCTGTTAATTGGTGGCAACACAATTCGTCTTTGTTCGTCATTACGGAGAGTAAATGCAGTCGGAAGATATGAAACTGGCCAGCTCTCGTATTGATTGGATCATTTTATCGCGGCCCGGGTCTGGAAGCGTGCCAACTTTCCTCTGACGCTATACGCGGCGTGAGTGTGTTTGTGTATGCGTGAACACTCTGAGCTGTGTGTGCGTGCGTGTGTGTGTGTGTGTGTGTGTATGTGTGTGTGTGTGTGTGTGTGTGTGTGTGTGTGTGTGTGTGTGTGTGTGTGTGCATGTGCGTGTGTGTGCGAACAGTAACTTTGTTATATTTTGCTAACAGAAGTATAGAGGAAAGAGTAAGACTCGAGAGGTCCTATCTCATACTCTCCAATTATTTGTGTACGTTTGTGCACCTGTGTTATCATGTGTCTACGTGTATGCGTCTAGATGCATGTATATGTGTACGTACGTTTGTGTATGTGTGTGTGTGTGTGTGTGTGTGTGTGTGTGTCTGTGTGTGCGTAATGTATATATATATATATATATATATATATTATATATATATATGTGTGTGTGTGTGTGTGTGTGTGTGTGTGTGTGTGTGTGTGTGTGTGTGTGTGTGTGTATGCATGTGTGGTATTTAGCGTGCCTTGGAATACTTGTAAAAGTACCTTTCAGTTTCGATTGGATTCTATTGTTTTACATGTGTGACTTAGTTTTTCCCCATTTACATAATATTTCTATTCGCAAAATAACCACAGGAGATGGGAAACTTGTAGACAATAAGTACTTTCGTGTATTACATCTTCAGACTAAATGACAGAGATACAGATTTGTGTTTAAATGTAAGTATCAGGTAGCAACCATGGGGGGGGGGCATTTTTTGTATCACGTTGATGTGATTGCTTGCAAGATTTCTATTTGTGTTGAGGTTATTGGTCACACATATATGATATATTTTTATGTATAATTAATTGGCTTCATAGGTGTCCACATTCTTCATTGTTCTAATAGTATCAGTTGGATCGATTATATATATGAAAATTTCTTAAAGAAATAATCATTTGTTGAATGAGGGACTTTTCCTTTCTGATTAAAATATTCTAGTGATGACAAGAAAATTACACACACACACACACACACACACACACACACACACACACACACACACACACACACACACACACACACACACACACACACACACACACACACACACACACACACACACACACACACACACAGAGGCATGAGTTCTGTAGGTGTCTGCTTCATCTCGATAACGGGTTGTCTCTTGTAAAGACAATCCTGTGAGTTGGATCAACATCAGGAGAACATGGCACATGATGCCCATATAGACAGAGTTGATGTTCACAAATTATGCAGGTACCTGTCCTGAACTAAGTCTCTTGGAAATATCTCTGGTTTAATGCGTAGACATTCCAACGATACCTCTGGTTCTCAAAAGGATTTGGTATCAAAGACATCGAGATGTTCCTTTAAGTCAACATTCATTGTCCAAGTTTCACAGCCGTGGAACAAGGCAGGAAGCTCAAGCGACCTGAGGATTTGTTCTTAGTCCTTTTGCCTAAGTATCGACAACCCCTTACACTCTGGTTGAGCGAATCCATAGTACTATGGGAAATGGAAATTGGTATGTTACAACACATTCGTAAATGTTCACTATAAACCCACTATCGTAGAAATAATAACGGAAGTACAGGGAAACTGTATATTTCGACTACTATCTGTAGTCCTCTTCAGCAGAATGATTCTGCTGAAGAGGACTACAGGTAGTAGTCGAAATATACAGTTTCCCTGTACTTCCGTTATTATTTCTCCGATAGTGGGTTTATAGTGGACTATGGGAAATGCTTATTGTTAGAAGGAATTCTTGGCACGAAAATATGTGCACATGCGCGCATGAGAATGTCAGGTAAATATTCACAAACAGTGCATATGTTTCTTTGTAGGGATCTCCTTCCCTGTCTGTCTAGCGGGTTGTCTAGCTGCCTGTTTGTCTCTGTCTCTCTGTCTGCCTACTTGTCTCTCTCTGAATGTTTGCTGTTTGTCAGTTCACGTGTCTGTCTATCCCTCTCTCTCTCTCTTTCTCTCTTTGTCTCTTTACTTCAAATTTGCCTTAGTTTGTCAACTTTCATTTTTTTCGTCCATTCTCTCTCTTCCTTATTCCTTGTTTGTCTTTGTATCTGACAATCTCCATTTGCGAACGTATTTACCTGGAAAGCTTTACTTCCTGCACTTACCCACCATCATCCCACACTCCCTTTACGTATGCCTCTCCTGCTTATCAGTTATAATCATTTTCCCCGTTTTCACTATGTTGACACCTACCCATTCTCCCTTATGTTCTCTCCGTCCCATTTTCTTTTCCTCCTCCTCCTCCCTCCCTACCTCTGGTGTCTTCATATCTCTTTCTCAATTTTCTTTTTAGTTTCTTTTCAATGTTCTCCATCATCCCCCTCTCTTGCTCACCATCCCGTAAATCCTCGGTTTTCCTTTTGTGACATTTGTCATGTAATATAACCTGCATCCTCTTCTCACTTCGTGAGATAGCACCTTCGCATTCTCTTTTCCTTCTTTATTTCTTCACCTATCTATCTATTTATCTATCCATCTATTTCTCTCTCTCTCTCTCTCTCTCTCTCTCTCTCTCTCTCTCTCTCTCTCTCTCTCTCTCTCTCTCTCTCTCTCTCTCTCTCTCTCTATCTATCTATCTATCTTTCTAACTATATATCTATCTATCTTTCTAACTATATATCTATCTATCTTCCTAACTATATATCTATCTATCTATCTACCTATCTCTCTCTCTCTCTCTCTCTCTCTCTCTCTCTCTCTCTCTCTCTCTCTCTCTCTCTCTCTCTCTCTCTCTCTCTCTCTCTCTCTCTCTCTCTCTCTCTCTCTCTCTCTCTCTCTCTCTCTCTCTCTCTCTCTCTCTCTCTCTCTCTCTCTCTCTCTCTCACCCTCCCTCCCCCCCTCTCTCTCTCTCTCTCTCTCTCTCTCTCTCTCTCTCTCTCTCTCTCCCTCCCTCTCTCTCTCCCTCTCTCCCCCTCCCTCTCTCTCTCTCTCTTTCTCATATCTCTTTCTCTCTCTCTCTTTCTCAATCTCTCTCTCTCTCTCTCTGTCTGTCTCTCTTTCTCTCTCTCTCTCTCTCTCTCTCTCTCTCTCTCTCTCTTTCTCTGTCTCTCTCTCTCTCTCTATCTATCTATCTATCTATCTATCCATCCATCCATCCATCCATCCATCTATCTATCTACCTCTCTCTGTGTCTATCTATCTATCTATCTATCTATCTAACTATCTATCTATCTATCTATCTAAGCTAAGTATGGCCAGAGTTGTGCTAGTTATGCTTCTAAGGCAAAGTGTCTGTACAACTGAAATGCGACTTGTAGCAAAGTTTACCTTATCATGTGGCAAGAAATTACCCTTCTCCTTCTCCAAGTCCATCAGAGGGTGTGAAGGTCATCGACGAGAATGACCGTCAGCATACGAAGAAAGAATAATGATATGGTATGCTTTAATGAAGGTACAAAGGGGGTACATTTTTATAAAAATACTATACAATATTTGGAAGGAGAACACCGTAAACTGATTACAAAAGGTCAGATTATTTAATGCAATTCTTGTCACAGCAATCTTCTACGGAGAAGAAAGCTGATTAATGAAGGAGCGAAAAAAATATTGGGATTTGAAACGAGATATTTGATATGAATATGTATTATCGGATGTTGGGAAAGAATATGTAAATGAACGTATAAGGAGGATGACAGGAATGAGATTGATAAAAGAGAATGTCTGGAATGAAAGGACTACGAGTAGATGGTTTTGGCACGTGAAAAGGGTAAGAAAGGAGTACATAAGAATTGAAAGACTTCAAGAGACCATAGGGCCAACACTAGTCAGTTCCGTGTTCCTTACCACGTTTCTTGTACATTGTTATATAATTTTTTCTTAAAACAACCAATTCTTTCAGCGTTCACTACATGATTACTAAGTCTATTCCAATCGTTAAACACTCTGTTGGTAAATCAATCCTTGTCTATTTCCTCTACCTCCACTAGAATATGCAAGAAAGACGACGCCGTGGAAGATGAAGAATTGAATTGAATAATTGGGATTTATCAAGCGTCGCAACATCATGGAAGATGAAGAACAATGTGTTCTAGACCCTGGGAACGGTCAACATACAAAGTTAAGAAGTGATGGTTTCAGTAAGAGACAGGACAATGGGATATCGACACCAAGAGCTTTAAATTAAAATCTATATTAACCAGTGCTTCCATCCTTACGGTTAATTTCGCAATGAAGAAGTAAATTCATGGAGAGAGTAAAGGAAAGATAGATAGGATATATGGTAGGAATTAGAAAATGTCAGTATTTGCCTCCAAGCATGAAATAATGATGCGTGGCTCTGGTTTGCTGGGATACCTGAAATCCCTGATACATTGTGTCTGTATCCCATACAGGGATCGGTATCGGAGGCGCGCGCACACGCACACACACACACACACACACACACACACACACACACACACACACACACACACACACACACACACACACACACACACACACACACACACACACACACACACACACACACACACACACACACACACACACACACACACACACACACACACACACACACACACACACACACACACAAGTTCATACATAACGCAGCATAGCACAATTTCCGCATTGCATTGGTTGCATGAGAGCCCAAATCAAGTTAGTGAGTTAAAGCTGCAAATATTTCAGCACAGGGCCGGTTGGCGCAGCGCTAGCTCCGACACAACACTAACTTTGGTGCCTTCCACCTTAATTGCTTGTTATTTCCTTAATGAGACGCGCCTGCTCGGTGTGTGGGGGCAGCTAAGTATGTGCGTTTGTACGTGCGTGTTTGTGTGAGTTTATGTGTGTGTGTGTGTGTGTGTGTGTGTGTGTGTGTGTGTGTGTGTGTGTGTGTGTGTGTGTGTGTGTGTGTGTGTGTGTGTGTGTGTGTGCGTTTTGTTTTGGGGCAGCTAAGTATGTGCGTTTGCACGTGCATGTTTGTGTGAGCTTGTATGTGTGTATATGTGTGGGCGCGCGTGTGTGTGTGAGCTTGTATGTGTGTATGTGTGTGTGCGTGTATGTGAGTTTGTATGTGTGTACGTGTGTGTGTGTGTGTGTGTGTGTGTGTGTGTGTGTGTGTGTGTGTGTGTGTGTGTGTGTGTGTGTGTGTGTGTGCTTGTGTGCGTGCGTGTGTGTGTGTGTGTGTGTGTGTGTCTTGGGTGGATCTGGTTTTCTTTTATTTTTTCATTATATAAATCCAAGTAACAAAAGTACATTTTTAATCCAACAGATATGTTTGTTAGATGACAGGTTACCTCCTCTTGATATTCCCAGATCTTTCTCCTCTCTTGCCTTGGTGACTCTTTCACTTATTCTTGCATAAGTTAATGATGGTCCATTAAGCTACTTTCAATTTCTATTACTATACGTCATCTGGGATTGAAAATCCGAGTATATATGCTGTTTAGATCTCCTTGCATCAGCCTAATCTCCTTCTCATCCCCTTGTGAGGGTCTTCCCATTGTCCACAAACTTTTTTGTGCAATTATTAGGTTATCGATCCTTTTGTTCGTTCAGTGTGGCTAAAAGGTACCGACTGGGAGTTTCTCCCATTGTGACGACCTGCGTTCGAAGCTCGCAACGTCCGGATTTGATTATATGTTTGTGTGAACTGTTGTACCTTTTATCATGCCATTTACATAGATAAGGAAAATTAGGTGTAGTAGTACCGACCCTTCTGAGATTTTGATGTGTTCCAATTTCGATTGTAGTCCATAATAGGGGATCTTGTCGAAGACCTTCTCTAGATCTAGGGAAATGCAATACACACAGCATTCTTCCTTCTGCGTGGATTTTTTTTTTTTGGGGGGGCGGGGGGATCTGAATCTAAATTGTCTGTCCGCCAAAATGTGAATCGATTCGAAGTGGTTAATACGCCGGTCTTACTCAGTGTATGTGTGTGTGTGTGTGTGTGTGTGTGTGTGTGTGTGTGTGTGTGTGTGTGTGTGTGTGTGTGTGTGTGTGTGTGTGTGTGTGCGTGTGTGTGCGCGTGCATGCGTCTTTGTATCTGTGTGCGTTTGTGTATGCGTATGGGTGTATGTATGTGATAGTGTATGCTTCTGTTTCATTTTAATTCATTTTGGTATCCACCTCCTTTTATCTAGAATCCGGTATCTATTTGTAAACTGATCTATTCACTTGCTCAATTCTAGCCTCTTACCAAGGAAATCTGTATGGAAATAGTGAATTACTTTATATAGATAATGACAATGGTTTAGCTTCGTGAGCTTTGTGTTAGTTCGTCTATGATTAGCATAAAACGAAGGTTATTCTCTTTATCATAGCAAGTGAACACAAAATCCGACTTTTAAAGAAGACAAATAGTTAGTATTTATCTCCCTAGGGAGCAATTAGACGCATAAAAACAAGCTAAACTTAAGCCAAAGAAATCGTGTATATCTTGAAAACGGCGTGACTTCGTTGGTAAAGAGAAGTAAAGAGAGTCGTATGGGATTTATCTTTAATTAGATGCAAAAACTCTTTTATCGACATGATTTTTTTATTCTACGCAAAAATAAATGTATGCGTGTGTATGCTTCCGCGTGTTTATGTTTGTTTACATGTGCATGTGTATACGTGTGGCTGTCTGTATATTTATGTTTACAAGCATGCACTTACACATACTCAACCCCCACACATAAATACGTATGCAAATGCAGACAAACGAGCACGCACACACGCGCGCACACACACACACACACACACACACACACACACACACACACACACACACACACACACACACACACACACACACACACACACACACACACACACACACACACACACACACACACACACACACACACACACACACATACCCATACATATATAAATTCACACACGATCATAACGTATACAAATACACACACTGTATACAGAGAAACCCAAATATACATCGACCAGATACTTCAGATTTTCTCTCTGATCAACAGTTTAGCGTGTTAAGGTGAAATAGCACTTATGACTTTGGATGAAAAATTGAATGAAATCTGGAATGTATGTAATACTACTGTCACTGTGGGAGGTAACCTCTGAAGTAGTTTGTGGAGTAACATTATCTCTTTAGTACTGTGTGTTTATCTACTCTCTCATAACTTCCAAGTGGCTCGCCGTGGAACAAGTACATTGAATCTGCCTTTCCGATTGTTTAATGAACCCAATTGCACAATATTGGAAAATCCTAACCTATCTATCTATCCAACTAAAAGGTAAATAGATTTCTCTTGGTATTTCGTAACTGAGTACAAATACATCCGTACCTTTATGTAAGTACGGTTTTTGTTACGTAAGCTTACCATGTTCATACATTACAGACACACATACACACATACATACATACATACATACATACATACATACATACATACATACATACAAACATACATACATCCATACATACATACATACATATGCATAAACACATACATAGATATATACATACATACATAGATATATACATACATACATAGATATATACATACATACACACATACATACATACATACATGCATATTCGTATATGCATGAACAAATACATAGATATATACATACATAATCATATATACACAAACATATGCATACATACATGTAAAGTGAGGCACTTATGCAAATACCCATTTGTCGCACAGTACATATAATGAATGCATTATACATGTTGCATCTCTGGAGGCAGTGTAGTGTGCATCAAAGTTGAATCTGACTTCTAGCCTCTGCTGGAAACCAGAGCATTTTCATTCGAATGATGTTTACAGAAAGAGAGAATATGTCCTTTCTTCCACCATTATTGAGGGACCGTAGCTCCTTTTTTTTCCATTCTTTTCTGTTATTTTTGGAGAGAGTGGAAACGTCTGAGCCCCACGGTCAGAGCGCCGGGACACGCTTTCTTCCCTCGCCATTGTTGAAGAAGTGGAGTACACCAACGTTGCAGAACAAAAGCCCCGCGGATCAAAGGGAGTCCGGAGGCGGCAAAAGGGACAAAATGTCACTGGCTTTGCGGTGGAGGCCGCGACGATTGTGGAGTCGGCGGGTGGAGGGGTGGGGAGGTGGGGGGGCGTCGACGGTGGCGGTGGAGGCGGAGACGGCGGCTGTGGTGGCTGTGGTGGCTGTGGGAAGTCCCACAGGATCTCGTTCGTCACCTCCTTAAGGTCTCCAGAGATCCAAGATTTTGCTTTATGAGTCTGGCCCCCGTAGTTTGCTCTCTGTATGAGGAAGAGATTAATGATAATTATTGCCTCGAGTTTTATTAATTGGAAGCTCGCAACCTTAGTATTCAGTAACGGATCTCAAACTTACCCATAGACCTCTCTTCCGTCAGTTCTTCTTATGTGAAAATTGTATGGAAACCGAATCTGACAGAAAGAGTTGTTGGGTCCAGTGTATCGACCGAGTGCCAACCCTTCAGGGCTGCGCCTCTAGTCGAAGATGAAGGTGTTGCTGAGCTTGAAGAAGAATGAAAGGAACATGATGCTTTCTGACATTTGTCTCGCAGATCCGTCACGTTGGTTACTGTAAAGGACACCCCAAAAGGAATTAATGTAGAGATACAGACTCCTTCAAAGAGCCTGTGGAATGTGTATATGTTATTGGGTCACGAATTAACAAAGTGAAAAAGTGTAATTTGATTTAATGACTCCTTTGTATTGTAAATTTTAATTATAGAGACATGTACTTGTTATAGACCTGGACAAGACACTATCCGCTTTGGAACTTAGAAGTCAGTTGAAATCTAAATTTTGTTAAGAGTCTTGTAATATTTCTCTCCTAAGTGTTGCCTGCTTACCTTGATCGAAAATTGACTGAAAATTATTATTACGTTGAAGTAATTTATTGTTACGTCGTTTCGCTTATTGCAGATTTTTTTCTCAAGTACATCACATGATATTTACTTTGAGACGTTCAATCATGTATATATTCGCATATATGCACTTGATTGTTAAAAGAATATTACTTCCTCTTCGAATAAACGTACAGAATCACGCGCGCACGTACACACACACACACACACACACGGTGTGCGCTGAGGGGTGTTGGAGTAACACCCCTCAGCGCTGCGATACTGATATTATTTCAGCCCCGGGTTCGACCCTCGCCCGGGGCTGAAATAATATCAGTATCACAGCGCTGAGGGGTGTTACTCCAACTCTCGTGGGCGGGGAGTTGGGTGTGTGTGTGTGTGTGCAAGGTCATAGCATTACCCATAGATCGGACCTACGAGCTCTGAGCTCTCTTCCAGGAGGGAAATAGCTGTCGATCACGAGTCCAACACGTGATCCAAATACCAAGTGAATACACACACACACACACACACACACACACACACACACACACACACACACACACACACACACACACACACACACACACAGACACACACACACACACACACACACACACACACACACACACACACACACACACACACGCACACACAGACACACACACACACACACACACACACACACACACACACACACACACACACACACACACACACACACACACACACACACACACACACACACACACACACACACGCACACACGCACACACAGACACACACACACACACACACACACACACACACACACACACACACACACACACACACACACACACACACACACACACACACACACACACACACACACACACACACACACACACACACACACAGTTGCTATATAGTCATATAACTCCCGTAAGGTTTTCGAGTATAGTGGAGTCAACCCTTGGTTATTTGATCACGTTGCTCTTTCAAAGATGATGTGATAACAATAAATATCTCTAATGTACGCGGAAAGTTACTAATTTTGTATAGTTCCTTAAGAAATATTTATTACTACCTACACACTGAAGTTAGAATATGAGCAAAGGAAGTTGGCACGCACTGGGACAGATACGTCGTGACGTCATGTATTCATAAACATCTGTTTATAGTATGAGCTTGTGCTAATTTCGCAGTTGCGATCGCCAGCCGATCTGCCTGGTGCGCAGTCAACAACCTTAGGCAGGGAACATTGAACCTATATCTTTATAGCTCTATATCCTTTGGGAGGTTTAATAATTTTGCATATAAGCTATACCGAACCGCTTTAGGAAGTTAGTTGTTGGAAACTGTAAAAGCACTTGTAATCAATTAGCATTAATATAATATTTGTAAGTGTTTAGCAGCATATACAATTGAACAAGTTTTTAATAATATCTAGAGAAGCTAATAATTTGCAAAGAATGCCTGACATGTGTTTACTTGCTGTTTTTTATTAAGATACAGAAAAGTCAGGGTCTGAAATCATGCGAAATCTAACAAAGGCAACAACAAACGGATGTATATAATCAAAGTCCCCAACTTTAATGGGAGAGATTAGCAATAAATACCATTCTGTCACTATGGGCCACTACATATTCCTCGAAAATTATCGATTAAAAAAATCAAGTAAAAATGCTTACAGCAATGGGCAAATATAGTGTTTTTTGATATAATCAGTATCATAATTTCTGTTTTAGCCTACAAAGATCTGTCCTGTTATTCATCAAGAAGATTGCTTTCTGTAAACCATCGGGAATCAATAACGATAGAGTTGTTTATATTTTCAATTAACAGAACTGATACGTTAAGAGAGAGAAATAATTTTTTACCTTCGAGGTACTAAATCCAAACATAACCTTACTAAACCTAACTTCATCTAACCTAACCTAACCTAACTTAACCTAACCTAACCTAACTTAACCTAACTTAACCTAACTTAACCTAACTTAACCTAACTTAACCTAACTTAACCTAACCTAACCTAACCTAACCTAACCTAACCTAACCTAATTGATGGGAAAGAAGTAAATAAAGTAAATTCTGAAAGGGACCTAGGAGTAATCATCACCAAAGACATGTCGCCAGATAAACATATAGATAAAATAGTCGGGGAAATATACAATTTGTTGAGATCAATAAAGGTGGCCTTTAAATACCTGGATAAGGAAATTATCAAGAAAATATTACAAACACTGACAAGGCCAAAACTAGAATATGAAGCGCTGATATGGTCACCCAGTGCAAAAAAGAATATAAGAAAACTAGAAAGAATACAAAGAGCAACGACAAAGATAGCCCCAACACTTTCAAACCTGACATATGAACAAAGACTGGCCGAACTGGAATTGCCAACTCTGGAACAAAGAAGAGAACGAGAGGACCTACTAACCATCTACAGAATTATGAAAGGAAAAGAATGCCTTGATAGACAGGACTTGTTAAAGTGGGACAGAGGAAAAACAAGAGGACATGCAATGAAACTCAAAAAGGATAACTACAGAAGAGACCTGAAAAAGAACAGTTTCCCACACAGAGTGATAGATATATGGAACAAATTGGATGAAGAAATAGTGTGTGCAAACACAATACAAGAATTTAAGAACAAACTTGATTTTGCGAGATACAAAAACAGGTCACCACGAGCATAGCTCCCCTTCCCGTATAATACAACTAGGTAAATACAACTAGGTAAATACACTCACACATATGAGGTCTGAGCTCTCTTCCGGGAAGGAAATAACTGTCAATCACGAGTCTAACACGTGATCCAAGATCATGTTGAAGAGATAACCATCCACAAGTACTACTGTGTTGCATAGTTACAATTGAAGCACCTTGATGCATTTACATTTGGAACAAATTTTTCTATCAAAACTAGCATTTAGTTATTTTTGGATTTGAAAATGGCGTTAGACTATGTCGGCTGTTTCAGAAACCCCTGGTAGTATCATGGGTCGAACGTCGAGTTTCCTTCTGGCCGATGGCTAATGAAAGGCATGCGTACTCTTTGATCTCATGTTATTAAACGTGAAGACCTTTAACAACCCCTCACCCATATCAATTAAGGTTTTGGTCTCTTACGTTGTCTAACTGAACCCATGGGTGGAAGTGAGGCGCGACCCTTATAAGACCCCATTGAAGCCGACTTTAGCAAAACCGCTTGGCAACGGTCGTTGCCCTAACATCTGCCCTAATCCTCCTATCCCCTTACCCCCTTACCCCCTTCTCCCCCTTCTCCCCCCTAACCCTCTTCTCTCCTCCGACGGTGTGGATTTCTGTCTCGTTTGTGTAATTTGTGTAACACGTTTTTAAGTCTTTCGGGGGGCGGTACCGCATCTTGTAATGAGCCAAACTGTTTAATTTAGGTGGTTGATAAACTCGTGAGTGAGCGCTGCTTCGATCCTTGAAGTCTTTCTATTCCAGATCCGTTGCTGAGTTGAATAGAATCGCGCACATACACACACACACATATTCACACACGCGCACACACACACACACACACACACACACACACACACACACACACACACACACACACACACACACACACACACACACACACACACACACACACACACACACGCACACACACACACACACACACACACACACACACACACACACACACACACACACACACACACACACACACACACACACACACACACACACACACACACACACACACACACACACACACACACACACACACACACACACACACACACACACACACACACACACACACACACACACGGGTAGTCTGAATTCTATTCCGCTATTTCAATGATGGACGTCTTAATCTACTATTGTTGACATTTTCTTTAAGACTTCTTATCTAAACGACATGATCAAATGTGTACGTGATGAAGAGTGTAAACGTACCATACAACAGGAGAGCTACTTTCTTAATTAGTGTCACTTGAATGAGCCCTCAAAAAGGTGTCCTAAAGCCAGCGTAAACAGTACTACATAACATGGTAGCTACAGCATTTATTGCTTTGAAAGCGTAATTTCCCAAACAAGGTATACAAAACCACGTCTTAAGGAACTTGACATTCAACACTTCAGTTCAGAAAAAAAAATATATGAAAAGGACATAATAGAATGTGGACATATGGAACAAATTGAACGAAACAACAGTGTGTCCTAGAGCCAGCGTAAACAGTACTCCATAACATGGTAGCTACAATATTTATTGCTTCGAAAGCGTAATTTCCCAAACAAGGCATACAAAACCACGTCTTAAGAAATTTGACATTCAACACTTCAGTTCAGAGAAAAAAAAACTATGAAAACGACGTAATAGAAAAATGTGGATATATGGAACAAATTGAACGAAATAATAGTGTGTACAAGAAACCTACATGAATTTAAGAGCAAATTAGACACTGCGAGATACAAAGACGGGACCTCACGACCGTAGCTTCTCTTCCCGTAAAATACAACTAGGTAAATACACACGCACACACAAACACACAAACACACACACACACACACACACACACACACACACACACACACACACACACACACACACACACACACACACACACACACACACACACACACACACACACACACACACACACACACACACACACACACACACACACACACACACACACACACACACACCTCTCATGGCGCTGTGGTTAGAGCTCTGGCCTGCCAACGGAGGTCCGGGTTCGACTCTCGACACACACACACATTACAGTCGAAAAGACACGCATATAAGAAACACAAGTATTACCATTGACAGAATAGACCATTGACAAGCACATTCATCCTAGCTTTGAATTGCACCAACCTGATCGCCTACTTACAAAAATACTGCTCCAGATGCACACACCTGTATTAGCCAACACACGACACG
>NC_134782.1:49226251-49236251 GCF_046742065.1 Oratosquilla oratoria
AGAATAGTTTTTAACCGTCCGACTATTACCTCAACGATCTTTTCTTATAGGAGTGCTAGATCTACAAGAGTCACAGTCCACATTGTGTTTCTGTTGTTAGAAGGATCTCTTATGCTACTTTCACACATATCGACTTTTTGCCGTGCGCCGTGCATGACACGACGTCGCACTCCCAAATAACCACGGGCTTCTATGAACATTTTCACACGTGATCATGGTCATAACATGGGAAAGTGTTTACAGATACTCATGGTTATTTGAGAGCACGACGTCGTGTCGTGGACAGCGCACGGCGGAAAGTCGATACGTGTGAAAGGAGCTTTCGGTACATCAAGGGGGCGTGCTCGTTGCTTCCAACCAGACAACCCTTTTGGTGTTATTAGCGAGTAAGCGGAACATTCTTGGCTGCCTTTGTGCAAAGAAGAGTTCGTTACGCCCGTCAGAAGACCGTTGAACGGTAAATCAGAATTTAAATTTGAAATTCAAATTCAAAGCTAAGGTTTTATTTGGCCAAAGGTAGAACTTGTTTATCATTACATTCAGATTCGTGTAATTTTTCTTTTAAGACGTTTATCAACACAAACCACTAAATGATAGACTATAATCAACTACAAATGTCATTTGAAACCCAAAAGCCACGGTAAAGGTTATGTAGAATAAATACGCAAAAAGAGGATGTAAAAGGAATATGATTGATCTATCTCAAGGTAGTCAGGGGTTTAGAGATGTATCAATTGAGCTCAACTAAATAAGTGGACATTTATGTCCCAATCAGAGAGGAATATGGACTTCAGTCACATATCAAGATGAAGAAAAAAGTTTCAGTCGAAAGACTTGTCGAGGGAAGACTTAGCAACAATGTAGCGCTGAAACAATTGGTTGTCTTTAAGAGAAGACTAGATAACTTTAAGAATAAGGATGACAGGTATTGGGGGTGATGCAAACAAGGTCATCATATTAAAACAACAGGGCAGGACTCGCAGTAATGGTTATAAACTGGACAAATCTAGATTTAAAAAGGAAATAGGCAAGAATTGGTTTACTAATAGAGTGGTCGACGAATGGAATAAACTTAGTAACCATGTAGTAAGCGCTGAAACTATCAGTTGTTTTAAGAAACGATTAAACAACTTTATGGATGGGGAGGTCAGGTGGTGGTGGATACGGAGCTGCCTAGTGTAAGCCTTATGGTCTCTTGCAGTCTCCTTCATTCTTACGTTCTTATGTTGGTTCACAGATCAGAGTCTCGTTGTGGTGAGGTCTGTAATGATCTTCCTGTGATTATCATGAGCGTTTCCTGTTGTTTATATCACAAATAGTATCATAGCCGCCACAAACCTTACAATAATCCAGACTTCCGCGCCGTTTAGGTCATTGACCGCACAAGTTTTATGAAATCACCATTTTCTGGAATTTAGTGATATCCCTACGGACCAGAGTCGCACAGCGTTCTTTTATGGTGGATGAGACCGGTAAAAAAAATGCTGATCACTTTTAATTCTTACTGTCCTTCCGAGAAATGTTGAAATACAAAAGTGTAACGTTCCCACAAGTAAGAGTTGAAGAACAGGATATTTTTAGTTCACGAGAACGTTGATCGCCTTCGTTCTAAACACTAAGTAATTAAGTAATTATGGACAATTGAATGCTTCACGCAAAAGCCGGTCCGGTAGCAGCGGACCTGCACTAGAAAGGCCTAAAAGGGGTTCTGGTGATGAGCGGTGTCCCCCCCCCCCACCCCCCACCCCCCCCGGGCTGAGTCTTGCAACTGGCGTCGACTTATCAGTAACAAAATTATTAGTTGTCATCATTGCATGCTTTTCATTTACGTTTGTATAGTTACGTTTTTAGTTTTCCGTTTAACTTGGTCACCACTTGTTACAAACTACCATTACCATTGCCCACCATCGCTACTTTTGTCTCCACCATCACCACAGCCAGAATCAGCCAATCCAAGAATTTTTACTTTGGCTGCTAAGAATAGTTCCCCGTGGTGGCCTAGCCAGTCAAAGTTTTGTGCATGAATGATTCATTTCATTAATTAAAGAATTTCATATCTTTCTCTACTAAGGACAGTAGCAAGTGCAAGGCCGCGCTAAGGCTACGGACGCACGAGAGGCAGTTCAGCCGCTCAACCGCTGCGGTTGTTTAGCCGTTTTTATAGAACACACTACTTTTAATGGAATTGCGCGCATTAGGTACTTAACCGCTAATGCGCGCAATTCCATTAAAAGTAGTGTGTTCTATAAAAACGGCTAAACAGCCGCAGCGGTTGAGCGGCTAAACAGCCTCTCGTGCGTTTCATCCTTAAGACCAGTACATCACAGACTCGGGGTTCCTGTACCGAAGAAGTATTTATCATTGTTAGGCGAGAATTTCTGTGCTCGAGGAGAGCTGAGTGTGTGTTAAATTTGTTGTAAATAATCGCCCAATGGTAACTTGGTGAATTTATGAATATATTACACTCGTTTATGAATATAGGTAGGTGTGAATTAATCCATTTTTGAAACATGCACACACACACACACACACACGCACGCACACACACACACACACACACACACACACACACACACACACACACACACACACACACACACCTACACACACGCACGCACACATACACACACAAACACAGTCACACACACACACCACACACACACACACACACACAACACACACACACACACACACACACATATATATATATATATATATATATATATATACATACATTTACATACATGATACATACACGCAAGTATGTATATACAAATCATTCACCTTTTAGCTGTAGCACCTTTTTAAAAAAAATGGGACTCACCAGACAACCCATTTAGGGAGAGTAGATTGCCCCTTACCCAATTTGAGGGGAAGGTGCCTTTGTCCTTGTCCCCAGTACCAAGGGAAAGCTTTGCCCTTTTTCTATAGTCTTCTTTCCAAAACTGAGCAGAAGTGTCTAGCGTTAGTCAAAGTAAATTTATTTATCTATTTTTGCATCCGGCCTAGATATGGACCAAAAGGTCTCCTGTCGGCATGCTCCGCCTTTGTAATCCTTTGTAAAGGTTTTCATAGTTGGGATTTGAGTATCTGACATAGCCTTCACTTCATTCCTCTGGTATCGGTCCATAAACTGAATAAGATCTCCTGGTATTAAGTAGAAAAACGTCCATTAAAGTCGTCATCATAATGAAGGAGTCACTCATCTAAATAGAATTGCTTAGCGACAGCTAGAATTAAAGGATAAATGTTACTTAGTATGAAATGTATTATGTCCTCCATTACCCTTCTCGTAATAAAAAAAAAAAATAGTGTTAGTGGGAACGATTTACAGAAGTATCTCTTCACTACTCGTAATCACACTTCATCTATTCTTGCTGTCTAATCCACTTAATCCTTTCTATTCCTTATTTTTGCAATACCTTCACCTACTTATCTTCAACTTTCTTACTAGCTTCACGTTCACTATTATTTTTTGTACTAACACTTTGTCATCCTCCTCGTATGTATGTTTCTTCTGCATCTCATCTTAATCCTCCTCTAGTAATGTTTCATACAGCTTCGCAGACTTCTATATTTTTTCGCCTGTAAACCATATTCTCTCTTTATCTGGTCCTTACTCTTCTCTTCACATAAACCCATCTAAACCACAAGGGAAGTTATGAGCCAAGACCGAGCGCTTTCGTATAATAAGGGCACCTTTAGAGTACTAAAAGTAGGATAAACAGGAGTACATATAAAATGAAAAATAAAATAAATAATTCTTTATTGGTCACGTACATTACATGAAATTTGTCTTGTGTGTTTTTATAAGAAATCGAGGGCAATCATACATAGATGAGCTACTACAATCTTACAGTGGTTATCAAAATCTCGTTTACACAAAAGCTAGAGAAATACAAAAAATTACCATCTGAGTTTCAAGCCTTAACAGTCTACCAGATGACAAGTAAAGAATTGGGGAAGTATGCGATTATGAGAAGGTCGAGCCTTAAGGAGAATCTTCGATTACCGCTCAAAATGGACACCGAGCGCAGTTGCGGACGGGATAAAAGCCAATTATCCGAGTAACAACAACGGGGGGTGGGGGGTGGGGTGGGGGGGGGATTTTTGCAAAAAACAGAACACTAATGAAATCGTACACCAGATGCCATCAAACAGTAGAATGAAATCGATCACGGAATAAAAAGGAACGCTCGAACACAATCGGACGACGACGGACACGGAGGTAAAAACAAAAACAAAAAAACAAAACAAAAAAACTCTCTTGTCGGTTGTCAACATTGGAGGAGTTTGACAAATGGGAACGTAGGTCTGATCCCATATGTCACAGTTTGGTAAATACAAGTAAATACATGTAACTGACAGGTACAGATTTAGCAGTGAAAGGTGTGGATAGTGAGACCTCAACCAGCTTTATTACAGGAAATAAATTCAGTTTTTGATATCTTCTAATCACCTTAGGGCATTAGAGAGGAATCAGGATTTTGCTTTGAAGTTTGCCATGGCTGGTTCGTAGAGTTGGGGAAGAAGGGTGCGTGGAGCTATGAGATGTTATGTGCTCTAACCACATTGTTTGGCTGATTGATTTGATTAAGATTACCGTGTCCAGTTTTATAACTTGTGGTCATCGCGTTTTAAACAATTTTATCATATTATCTTATCATATCATTATTATCATATCAATTATTCTCCTTGGAATCTCTGAAAATCGAAGTCTCCAATATTCGGAGTCAAAATTTTGGAAATCTAAAAATTTCCAGACACTAAAAGCACTGCTTAACAGCAAAAGGAAAAATATTCAGCCAGAATATAACAAGTATTGAAATAGAAACAACGACGACGACGACAACGACGACGACGACGACAACAACAACAACAACAACAACAACAACAACAACAACAACAACAACAACAACAACAACAACAACAACAACAACAACAACAACAACAACAACAACAACAACAACAACAACAACAACAACAACAACAACAACAACAACAACAACAGACGACGCTGACGGCAACGACGATGACAAAGACATCGACGACGATGACAAAGACATCGACGACGAAGACAAAGACATCGACGACGATGACAGCTACAACGAAAATGGTGACGACGACGATGAAGGCAGCTACGACGATGACGAAGATGACAGAAAAATGACAACAAAAATATTAATTACAGTAACAACAGCAGGAACAATACCAGTAACAACAGGACAAGAACAAGAACACGAGGAAAAAAAAACAGAAGACAACAGAAAGAACAGAACCAAAGAGGCATCCCGAGAGTAGGAACAGGGATAAAAACGGCCGCTCTGGTTGAAGCATCGACACGACACAGGTCCACGTCCAGTAGCAACGATGACGCGCGTTGCGCTCCCTTGTGTTTTCAAAGCCTCAGTCAAAAGTTTCTGCCATAAATATGCAAGGTTCCTTGTTGGTTATCAGATACATTCATTATACAATGTCCATGGCATAAAATATCTTCTTTTATAGAAAATGTATCCACGTATCGGTAACAAATAATTGTACTACGAAATTCATAGCTTTGGTCAAGTCATTAGGATATTTCTGTACAGATTCTTTCTTGTAGGTGTTGTTATAAGGTATATGCACTACTGCCTTCACTTAAAAGTACTACTGGGTGATATCGGAACTAGGTGCATCTTTTGGGTGTAGGTTGAAAACAATAAAAAAAATTAAGACTAACTTTTAACTTACAACATGGAGAAATACGAGTATGTTTTTCCCCACCCCTGTTGAAGACGTCTGCTATAGTATCTATAACTGGAGTTAACACTATAAAACGGTAACACGAAGACAATATAGATCAGGGACAATAGTCACATCTCTTGTAACGAAGTAGAGAATGGTTGATAGATAGGCACGTATATTCAGACCAACATATCCTCTTTCATACACGCACGTTCTCGTTCTCTCACTCACTCACTCATTCACTCACTCACTCATCACTCACCACCACCACCACCACCACCACCACCACCACCACCACCACCACCACCACCACCACCACCACCACCACCACCACCACCACCACCACCACCACCACCACCACCACCACCACCACCACCACCAACACCAACACCAAACACCAAACACCATTATGAATGATACTACCACCACCAGCATCGTATTCAAGAACAGCATGAACCTTCGAAGCCAATATAAACACAATTGCCATCCATCGTCACTACCAACATATTATCCACCACAAATAACATCATCACTATCATCACTATCATTACTATCCCGACTACTTCCATTACCCTCTACCATCCTTACCATGACTACTACCATACCCATCACAGTCATGACTAGTATCAATGCCAACACTATCACTACTGCCACTACCAACACAACTATCACCCTCACCACACTATACTAGTACCACCATCACAATCACTACAACTTTCACTATCACTGCCACTATTGACATCATTATATACTACTACCACCACTGCCTACTTTCATCATCTCTCTCATCACAATTACAACCACTTCCGTCACTACAACCACCACTACTACCACCAGAACTAGTTCTATAACAGTTGACTTATCACTACCACAACTATCGTCTCCACCATTTACACCCCAACTTGTTAACACCACAATCACGACTACTCCCAACGCAACCGCTACTTCCACCGCCGCTGCCGCTGTCGTGCCCTCAGCTGAGAAAAGAAGGCGAACACACGGTGTGAAAACGGAGATGACAGCTGTAAAATGTAACACAGTCTTGTTTCTGATAGATCTGCGGCACCTTCAGCTGATGCTGCCACTGTATGAAGAGACGTGGCAGGACTTACAGATAGGTGTGGAAAAGTGTTTTGGTCTATCGCACGGGTGCCACTTGTAAAACAGAAAAAGATATTTTAACGTTTAGAGGATCCACTAATATGTATCCAGCAAGTATGTTGGTATGTAATATATATATATATATATATATATATATATATATATATATATGTATAATATGCAAAGTAGACCACTTGGAAAAAGGAAACTAACGAAGCAGAGCGCTTTCGTACATTACTAACAGCGACATCAATCAGACAATCTCCTTGACAGTAGCGCACGGGATTCGGTCTAAGGCGAGTGTGTCTTGGAATTTACTTCCAGATGCAGCGGGTTCGAATCCCGTGCGCTACTGTCAAGGAGATTGTCTGATATATATATATATATATATATATATATATATATATATATATATATATATATATATATACAGATGTATATACACATGTTTATATGCATATACATAATACTGTATATAGCTATATACGTAGATACCTACGTTAACAGTCAAGCAGATAGAAATAGGCCTATAAGGCAGTAGGTAGGTCAGGCTAGACTGGGTGGCTCCATTTGTTGGCTGCTGTATTAATCTCCTCGTGTGCCTGAGCTCGACTTCTCTGTCCGTTTCAAATAACAAGACCATTTTTCACCACGAAAAAGGAGAAGAAAAAATTGTTTTACAATGAAAAAAAAGAAAAAGAAAAAAAGAGCATAGTCACCTGGAGACCGCTATGATGTAAGAGGAAAAAAGAGAGGAGGGAAATGAAAAAGAGTGGACGCATAATTGTAATGATGGTGATGATAATAGTGATGGTGGTGATACAGGTATGGTGGTGATAATGATTATAATACCGTTGGCCCTGGTGGTATTGGTCTCGATGTTCTTGTTGTTGATGGCGGTGATGATGATGATGGTGATGATGATGATGGTGATGATGATGATGATGATGATGATGATGATGATGATGATGATGATGATGATGATGATGATGATGATGATGATGATGGTGATGATGGTGGTGGTGGTGATGGCGATGATAGGGATAATGATGATGACAATAGGACAACAACAATGACGACTTTAGTGATGATGATGGTGAAGCTGTTGATGGTGATGTTGATGACAATGATGATGAGGATGACTATGACGATGGTGAGGACGTGATGATTATGATGGTGATTTATGATAATAATTGTGATGATGGCAAAGATGATATTTGCAATAATGAGGGCAATGATGATGATAATGATTATAATAGTGATGATGGTGGGATAGATGATAATGATAATGACAATGACGATAATGATGATGGTTATGCCGGTGACGCTGATGATGGTGATGGTCGTGATGGTGAGAATGATGGTGACGATGATTACGATAATGATGTGATAGTGGGGGTGATGACGACTTACGAGTGGTTGTGATGAACAGTAGTACAATGATACTGCGAGTACCTCTGAAATGCTTTCGTTGTGTAGAAAAGAGAGCGCGAGAGAAGGGAATGGAGAGGAGAGAGAGGGGGAGGGAAAGAGAGGAAAAGAGAGTGTGGAAGGCATCCGACAGAAGAGGTAGAAATGATAAAATAGGAGAAAGATGGAATATGATGTGTGTCAGCTGTGGAGTGAAGTTGCCGAAGATTGGGAGGCGTCCATTTGAGGAGGAGGAAGACGAGGAGGAGGAAAATGAGGAGGAGGAAAATGAGGAGGAGGAAGGGCAGGAGGTGAGGTAGGAGGAGGAAGAGGTAATAAAATGGGTAGAAAGATGGAGGAAATGGTATTGTGAAGGAGGAGGGGAGAGGAGGAGGAATGGAGGTAGGAGGAGGAAGAGGTAGAAAACGTGTAGAAAGATGGAGAAAATGGGAATATGAAGGAAGAGGTGAGAGGAGAAGGAGGAGGGGAGAGGAGGAGGAGGGGAGGTAAGAGGAGGAAAACGTAAAAAAATGGGTAAAAAGATGGAGAAATAGGGGAATACGAGAGAAGAGCGGAGAGGAGAAGGTAAAAGAGGAGGTGGACGAAGAAGAACAGACAGAAGACAAGTAGAAAGATGGAAAAATGGGAATGTGAAGGAAGAGGGGAAGGGAGGAGGAGGAAGAGAAAGAGGAGGAGGAGAAAGTAAAGAAGGAGAAGGAGGAGGAGGTGAGAAGGAGGAAGAGGAGGAGGAGGAGGAGAAGGAGGAAGAGGAGGAGGAGGATGAAGAGGAAGTAAAGAAGGAGAAGGAGGAGGAGGTGAGAAGGAGGAAGAGGAGGAGGAGGAAGAGGAGGAGGAGGAAGAGGAGGAGGAGAAAGTAAAGAAGGAGAAGGAGGAGGAGGTGAGAAGGAGGAGGAGGTGAGAAGGAGGAGGAGGAGGAGGAGGAAGAGGAGGAGGAGGAAGAGGAGGAGAAGGAAGAGGAGGAGGAGAAAGTAAAGAAGGAGAAGGAGGAGGAGGTGAGAAGGAAGAGGAGGAGGAGGAGGAGAAGGAGAGAAAGAAGAAAATAAAGATAAGTTGGACTTATTACTATTGTTCATCCTGTGTGATTAATATCATTGAAACAAATATTGACTCAAAATTACTGTCCTTTCTCCATACATGGATTTACAGTGTTCTATCTACTCTGTCATTGATATTGTAAAATGTAGATTATTGGACAATGTTATTGGTGGTGTAGAGGACACCAGCTAGAATAGAACAAGTAGGTATCCCTTGGCATAGGAAGAGTGACGGCACACTAAGCATTTCTCGCTAGCAAGCTACTTGTTTTTGCTATTTCGTTTGAACAGAAACGAATTTGGTTAAGATCTTTTGTTTTTCAAAATTTCCGAAAGTCAAATTACTCTTGTGTCATATAATGAGGAGCTAAATGACGAACTAAGAGAAGTTAATCCTAGAATGAAAAATGTTAGACATATTGGTGAGATGTTCTTAACGAAGTCTAGAATACTTTAACCGAGGTCGTTGCTACTCAAAAACGAAATAGCAAAAGTAAGTGGCATGCTAGGGTAAAGGTGCACCACCGTCGGATTTCCTTCAACGGTAGTCAAAGGAGACCTACGAGGTAAAAGGGTCTACTGATGTAAGTTGAACCATTTCTCGCTGCTAGAGGGTTTCGTCATGGCTGAATGAAATTCAAATTCAATAAAACTGACTATCAAAACCAAGAACAAATGTATAATCATCCAAAGTAGTATCGATTTATTTA
>NC_134782.1:49241251-49243751 GCF_046742065.1 Oratosquilla oratoria
GAACCAGAAGAAGAAGAAAAAGAAGAAGAAGAAGAAGAGGAACCAGAAGAAGAAGAACCAGAAGAAGAACCAGAAGAAGAAGAAGAACCAGAAGAAGAAGAAGAACCAGAAGAAGAAGAAGAACCAGAAGAAGAAGAACCAGAAGAAGAAGAACCAGAAGAAGAAGAAGAACCAGAAGAAGAAGAACCAGAAGAAGAAGAAGAACCAGAAGAAGAAGAACCAGAAGAAGAAGAAGAAGAAGAAGACCCAGAAGAAGATGTGTTGGGGGAGGAGAAGAAAGCAAAGGGGTGGGGGGTGTAAGGAGGGTAACGGCGTGTTGGTGAAAGTGCTGGTGGTGGTGGTTGTGGTAAGTTGGTTGGTGAGCGAGTGTCTGGGAAGACGCAGATGTGCCGCGAATTGCCACCTTCCCCCTCCAGCCGCCCCCCCCTTCCCCCTCAGCCCCTCCCCCCTTCCCCCTCCACCCACCCCCTCCCTCTCTTCGGCATTTCCAGTTTCCTTTACTTTCTGCTTTTTCCCTTCTCACTCCCTTTTTCCTTCCCTTTCCTCTTCCCCTTTCCCCTTTACCCCTTCCCCTTTCCCCTTGCCTCTTCCCCTTTTTCTCCTTCCCCTTTCCCCTTTCCCCTTTCCCCTTCCCATTTCCCCATTCCATTTCCCCATTCCATTCCCCCATTTCATTTCCCCATTCCATTTCCCCTTCCCCTTTCCCCTTCCCCTTTTTCCTTCCCCCTTCCCCTTTCCCCTTCCCCTTTTTCCTTCCCCCTTCCCCTTTCCGCTTTCCCTTTCCCCTTTCCCCTTCCCCTTTCCCCTTTCCCCTTCCCCTTTTCCCCTTCCCCTTTTCCCCTTCCCCTTTCCCCTTCCCCTTTTCCCCTTCCCCTTTTCCCCTTCCCCCTTTCCCCTTCCCCTTCCTCCTTTGCCCTTTCCCCTTCCCTTTCCCTTTCCCCTCCCCCTTTCCCCTTCCCCTCCCCATTCCCCTTCCCCTTCCCCCATTCCCTTTCCCCTTCCCTTTCTCCTACCGTCTTCCATTTCCTTCCTCTCGCTTTCTCCATCTCCTTTACCTCTTCGTCCGTCCCCGTTTCTTCTCCTCCATTCCTCTTTTGCCTTCTCCTTTCTCCTCTCTCCCTCTTCCCCTTTACCTCCTTCTCCATGTTCGTCCATTCCATTTCCCCACTCCATTTCCCCACTCCATTTCCCCACTCCATTTCCCCACTCCATTTCCCCATTCCATTTCCCCATTCCATTTCCCCATTCCATTTCCCCATTCCATTTCCCCATTCCATTTCCCCATTCCATTTCCCCATTCCATTTCCCCATTCCATTTCCCCATTCCATTTCCCCATTCCATTCCCCCATTCCATTTCCCCATTCCATTCCCCCATTCCATTTCCCCATTCCATTCCCCCATTCCATTTCCCCATTCCATTTCCCCATTCCATTTCCCCATTCCATTTCCCCATTCCATTTCCCCATTCCATTTCCCCATTCCATTCCCCCATTCCATTTCCCCATTCCATTTCCCCATTCCATTCCCCCATTCCATTTCCCCATTCCATTCCCCCATTCCATTTCCCCATTCCATTCCCCCATTCCATTCCCCATTCCATTCCCCCATTCCATTCCCCCATTCCATTTCCCCATTCCATTCCCCCATTCCATTCCCCCATTCCATTCCCCCATTCCATTCCCCCATTCCATTTCCCCATTCCATTTCCCCATTCCATTCCCCCATTCCATTTCCCCATTCCATTCCCCCATTCCATTCCCCCATTCCATTTCCCCATGCCATTTCCCCATTCCTGACTCCCCCTACTCCCTCGTCTTTCATCGTTTCCACCCGGACCAAAAGAAGGGACTCGAGCTGTCGGGACTTAGAGTTAACTTAGCAGTCGATAGAAAGAGTTACGGGAACAACGTCATCAGTAAAGGGAAAGAGTTTCCAGAGGAGACGTCTGAAGGGAGTGTAGCACAAAGTATCCAAATTCACATGGATAAACAATCACCAAACATATTGTCAACAAGCTTCCTCCCCCTCCCCCTCCCCCTGACCCGACCTCATGTCATCCTCAGGTCAAATAGGGTTGGGGTAGTGACCTTTATTATTTTCCATGTTCCCTTTCTTTTGTAAGAGGTTGCTATTTAAGATAGCATCCCCCTTCTACTTTGTACTACTGAAGAGGGTTGCAGTTAGCAATCGAAATATATAGTTTCGCTTACGCAGCTCTTTCTTTCGTCCGACTGTGGTGTTAGTTGTGATCTGACTAAAACATTATAATGTCTTATTTTTCATCCGACCTTAGTATGGGCCAAAAGGTCTCCTGTCGGCTTTCCTGTTCTGTCCTTGTAACTCGTTATATTTACTTTCCATTCTTGCTCTCGGAGCCTCTCGTTCTCCCCTTCCTCTTCACCCTCTCTTCCTCTTTTCAAACTTACCTGTGAACTACCCTCTCCTCTTCCTCTATTTCCCCTCGTCTTACTCTCTTTCGTACCCTCAGCTACTACTCTT
>NC_134782.1:49251251-49261251 GCF_046742065.1 Oratosquilla oratoria
AACCATAGGGTATGCAGTCTAGGTGTGGGATACATTTCAGCGTGATGGGGAAGGAGACTTTGTAAGGTGGGTGGAGTAAAATGGGGAGGGCGTAATGAGGGTGAGGTAGTGGGTAAAGAGTGGTCCTAGAAGACTCGGGATAGGTTTGGGAGTTAGGGAGTGATGGGAAAGGAGTGGGCAGTGGTAAGTGAGAGGGAAATAATGTATATATTTAATTGTAAGAGATATGGAGTCATGCCTGTACAGATTGGCCGAATTTGTAAGTGGAGTAAAGGGTCGTAGTTGCATTTAATGTTATGATGCCTCCATATGTGGGGTCATTTTATTTATTCATTAATAAAAATGACAATTGATAATATAAAAACTTTTTTTTTTTCAAACCAAACAAACAAGGTATGAGTAGCTGTGGTCACCACATCTGACACCTAATCCACGACCGCAATTGATCATCAAGGATTATTACCAGACATCTTCATTCAGTACAGAGACACCATCCATTACCTTTATGGGCTGAACAGTACGGAATACTTCGATTCTTAGAAAAAAAATATTCTTTTCGCGAACTTTGTGACATTTAACATCAGACCATTTTATTCAGGTTAAGGAAACGCGTCTGTGGTTTCATGGGACCAGCGGCGTAGAAACCATTTCGACTGACCATTAAGCACCTCCGGTTCCCTTTAAGGATTTCGTTCTGGCCAACGCCAAACCAGTTTATCCGGATCAGAGAAACTCCACTGTCCTTTCATTTCGCGGTTCCATTTGGACTATATATATATATATATATATATATATATATATATATATATATATATGTACACACACATTATACATACATATATATATATATATATATATATATGCATGAGAAATCACATAAACTCGTGATTCTAAATATGCGGAAAAACCACCAAGGAAAAAGAAAAACTGATGACCAAGCGCTTTCGTCAATAACTTAAATTTAAGTCATGGTATGTATAAGTTAGACAATTTTATTGTGAAAAAAGTAGTAGCCCAAACGTCCGCTGCCGCGAACGGGTCAGGTTGACATTAGATCCTCGCAACCTCTCCTGGTTCCTTCCCTGACCTCATACTCTTTGTATATATTCTTGTGTACTTTTTCTTTTCTATGTACCCTGAGGATGTCTGAATAGACGAAAGCGCTTGGTCATCAGTTTTTCTTTTTCCTTGGTGGTTTTTCCGCATATATATGTGTGTGTGTGTGTGTGTGTGTGTGTGTGTGTGTGTGTGTGTGTGTGTGTGTGTGTGTGTGCGTGTGCGTGTGCGTGTGTGTGTGTATCCCGGAAGAGAGCTCAGAGTACATATATGACTAATCTACTGTATGGGTAAGGCTGTGACCTTACACGCACATACACACACAACTGCCCGCCCAAGAGAGTTGGAGAGAGAGAGAGAGAGAGAGAGAGAGAGAGAGAGAGAGAGAGAGAGAGAGAGAGAGAGAGAGGGGGGACAGGCAGAGAGAAAGGGAGATCGACAGAGAGAGGAATAAAAACAGACAGAAAAGGAGACAGACAGACAGACAGACAAAGAGGAAGACAGGCAGACAGGCACACACACACACACACACACACACACACACACACACACACACACACACACACACACACACACACACACACACACACACACACACACACACACACACACGCACAGAGAGAGAGAGAGAGAGAGAGAGAGAGAGAGAGAGAGAGAGAGAGAGAGAGAGAGAGAGGGTGAGAGGGCGAGAACGATAGTGAGTGACCAAACGTGGGCGTATAGTTTCTGTGTAGCTTCTGCACAGGAAGTTTGTGTATGTGAGTGTACATGCATCAACTTCTTTATATATACATACATGTTTTTTGCGCATATTTCTACTTGTGTGTATACATACGTGCGTGTGTGTACGAGTGTCTATATTCGTGCTAAGGTGGCTTGGAGTAAATTATTGGCCCAGTATGTGTTCATGATTTTTTGTGTCGAGTTCGTGATCTTGTTTCACGATTGTTTTCGTATTATCAATTTTTAACGCTTTGGAGAAAGAACCCCTTCAATACGTCGGTTATATTCACATGCACGAGCGCACGCGCTATATGTGGTTTGTTATGCCACGATCAAGTCTATTCATACTCACATGCTAGCAAAAAACATAAAAAAATATTTCTTTTCGTCACAATTTTCCTGAGCTAAAAAAAAAAAAAAAAAAAAAAAAAAAAAAAAAAAAAAATTTAGGCTGATCAAAATCCCTGAATGATGCCAGAAATTATTCAACGACACAGATGAGCTTAAACTCCCATCAAAGGTATATTTCTTCTGAATTATTGTGGTTATCAAGAAGTGGAGACTATCAGAGAAACTGGCTTATGAGACATATGTGCACAATTAACGTTTGTTTCCATTCTCCCTTTTTTTTTTTCACTGTTGATACTACATTTCTACTCAGCTACATCAGAATTCGGGACAAGCCTTCATTTAGTCAACTTTTATTATCTCTTCGGGACAAATCCTGGGGGCGAGATATTCCCTTTTTTGGCCCAGTTTGTTTGTCCGTTTGTTTGTTAGTGTCTCTGTTGTTTATTCAAACTGTTTTTTGATCGGTTATGCTTTTAGTCGAACGTCAGATTTAATTCCCTACACCGGGTTGTGGTTTTTCTCTTATTTTATCTGGCTCTGACATACTTCGGTAGTGAAAGGGATATAGACCATGATGAACATTTTCCTCATTTTTTTTCATTTTCATTTTGACGGATTTCCGTCAATATATTTTTCATCTCCGCACCATTCCCCCAATGGCAAAGGAGTTTGATTCTAAGCTTTGGACAAATGATTCTCTAAAGAACATATATTTGTTACAGTTTTACAGAATCATCCATTTATCGTATTCAATAGCCTGTGGGATATTTTCTTCTCCTATATAAAATCCGGTAATCGCAGTGAAAATACAATTCATAATTAACCTCAAAGAATTAATGTGTCCATTTGTACTCAGGAAGCAGCTGTTTCAAGACTGCCTGTGCGTTCGCTTTAGATGTATTTATATTGTATATATGTATAACATCTAAAGGTCAGAAGGGACACAGCAACTTTAGTTTTGGTTAGTGTTTGGCAAAGCTGCCAGGGAAGTTCAAAGCCACTGACTCCTTAGGACTTTCAGCATAATATCAACCCTTTGTTTGGTACTCTTGACCTCTATATTATTTTGTCTTTGCCACCACCGTGGAGTTTCATTCACCCAAGTTATTGTTACTGGATAGAATAGACTTTCACCTGAGGCGACATAATGTAATACAGTTCGAAGTTTTAGAATTTACTTGGATAAACACCTAAATGAAAAGTTGTATTTCTCTTCCATCCAACTTCGTTATGAACTAGAAAGTCTCTTGTTGGCTTGTTTTATCATTGTAACTCATTGTAACTCGTAATACTCTATGTGGCGAATGGACTCGCTCCGTCTTGATTAATACTCCAACTGCTACTCACAGTTGTTGTGATCATTCCCTGGACTGTCTGTCTGCGCAGTCGTGTCTCCCTGAGGAACACTATGGCTGGAACGGAGTTTACTTTCAAGTCCTTTACAGGGTACATGCCGTGTTGTTCTGCAAAGGTTTATACATTTGCTCTGTTTATCTATTTGCTCTGATTATTCTCAGATAACTTTATTCAGCTGAGGAGAACTCAACTCTACTGAGTAGCGACAGAATTAAAGGTTCATTTCTTAGTAACGCAAAGAAAGATTTTATACATTTCAAAGATTTAGCTTGGGCTCAGGGACATATGAGGCGTGGAAAAAAAAAATATTTTCCCCATCCAGCTTTGAGTTTGCCTTGTAAACACGTGAACCAGGATTTGATTCTAGCGGGAACAAGTGACTGTCATTTGTTCTTTCTCTCCTGATACATAAGACAAAGTCACATATTTGTTCTTGATTGTATGCTTCTCTCCGTTAGCTGCCTTTATTCATTTATTTATTCATTTATTTATCTGTTTATTCATTTTTTATTCCATGGGTATAAGAGTGATCCTCGAAATAACTTTTACCTGATTGGAATCTGCTAAGATTAAGTATATATCATCTACATCAGAGCCAGTTTCTTGTCTACATCATTGAATCGTTTCATCAGAAAATCAAGTCCGTGCTCTCATTCCCACCCGCATGCCAAGGAGTTGACTTAAAATTAATTATATTGATATTAATAAGTCAATTCTTTGGTATGTAGATGGAGCCTATATTCCACAAAAAAAAACAGTATAGGAACAATTGGGACTGGGCTCGCTGTCAAAAAAAAAAAAAAAAAAAAAAAAAAAAAAAAAAAAAAAAAAAAAAAAAAAAAAAAAAAAAAAAAAAAAAAAAAACGGTATAGGAACAATTGGGACTGGGATCGCTGTCGACCCGGGAATTCAATGACGTAGAGAAACACGCACGACTACAGTCGGGAGTCAATTGAGATATTGGACCAGATGACGTCAAAGTTTCAGTTCTCCGCCCCTGCAACGGCTGGCACAAGTTGTAAAGACAGAGCGAACCAACTTGCCATTAGTAGAAATTGTGAAAATGTAAGTTAGCAAAGATTTATTGAAAATGAATTCTACTTTAATCGTTAGAGGAACAATCTTAACGAAATGGTAAGAAGTGTCAAGAAAAACACAGTGAAGGAAATGGTGCAAATTCAATGAGTTTTAGAATGTTCGCCCCTTTATTCTGGTTCATTAGTTAAGATTAAAACAAAGTTACGTGGTAGTGTGGAGTGTTAGTTTTGATCTCTCTTTGCATAACGTGGACTGGATTTGAAATAAACGACTCCCAGTGATTGCCATCAACCTTAACAGGTGTCTTAATAGTGAAGGATACTGCAGAGAAAAAGATAAAACTGGAGACCAGTTGTATAGTAAATGTAATATTTGGTTGAGGGTGGGGGAAGTGTAGAGGAGGATTCGTGTTGTTTATGAGTCTGTATAAACAGCTGAGAAAAATAAGAGTTAAGTATTAGTGGACAAAAGATTTACAAGGATCACTTGAGTGCCCCCCCCCCAACGCCTTTCATCCTTACATAAGACATAACATAACATAAGAACGAAGGAGACTGCAAAAGACCATAAGGCCTACACTAGGCAGCTCCATATCCATCACCACCTGTCATCCCCATCCATAAAGTTGTCTAATCGTTTCTTAAAACAACTGATAGTTTCAGCGCTTACTACATGGTTACTAAGTTTATTCCATTCGTCGACCACCCTATTAGTAAACCAATTTATGCCTATTTCCTTTTTAAATTTAAGTTTGTCCAGTTTATAACCATTACTGCGAGTCCTGCCCTGTTGTTTTAATATGATGACCTTGTTTGCATCACCCTTGTTAAAGCCTTTGATCCATTTGAACACCTCTATTAGATCACCCCGCACTCTGCGTCTTTCCAGAGAGTGTAAGTTAAGGTGTCTATAGAGAGGTTTATTCAGCCTCAATGCGTCTCCATTTTCTACTGAAATCATGTGGAGTTTGAAGGATCTTATTCCCTCCTAAAAGACTTTGAAGCCTCCCAATTTTTAGAAAAATAATTCCATGGTCTTTTATGTCAATACTTCAAGTATCTTTTTGTGTGTCGTAGCTACATCCATCTTACTAGATGTTGTCGGTTACCAGTTGGAAACAGCTTACGATGGAACAGAACCAAAGTAAAGTCGTACATTGTTTCTAAAACAATTCGTTTGTCGTTCTCAATCGTTTCACAAAAGTTGAAACAATATTGAAAACGTTGCAGGCATGAATTTTTGAGCTTTTGCATGGTTTTTATGTAGAAAAAACAATATAGCTCTTCATTGGAAGTTGTTTAATTTCATATTTCAGAAATAAATTCTGAAACCATGTTGCTTAGAATTTTGTGTAATTAGCTATCATTATCTAAATTACTTTATCTATACTTTATATATTTGTTTATGCATTTCAGACAGTTTTCCTAAACTTTGATATACCATCAATTGGAGGCTTACGTGGCTGTAGGGATATATGCTTGTGCCTGAGATATAGCCACACGAGGCGGCACGGAGATATACACTCGAGTAACCATGATCTATCTGTGTTCAGTTCAGACAAATCCGTAACCTATATATGTTGTGCTCAGTTGTCTAGAAAGAGTGGATATAACTGAACATATACCCAGCCCACCAGAAAAATTAGAATTTTCATTTCATTTTGATTAAATTCTTCCCAATAACTTTCGATTTATTTTCTAATTTCATTGTGATTATAGACTCGTTCACACAAATACTCACACACATAATGTATATACAGTATGTATATATATATATATATATATGTATATATATATATATATATATACATATATATATATATATATGTGTGTATGTGTGTGTGTGTGTGTGTGTGTGTGTGTATGTGTGTGTGTGTGTGTGTGTGTGTACATATTTATATCCATTTGTCTGTATATCATAGGCTTTTTCCCACTTAAAATGGAGTTAGCCAAGTCAAAAGGCACTCTCCCACTTCAAACAGTTCTATTCCTGTCCCTTCCACTCCCTAAAAGTACATATATACATGCATATATATGCACACACACACACACACACACACACACACACACACACACACACACACACACACACACACACACACACACACACACACACACACACACACACACACACACACACACACACACACGTACACACACACACAGGTACACACACACGTACACACACACACACACACACACACACACACACACACACACACACACACACACACACACACACACACACACACACACACACACACACACACAAACAAACAAACAAACAAACAAACAAACACACACACACGCACACACACACAGGGCTGAAATAATTTCAGTATCGCTGCGCTTCGAGTCATTACTCCAACTCTCGTGGGCGGGGAGTTGGGGGTGTGTGTGCGTGTAAGGTCATAGCATTACCCATAGATCGGACATACGAGCTCTGAGCTCTCCTCCGGGAGGGAAATAGCTGTCGATCACGAGTCCAACACGTGATCCAAAGACCAAGGTGAATCACACACACACACACACATACACACACGCACACACACACACACACACACACACACACACACACACACACACACACACACACACACACACACACACACACACACACACACACACACACACACACACACACACACACATACACACACGCACACACACACACAGATACACAGAATCTACCAAACAAATAAACATAGAAACGGAGGCTTGAGAGAGCAACGAAAATGTTCTTAACCTAAACAAACAATCTCTTGAGCCACTTCAGTTTCAGGTACCTTTGTTGTGCTAATCGTTTAATGAAAGTCATCACTCAATGCCACAAGTAACTTGTTATTGTTACTTTTTTCCCTTGTTGTTTGTCATTATTTTTATGCCGACCATCCTCCTCCTCCTCCTCCTCCTCCTCCTCCTCCTCCTCCTCCTCCTCCTCCTCCTCCTCCTCCTCCTCCTCCTCCTCCTCCTCCTCCTCCTCCTCCTCCTCCTCCTCCTCCTCTTCCTCCTCCTCCTCCTCCGTGCTCATCACACTTAGAGGAAGCGGGAAAGTCGAGTAGAGGGATGGGAGAATTGAACTTGTGTTAATGAAACTCGTTTGTAAAAGGTTTGCCGCCATGGCCACATTTGTAGAATTAACTTAACACAACAGAAAGCATCGTGAGTGTTGTAGGTTTGAAAGAATGTAGGTATTTCGTCGTTTGTTTATGATGCGTTAATTGTGTTAGTTGAGCGGTTTACAAGCAGGTTGCAACATGCACACACGAACGCACGCAAACTCAGGCATGTCTGCACGCAGAGTCCACTTCTTGTTTCATCCTTCCCTCGCTCTCTCTTTAGCTCCTGCCTTTCCTTTCTCCATCTTCCCCTCCCCCCTTCCTTCCTCTCTTCCTCCTTTCCTTCCTCCTTTCCTCCAACCTTCATTTCCCCCCTCACTTTCTAATTTCCTCCAGTTCTTTTCCTCTCTCTCTCTCTCTCTCTCTCTCTCTCTCTCTCTCTCTCTCTCTCTCTCTCTCTCTCTCTCTCTCTCTCTCTCTCTCTATCTATCTATCTATATATCTATCTATCTATATATCTATCTATCTCTCTCTCTCTCTCTCTCTCTCTCTCTCTCTCTCTCTCTCTCTCTCTCTCTCTCTCTCTCTCTCTCTCTCTCTCTCTCTCTCTCTCTCAATCTTGGTCTGCCTGCCTACTTGTCTGTCTGTCTCTTCTCCCTCTCGCTCTTTCTCTCTATCTGACTGTTTCTTCTTCTCTCCCTATCTCTCTTTCTCTGTGTGTGCCTGGTTCAGACTCTAAGAGAGGAGGAAGAGGACGTGGACGGGGAGGAGAATAGGAAAGAGGGAGAAGGAATTAATATATGATAATGGCGGAGGAATGAGTCTACGGTGGTCCACCTCCAACTCTCGACACCTGCCGGGTTTGGAACCGGGGTGTGGATTGGAGTGTGGTGGAGGGAGAGGGTGGGGGGGTGGGGTGGGGTGGTGGTGGGGGTGGGGTGGTGGTAGGGGTGGGGTGGTGGTGGCAGAGATGGGGGTGGATAGACAGACAGACAGACAGATAGATAGTCGTGGATGAAGGGATTGATATAACCCTAATGATGGTACCTGGCATAGAGCTGCCGCAGCTAAGGCTAAGTGGGTAGTAGGTGTGGCTGGAAAGGTGGACAGCGACGCAGGTAAGGGGAAGATGGCTGGCAGAACGATGAAGTTTTTTCTTCTGGCGAAGATACAAGAAGTTTGCAGAGACAGGACTTGAAATTCTTGCGAAATCAAAAGAGTAGAAGAGAGGATGGAGAAGGAGGAGGAGGAGCTGGAAGAAGAGGAGAAAGAGGAGGATAAGGAATTAAGAAAACATTAGAAGATGAAGAAAAGAGGATTAACCCATTTTAAAGTGAATAAAATAGTATTTGGTATTTGCGAGAACGGTATGATGTAAGTATTCAATTACTATCCAATTAAATATTGAGACTGTTGAAATCAAGATCTTAGGGTGTAGAGGAGGAAGACGAGTATAATGATAAGAAAAAAATTAAAGAAAGGTTAAGGAGAAGGAGAAAGAGGAGAAGGTAAATGATATGAAGAAAGAGGAAGAGGAAAAGAATGTGGAGGAGAAGATTGTGAAGTAGAAGAGTGAGAGGGAGGTGGAGGTTTTGAGGAGAAGGAAGAAAAATGAAAGCTAAGTGAGGAGAAAGAGGAGGAAGAGGAGGAAGAGGAGGAAAATGTGGAGGAGAGCATTGTGAAAGAGGAGAAGAGAGAGAAAGAAGGTTGAGGTTTAAAGAGAAAGAAGAGCATGAGGAGAATGAGAAGGAAGAGAGAGAGGTGAAGGTAAGTGAGGAGGAGGAGGAGAAGGACGTAGAGAATATGGAGGTTAGGGTTATGAAGGAGGAGAAGAATGAGATGGAGAAGGTGGAGATTTAAAGAGAATGAAAAGAAAGAGAGGGTAAGTGAGGAGAAAGAGGAGGAAGAGAATATGGAGGAGAGGACTGTGAAGAAGGAAAAGAGTGAAAGGAAGAAGGTGGAGGTTTGAGGATGTGGAGGAGGAGGTGTGGAGGGTGAAGGCTTAAGGAGGGGATGTGTGAGGAGGCAAGGCAGAGGCATCGTGTGTATCCCTTCACAAGAGCCCCTGGGAACAAGCGAAGGAAGCTTCTCTGATTACTCAGGAGGTGTGATGGGGACAGGAACGAGGATAGAAACGGAGGTCATGTTTCATGATAGTAATAACCATCTGGACTAGGGACAGGATAGGGGAATGTGATGATAGTGTAGGGCATAGAAAATGGTATTAAGGAGGCGATTACCACTGACCTTTTTTATATAACTTCCTAAAAACGTCATCATAGAAAATGGTTAATAAATGGTGTTATTATATGACAGTAAAAATAAGACGTACTTAGCAAAGATCGAAGGTACCACCTTTGCCCTTTATGTTTGGAGGTCCATTACAAGCCGTCAAGTCACTGGGAACTGTAGATTCGA
>NC_134782.1:49263751-49266251 GCF_046742065.1 Oratosquilla oratoria
ATGTGTGTATATATATGTGTATATGTATATATATATATGTATATATGAATATATATATATATATGTATATATATACGTATATATATGTATATGTATATATATATATATATATATATATATATATATATATATATATATATATAAATATAAATAAGGTCATTAATGTAATTTTGTCATAAAAGAGATACACAATTGTAGACAGGATCAAACACATCTTAACATGGAATCTACCTACGTATATCAGAGGACGAAATGATCTATGAAACCTAACACAGCGCGTTTATGTTTGGAGAAAGAGTGAAATACAAAGAATTGCTTCTGCTCCGATGTTACTACCAGGCATTGTTTTGATAGTCTTTTGTGTCGAGGTTGTTTCTATATTTGGAACATGAAGTTCTATTTCGGTGAAAGCACCACACACACACACACACACACACACACACACACACACACACACACACACACACACACACACACACACACACACACACACACACACACACACACACACACACACACACACACACACGTACATACATACAAACATACATACACACACACACACACACACACACACACACACACACACACACACACACACACACACACACACACACACACACACACACACACACACACAATTAAATGCTTATAATTGTAATTACGTGTATGAATGCAATACATGTAATATATTCATAAATGTATGTGCGTATGTATGTATTCTTTTAACATTGTCATTATATCTTTCAATATTTTTGTCCTATAATGCTGCACTTTACATTCACGTTTCTTATGTCTAAGAACTTTAAGCTTGTTAAAGGTGAACTCGCTATCCTTTCTGCCCCAGCTTCTACGCTCTTGTTTTCCCGCTAACCCGTTTTTCCGTGTGCCTTTGTTTTTAATAAATAGGATGTTGAATAACTTATAGATTTTTGTTTAACTTGCATTTTCTAGTTTACGATCACTGTGAGCTAGGTTTAATTGTATCCAACTAGTGACGTTTTTCTAAGCTGAGATACACACTCGCCGACATTTTTCTGTATTGATATATCTTTAGATGGTACAGACGAGTGAGCTGGTACCCTGGATTTTTCCCCAAGTCTCAAACCAGAGATTTATAGTTCAGGAGATTGGCTGTTGACAATTTCTGATTGGTAAAGAGTTCTCATTTTAGGTTACTTAAGGTAGCATATCGTTTAATTAAATGATGAATATCTAATTTTTTTTTCTAAGAATGAGGTACCATGATAGTTTCCCAGTGGAAGACAATACTACCTTCATTGCTCGCTTAAGTTTACTGTTATATTTTTTCTATATTCAGTATTCATTATCTAGATGAATAGAATCACGTGATATTAGCTAAAATGAAATCTTTAAACTGTCTAGTTGAGATTTTTAATTCTTAAAGAGCTATTTGGTATATTTAACTTGAATTGATTAATCTTCCGCCGGTTAAGTAGATGGAAAGATAGAACAAAAATAATTATACATTTCTTTCTATTCTCATCAAGCACACCATTCCACTCCCACGTAGTGAGAAGTGAGAAACCCGTGGTAGAGCAAAGCCCCGTCCGTTGCCGCAATCCGTTTTTTTTTTCTTTTTTTTTTTTTTAGGCCGGCGTCAGGTCGCCTCCCAACCTGACCAAATCTGTCGAGAACTAATGCAGCAAATCCGCAGTGGGCCCCGATAATCGAACTCACGACCACCTACTCATGAGCTCGACACGGTACCCACTGGTATCCATTATGCTTAATGCATAGGCAACGTGGATGATACTCCCATGTAAAACCTGGGTCTTCCCAGGCGGTATTATTATTAGGCTAAGAAACAAATATCCCCAACCCTGAAGTTCAAAGGGCCATTTACATGGTCAAACGGTTTGTCAAACCCGGTTTGTCAAACAAGTGTTTGAAGTGATGTTTGACCGTGTGAATGGGGTATTTGGTTGTCAAATACATTTAGCAAACCGTTTGACCGTGGTAAATGGCCCTTCAGATGCCAACTATAACATAAAAACGGAATGGTGCGTGCATTGTAAAGACTATTTTCAGTAAATAAACCCGGACGGCACGGAGAATACAATTAACGTAAATGATGGACTTCTTTTAACTATCGACTCCGAATTCGTGGAAAGAAGTCATACACTTATTTATATTCTATTTTTTTTATTCTCTTTCTTTTCTCCACGAAAAGCCAAAGGCAGGGAAGTTTTACTTTGGATGACATTGGGAAGCCACCAATATCGAAGGACACTAGAAGATTTTGTCTATGAATGATAATAATTTCAAGAATCATTCTGTCTCTATGTATGTACTTTATACCTATATATTATCCACAGGTTATACATTGTAGATATGTATACACAGAAATGTATGTATGTTCATACCATGTGCTCATTTGAAAGCTTGAATGTACCTTAGGAAAGCGAGTGGTCTTGTGCAATTTATACACGCACAGGCATCCTTGGGAATATTATTCTACAATATAAATATTGCATTA
>NC_134782.1:49271251-49276251 GCF_046742065.1 Oratosquilla oratoria
TTGAGAAGGGTTAGGTCACTCTAGGTCAGGTCAGGTAGGACTGAAGTGAGTAGTGGAAAGGAAAGAAGGTAAGGGGAAGAAAGGTAAAAGGGAAGAGAGGCGAGGGTGAGAACGAGGAAAGGAAGAGGAGGAAGGTGGCGGAGAGAGAGGAGAGGAGGAGGAGAGAAAGGAAAAGACATGGGATCGGTCCGGTATGGGGTTTTGAGAAAGGTTAGGTCACTCTAGGTCAGGTCAGGTCAGGTCAGGGAAAGAGAGGAGTCTACAAGGATGAGGAAGAATGTCTTAAATCAGGTCAATAAAATCTGTATAGCGTTGCACAAGTGAATACCAGCTTACTAGTATCTCTTGTGGGAGAGTACAGAACCCTCTTCCAAAATGTAGAAAAGCTGACTAAGATCTAAAAGGTTACAAATAACTGGCAGCTTTCGAGTGTTACTTGTGGATCACCTTTTACATGCTAGCAGTTACCGTTACTTGATCATTGACATTGGTAGCTCTGTTTGACCTTGGCGGTTGCAAGCAACTGTTAGAATTTTGTAACTAGAATTACGACCTTGCGGTTAATGGAAGAATTCTTGCAAAAAATCGCCTCAGTGTCTTTTATTCTTTAATTACGACCTGGCAGCTAATGGAAGGCTTCTTGCAAAAGGCAGCCTCAATGTCTTTTAACCTTTCAAGCAGAGGTCCTATATCAGGTATTTAAAGCTCATTGGCGCTAGAAAGCTAATAACTTCTAAAAAACACAACTAAGAAGAGAATGCTTAGAGTTTTATCCAGTCATGCAAACACCTAGAAAGTGCATACCTTCACATAGGAACTTAAGAACATAAAAATGGAGGAGGCTGCAAGAGACCATAAGGCTTACACTATGCAGTTCCATGTACCTTACCACTTGTCATCCCTGTCCACAAATTTATCTGAGTTTATTTTAAAAAACAACCAATTGTTTCAGCGTTAATTACATGGTTACTAAGTCTATTCCATTTGTTAACCACTCTACTGGTAAACTAGTTCTTGCTGTTCCTATGATTGATGTCTTCTCCCAACACAAATATCTCCCAAGTAGACACCCGACCCATCCCCATCGACTTCAGGCAAATGCGACCTAACTGATACAATCATAACCTATGGGGGATCTTTCTTGGCCTAGATTCTGGGACGTTTCCATTCCAGAGGACTCTGTGAGCAAGGTCACCTTCCAGGAAGTAAGCCTGGGTGTCCATTTTAAAAGGACACAACTACTACCATCCGATGGTACTGCCGATTTTGTCATGTCACGGTACTTCTGTTGTTAGAGCAATTCCTACACAGTGAAACGATCTCAACCGGCTTTGATTTGTTGCTCCCTCAGTGGCAGTCTCTCATCGCTAATGCCGTTACTCCCCCCCCCCTCCCGCGAACACTATTACTCCCAATACCATAACTCCCACCGATGAAGTCTTTACTGCTTTAAACATCCCACCAACACTTCTACTACCACAGTTACCACCACCATCAACAAAACTACCACAATCTCTACCACCACCACCACCACTGCCAACGCTATCGTTACCGCTGTCACGACCATCACCATCACCGTCACTATTACTGTCACCAGTTACTCCCATCGTAACTGTCACTATCAGCACCATTACTGTAAATACTACCAACATTATCACCCTGTCCATAAGCATCACCATCACCAGTCACTGCCACCATTACTATCACTATTATCACCATCACTTTTACGATAGTCAAGGCATCCACTTCTACCACAAAAATCACATTAACCATCAACATTGCAGTAATCACCATCCCCATCATCACTATCGCCATCACCATCACCATCACCATCACCATCACCATCACCATCACCATCACCATCACCATTATCACCTCCACCCCAACCAGTACCACGGTACCATCAGGCCACAACATCAGTTATGGTCTCAGCTGCGGTTGAGCGGCGTGGGGATTAGAGTAGACGATTTTTTTTTTTTTTTTTTTCTTTTTTTTTTTAAGTTCAGGTTTGTACCGAGGTCGGGGGTGAGGGGAGGGGCCAGGAAGAAGAGAAGGGAATGAGGTGAGGAGGGAAGGAGAGGAAGAGCTACAGGATTTTCGCGACGCCAAAGACAAAGATGGGCTTTTCTTATAGATGGTAGACTTTGTGGGCAGTTTAGTGATTAATTTGTTTTTTAAACCTCTTCTACTAAGATAAGATGCCTGCAGAAATATCATCTGATGTTGAGAAAGTGTCTTGAAATTCCATATTTTGAGAGTCGGGTTTATAGGCAAGTAGAGAAATATCTAAGAGAAGGGAGCTCTGAGCGTCTCAGTATAAAGGGAAAGGGAAATAATGTACGGAGTGATTCTTAAGGGGCATTTAGACGGTCGAACGGTTTGACAAACCCAGTTCGTCAAACAAGTGTCTGAAGTGATGTTTGACCGTGTGAATAGGGTATTTGGTTGTCAAACACGTTCGACAAACGTGTTTGACGACCAAATACCCCATTCACACGGTCAAACATCACTTGAAACACTTGCCTGACAAACCGGGTTTGTCAAACTGTTCGACCGTTTAAATGGCCCTTCACAAGTGGTAATTGCTCAGGAAAAGGGCCAGATGTTATGGATGATAAGAATAAGAATTTCAGAGGTAATAAGGTAAGCAGAAGGGACTACGTAGTATAATGTAATAACTATTGCATCCAGTCACACTAGAGGAATTTACCCCACTTTAGCCAACAGAGATTCATAAGCACTTTAGTACAGTTCCAGGTAAAGAAATTTTGGATTGCTGTAGTTACTGTATTATTGTGTTTTTTTATAGAAACGTTTTTATATAAAAACCGTGCAGTAGGATAAAAGAGAGGATTGTTTACGTTTGGTGCTTAAATGAGCAGGTTATAAAAGAGTTTAAAAATAAGAAATATAAATAAAATATGTTTATATTAGAACTTGTGTGGCTGATGATTTTGTGATGCTCAAGCTGAAGCACACCTTTGGTTTCAGTCTTTTTTTTTTTGCGGTATATGATTCATCCGAGGCGTATGAACTGGAAGAGAACATGTTCTATGCCAAGTCTGGACTACTGTTAACAAGTACTTACCACGGGACACAGTGTTTTGGACGACTGGGCGATTTCAATGCTGTGATTGGCCTCTATGGCTTTGGAATCAAACCCTAGCAGTTGTCTCCTTCAGAGACGAGAGTTATGCCAATAAACGTAGTGTAGAGATGTCGTAAGAGTATCAAAGGAGGTACCTTGCATACTTGTTAGTATTCATTATAGGATTCAACAGAGCTGGGTTTACCAGAGTGCTGAATTCTTTGAGTTCGATAATCGATTTCTGGTCGCAACACTCAAAAATGTGAAATATGAAACTGAAAACTATCAAGGAGTGCATTGGAGTGTCCAAAGTTGAGGAGTAGTGTGATGTTGCGTGAGACGTTGGAAAATAATGAGATGAATCGTGCTCCTAAATTGGCTGGAGACTTGGACCTGGAAAAGACTTTGAAACGGCGACAAAAGCTCTTACGTGTATGGATAAGGAGACATATGTCAGGGGAATTGTCGAGGATGTCGAGGGTCATTTAAATGCAAATTACCTCGAACCTGCTTAGCAATCCCCTCCTCATCCCCCTCCCCCCCTAAAAAAAAAAAAAAAAAAAAAAATCCGCTTCAAATCTGAGGCCCAGGTTAGCACTGTCTGAGCCCAATGGGTAACTATTTTCAGACGCGGAAGGGTGTCTAGTCTGCTCTGTCAAGTGCTCTAGGCAGTTGTCCGATAATGACCATCCGAGTGAGCAACTTCGAGTGGTGTTTGGCAGTATACTGATTCAGCCTCCGGCGCTTGGCCTTCAAGCCAAGAATTCCATAAATCAATCAATTCCAGTATACTGATAGATAAAACCCTTCTCTCTCTGAGTGAGATAGTAGGAGCTCTAACTTATTGTGTGGAAAGACAGCAAGCAACTGGTGATTGCCAGAGATGAGGCTGGAGTCCGTTAGGTTACATTCGGTGCTCTATGCCGCTTGCCAGTCCGGTACCGTTCCCTGTGACTGGAAGAAAAATAGTGTCTGACTATCTCTATCTGAAAGAGAAAAGGGACCGACAGGACTACAACAGTCATTGTGGTATTACATTAGCCAGTGTGTCAGGCAAGGTCTTCGTCCATCTGTTTCTGGTACAAATTTACTCGCGTGTGGCAAATTTTCAGAACCCTGAATTGTTTGGTCACACCTGATAGGTCGACAGTTGGTTTCATTCTATTGGTTCGTGTTCTTGTGGAGCACCAGCATGTGTTTCAACAATGATTACTTGGAGGCTATGTTGATCTCAAGAAGGCCTCTGACTCAGTGTATTGTATGGTGTTCTGGAATCTTCTGTGGATTCGTGGGGTTTACACGAGGTTTGTTGACCTAATATCTGGTTTGGATACAGGTTATTGTAAAGTGTAGAGAAGGCGTGCTTGGCTTTTTATCTGATTGTCTAGGAGCTGCCACCATTTTATGTAATAAGGGTGGTCAATGGAACACTGAGTATGAATAAATTGGTAATTGTACGGCACTACAAAGGCAATACGTGCGATCACGTTAGAGACGAGACGAGACCAAGGCTAACTGACGCCAAACTTACTTAGCGCGGGAAAACATATACAGTTCGTCTTGGTTCTCCTACAAAAAAGGCACAAATAAATATACAATGGCAATGATGAAAACAATATACAATAATAGATGTACAATACTACAAGTACGTATGTATAATATGTTCAATGCTACCATTACATCCTAACATTTGTCGACACCTCCATGGATCGGGTATTAAACAGTCGTCAACCAATGTTAAAGCGGAATATTTATTTACAACACTATAGACACAGACCTTATTTCTGCTGATGATGTACCTTTTCTAAGTCGTTTGAGGTCCTGATTGCAAACTTCGAGTCACTGCACAGGGTGATGAGACTTTAATTCCTGGTCTCCTAGACTGAGACTGAGAACCAGGCGTTTTGCCGCT
>NC_134782.1:49281251-49283751 GCF_046742065.1 Oratosquilla oratoria
GAGCAAGATAGCCTGAAGGCGTCTAGCATAAATAGTAATTCATAAATCGGTTGATCGAAATAGATTAAATAATTTTCCTGGAAGGGGATAAGGAGAATTGCACGAAGGCAGCAAGAACGAAAAATAAAATCATAAAATGAAGCAAAAGGCTTAACCTTATCAGGTTGAACTTCCTAAAAACTGAAAAATGGCGTATATAATTAATCAGAGCATATTCTGTTAAAAACGACATGAGATCATACAAAAAATTAAAAAAAGATAGGTGTCTTAAGTGATTGTCTAGAAATGTACGATTATCGAAATCACATAGAAAATGGAAATAGATAATTTAGACCCAATAGTGCAAAATGTTACGAAAAAAATTAAGGCGTTCATAAAGAATGTGCCGCAAATAATGAGGACCTTCTTACATAAAGTGTTGGTGGACACCAATTTCAGGTACAAAGTGGCGAGTTTGCTGTTTTTGATTGAGCACATGCAGGGCACAAGGGATAAACGCTCTCAGGCAAAAGGAAAGTAAAGAAAAGAAACAGACTATGCTTAAAAGATCACAGTTTTGTAAAATAGCACACAGATTGAGATTATGTAAATACTGAAGGAATTTCTACGGCTAGTAATGTACACCACAAACCGTCAAGAATGCTTACTAACATAAACTATTGATAAATAGAGGTGTTTAAGTGGATCAAAGGCTTTAACAAGGGTGACACAAACAAGGTCATCATATTAAGACAACAGGGCAGGACTCGCAGTAATGGATTTAAACTGGACAAATTTAGATTTAAGAAGGAAATAGGCAAGAATTGGTTTACTAATAGGGTGGTCAACGAATGGAACACACTTTAACCATGTAGTGAGCGCTGAAACTATCATTTGTTTTAAGAAACGGTTACACAACTTTATGGATGGGGATGACAGGTGGTAATAGACATGAAACTGCCTAGTGTAGGCCTTATGGTCTCTTGCAGTCCTCTTCATTCTTATGTTCTTAATTAAAATAATGTAAAATCAGATAGTTGCATGTGAAAACTGTCACCATCAGATTTCTCTCTCTCTCTCTCTCTCTCTCTCTCTCTCTCTCTCTCTCTCTCTCTCTCTCTCTCTCTCTCTCTCTCTCTCTCTCCCTCTCTCTCTTTTTAAGGGTTACATTCAGTATTCTTTACGGTGCTTTTTGCTTCCCACATTTTTCCGTTCCCCACGCTAACCCCTTATCCCTTTTTAACAAAGAAAATGACAAACTATTAAAAGAAAAATAGTTTTAGGGATGAAAATGGGCTGTAAATAGAACACAGGAAGTTTGTTCGGTCTGGAAGGTTCTGTCACCTTGATTAAAGAAGTCTAGGAAGTCGACACCCTTCTCGACTAAGATGAAGAAGTCTTAGGGAACTGGAAGCCAAGTCTAGGAATGATGATGTCTCTTGGGAAGAGCGACGCCGGCTGGAAGAAGAGGAGGAAGAGGAGATGCAGGAAGAAAAGGAGAAGTAGGGGAATGTAAAAGAATGGGGGAGGAGGAGGTTAAGGAGGAAGGAGAGGAAGAATGAGTGGAAGGAAAGAAACAGGAATGAAAAAAGCGTAGAATAAAATAAAAGAGGAGAAAGGGAAGTGTGGGGAGAAGATGAGGAAGTAAAAGAAGAAGGGATAAGAAAGTTGAGGAGGAAGAAGGGATAAGAAAGTTGTGGAGGAAGAAGAGGAATGAGAAAGTTGAGGAGGAAGAAGAGAGAAATTAGTGAAAGCAAAACAGAGGATAGAAGGAAGAAGAGGATGTGAGGATAGTGATATTGAAGGAGGAAGTAGGAGGACATTGGACGATGGAGAAGACTGAGAGAAAAGAAAACGGGAAAGAGGAAGTAAGGTAAATAGAAGGAAAAGAATGTCGATAGGAAGAAAACGCTGTACAAGGTTTGATTGAAGGGTTACTTGACACGGGAATGAGGCAATTCGACCCGGAATGGGGTCCTACTCTCGGTTAAACAAATCATCTCTACCTATCCAGAATAGTGTCTGCAAAGGGCGTCATTCAGGTGAGGCGCGCTCAAGCACAGTTGAAAGAAAGAAAAAATCAAAACCGAAATGAAGAGAATGAAGAGTAAGGCAGAGGGACGGAGGAAGACTGAAGGAATTGTTACTTTCATTGCGATGATGATGATGGTGATGATGATGACGATGGTGATGATGTAGGAAGAAGACAGGGGGGGGAGAAAGTATCACAAAGCCAAAGAGGAGTAGAGTGAGAGAGGGGAATCACGAATCTGGACTAGAGACGAAGTTGACGGGAATGGAAAGGGGTGGATCTAACAACAAAGGCAAATAAATGACAGGAAAAAGGACTGGGAAGGGAAGGGGGGGGAGAACAAAAGGACGTAGAGTTTAGGGTTTTAAGGGGTTTTAAGGGGTAAGGGCGAGTCTACTTGTGAACTAGGACAGAAGATTCAAGGTAAACAAAGAAATGGTTGGGGACTATGTAGAATATAACGTTAGGGACAGAAGAGTGGTTGAAATT
>NC_134782.1:49288751-49306251 GCF_046742065.1 Oratosquilla oratoria
GTACAGTATTAGCATCTTGCTGTCATACTCTACCTTGTGGGCCCCTGATTACTTGTCGGACTCGAGACTTGGAGAAATGGTTGCCAAGGAGGTCCTTCACTTTCTTTTATTTATTTGCATTTACCGACGAAGAGGAAATCTTATCTGCATCATTAAGTGTTATGTGTTTGTTTTGACATTAAAGATATAGCTGTCTCCATTCGTTCCAAGACGTCATATTTTTTCCTGGATAAATTGAATTAGATCTGAATAGAGAAAGACAGATTTCGTGGCGGGTTGTATGGTTGGCCGTGTGATTAGGCAGACGTATAATCTAATTTTCTTTGTGTAATTATCGAAGTAGACTGGTGCAGGTAAATCTGTATTTTGGGGCCCTCAGTACGAAGCAGTAACAAGGATATATTTAATATAAGATTTGAGAAGGTTAGTATGTGTTTGGTACACAAGCCTTCGTGAATCAGCTCGAGAGTACATCGCCCACAGTCGTCTCCCTCGTATAGATAGTATCAAAAATGTTCTCCACAATCCATTGTTTCTCAACCGGTGGTCCTCGGACCACTAAGGAGCCGCAGAAGCCTACTAAGGGGTCATTAGGACGGGAAATTCAACATGTTACAGTTAATCTTGTCATGGCTTAGTATTTCATAATTGAAGATTATACAATGTGTCTTAATCGAGATGTCCAGTTTTTCTAGTTTTTACTTGATAATAAACACGAGTTCCTTGTAAAAAAACTTCTATTAGAAATTCTTACAAACACATGTAAAATGGCTATATCCTATCTATTTCCATATCAAAGTGTCCCCTGAATATATTAAGTCGATATATAGCTTAAAAGATTGAAAAAACACTTATCTACACTAATATTGCAGAACAATTTGTATTTTTCCAATCTCTTTGAATAAAATTCTTCATTCGTTTTTCTATTTTCTTAATGTATTTCTTTCTCAAATGTTTAATCCAATGGAGGACATTTATTTCTTTATTAAATCTTTGCCGAGTTAATTGAACAAAAGTAGGAATAAGAATCTGTGATAAAGAGCGAATATTTCGTTTTTCAAATATCTATTTCGTGGGATATGTGGTGAGATAAAAATTCCTGTAAAATTTAAAACCGTCTCTTTGAACAGTAAAAAGACAAATTTTACTGTTAAGAACATCATACTTACCATTGTAATGATTCATTTAAGAGCAATCTGAAAGAATCCTGAAATTTTTACGACGCGTTTTGCCAAAGAATCTTTATATGAGGCGTTCCATGCCAGACAGGCGAAGACGCCATAGCTATGAGAGTTACCGCTGCCCAAAGAGTGACCAAATGAGGCGCTTAATGAGAACATATTTTTGAGGCTCTGGTGTCTTCATCTGTCTGACGCGGAGAGACTCGTTTATACCGCCTTCGGACCAAGAACCACCCGTTTCCTTGTAGAACCAAGGCTGGTTGACAACAATTCACGGTTGGCTCAGTGTCATCACTCACAAACTGTGGACAAGTGACCCGAGTTCATACCCCCGTGGAGGCTGTGTGTGTACACAGAACTATGTGTTAGTGGTAATGGACAAAACACACAAACACGCACACACACACACACACACACACACACACACACACACACACACACACACACACACACACACACACACACACACACACACACACACACACACACACACACACACACGTGCACACGTACACACAATCCTACGCACGCACTCACACGCAAGAACACGTATGTACTCACACACAAACAAAGCCAGTCCAGCATATTCCTACCACATGCATGATCGATCCTTCCACTTAGGCCTTTGGTATATCCACTCGGGCATGTCTGAGAGGACACTACCTCGTCCCTGGGGCTCAGCCTACAGCAGTGCTCCGCACACAAAAGGAGAAACTGTCCACACTAGTTAACTACCTAAGTAAAAATAAAGACAACAAAAACTAATTAATCAACCAACAAACCAACCAACCACCCAACCAGCTAACCAACCAACCAACTAACCAACCAACCAACCAACCAACCAACCAACCACACAACTAACCAACCAACCACACACACACCCAACCAACCACCCACCCACCCACCAACCACCCAACCAACCACCCAACCAACCACCCAACCAACCAACCAACCAACCAACCAACCAACCAACCAACCAACCAACCAACCAACCAACCAACCAAACAACCAACCAAACAAAGGACAAAACAACCAACCAACCGTCCACCTAAGTAACTATTTAAGTAACTAACTAACGAACTAACTAATTAACTAACTAGCTAGCTAGCTAGCTAGCATTGGTTAATAAATTATCGAGGTTGGGGCTAGTTTTGAGTGCTCTTTCATTCACTCGAAATTTCTCTTAAATTAATTTTGAGTACAATACTTTGTCAACTTTGAGTAGTTACCATCATCATCAAAGGATCCCTTATTTGCAAAGATCCTCTGTACACATTTTCCTCATTTATAATTGGCCCACAGAGGCTCCATCCTCGTCTTATTCCCGACTCTTTTTGTCGTAGTCAACCTTTCATTGTTTTCCTTTGCCTTCTCTATAAACCCCTGACTTGAGGTACGTTTTGCTTTGGTAGGTTTGGTTAAAACTATTAGCCTCGTTCTTTGCAGCTCAAAGCAAAAGAGCCCCATTCAGAAAGAAAGAATTAGTGCTCTTGTCAATCGTTTGGCTATCATCGTTGAGCCATGAACGATCATCGTTGAGCCATGAACGATCATCGTTGAGCCATGAACGATCATCGTTGAGCCATGAACGATCATCGTTGAGCCATGAACGATCATCGTTGAGCCCTGAACGATCATCGTTGAGCCATGAACGATCATCGTTGAGCCCTGAACGATCATCGTTGAGCCCTGAACGATCATCGATGAGTCATGAACGATCGTCGTTGAGCCCTGAACGATCATCGTTGAGCCCTGAACGATCATCGTTGAGCCATGAACGATCATCGTTGAGCCATGAACGATCATCGTTGAGCCATGAACGATCATCGTTGAGCCATGAACGATCATCGTTGAGCGATGATCGCACCGAGGAAAACACGTTTACCTTACTGTTCCCGATTTTCCCACATGCCTCGCTTTCCCTTTCTTTGAAACCTTCCCTGCCTTACCCCTCCCTTTCTTGCCTTCCCCACCTTTCCTAAACCCACTTTTCTCAGTCTTACCCCATTTTTCACACCTTCCCTGTCTTAACCTGTCTTCCTCGGCTTCCTTAACTTTCCTTAACCTTTCACTAACTTTCCTGCTTTACCTCATCTTCCTCACCTCCTGCCACGAGGTTCCTCGCCTCCGTCGACTTCCCTACCCCACCTTCCCCAAATGTCTCTACTACGAGGTTAGGTCAAGTTAGGTCAGGTCAGGCTAGGTTAGGTTAGGTCAGGTCAGGTCAGGTTAGGTTAGGTTTGGTTAAGTTAGTTTAGGTCAGGTCAGGTTAGGTCAGGTCAGGTCAGGTTAGGTTAGGTCAGGTCAGGTTAGGTCAGGTCAGGTCAGGTTAGGTTAGGTCAGGTCAGGTCAGGTCAGGTCAGGTTAGGTCAGATTTGGTTAGATCAGGTCAGGTTATGTCAGGTTATGTCAGGTCAGGTCAGGTCAGGTTAGGTTAGATTAGGTCAGGTTATGTCAGATTAGGTTAGATCAGGTCAGGTCAGGTTAGGTTAGGTTATTCCCCTCTTCAGCTTTTTCACTTTCCCGGCCTCTCACCTTTTCCACCTTACCTTCCTTTTTCTCTTTGAATACCGACTTTTAAAGCTTTCAACAATCATTTAGCCACAAAGATGCTCATTGATCTGAACAAAATCGTCCGGAGTAGGGCAGCGTCTGCGTTCGTCTGTAAAAACGTACCCAGGGTTCTCTCCCCTTGGTATCCATCCCGGTTATTTGCATTCCCGATTCCCATTCCCGGACCTCATTCCCGTTCCAATTCTCAAGATCTGCTGTGACGAAATTTGTCTTATTTGATGGTGCTGCATGAGTTGCTCCCTCAAGCGCACGTATGTTTCTGTATATATATATATTGTGTGTGTGTGTGTGTGTGTGTGTGTGTGTGTGTGTGTGTGTGTGTGTGTGTGTGTGTGTGTGTGTGTGTGTGTGTGTGTGTGTGTGTGTGTGTGTGTGTGTGTGTGTGTGCGTGTGCACGCACGTTTGTAGCCTGGAGGACACAATCTCGGTCACGTAGACAAGATCATACGCGCCCACACGTGCATACACAGACCCCCCATAGATACAGATACACACACAAAGACACACACACACACACACACACACACACACACACACACACACACACACACACACACACACACACACACACACACACACACACACACAGACACACACACACACACACACACACACACACACACACACACACACACACACACACACACACACACACACACACACACACACACACACACACACACACACACACACACACACACACACACATACAAGCAGAACACCCGAGATCCCAAACTTTAGATTCGCCTTCAATCATGCTTGTGCCACGACTTCCTCCCCCATTTTCATGATTTTCGAAAACCTAAAAGAGATGATGGATTGACGAAGAGAGTGGATGGATGGAGCGGACGTGTGGATTACTGTTAGTGGACGGACTGGTTTGGGTGTTGATTGTTGCGGTATCAAAATGAAAACAAAATAAAAAAGTGACTAACGAGGAAGTATGGAAAAGGGGAACAAGGCCACGGAAGGTAATGTATGGGAAGAAATAGATAAATCAAGTGATAGAGATGAGAGAAAAGGAATAGGCACTCAAAGAAGAGGTAAAAGTGTTCGAAAAAGAGAGATTTCGGGAGTGGAAGAAAAGAGGACAATGATACATATGTGGAAGGAGAAAAAAGAGATGGAAGTAAAATGGATGAAAAGAGAGAAGAGGACTGTGATCGAGAAAGAATGGTGAGAGAGAAAATGTGATTCTGAAAAGTTAACAAGAAGACATGAGAGAAGACCTGTGAAAGCAAAAGATTTCCGATTTCCTTTGTCTGAGGAGGAGGAGGAGGAGGAGGAGGAGGAGAAGGAGGAGGAGGTGAGAAAAAATAGGAAGGAGAAGGTGAAGAGAAGCGTGAACCAATAGGACAAAGAGGAGAAGGAGGAGGAGGAAGAGGAGGAGGAGGTAGAAAAGTACGGGGAGGAGGAGGAGAAGGAGGTGAGAAAAAATAGGAAGAGGAAGGTGAAGAGGAGAGTAAACCAATAGGACAAAGAGGAGAAGGAGGAGGAGGAAGAGGAGGAGGAGGAGGTAGAAAAGTACAGGGAGGAGGAGGAACAGGAGTAATAGGAGGAAAAAGGAAGAGAGGTGAAGGAGTGGGAGGAGTTGGATGAGGAGGAACAAGAGGACTTCAAGGATGTGGAAAGGGGAAAGAAGGTCAAAAAAGAGTTTGAAAGTATATTTGTAAACAATACTTAATGCCCTCAGGTTAAAGGAAGGTGCGTCAGTGTCAAACAGGGAATAATAAAACAACAACAGAAAAGCATATCGGTGTGTAATAAGTAATAGAAAACGGGAAGAACACACCAGGTAGTAAGAAGGAACAGAAGATGGGAAGAGCACAGACAAGTACTATGAGAAAATATAGAAAATGGGAAGAACACACCAGGTAGTAAGAAGGAACAGAAGATGGGAAGAGCACAGACAAGTACTATGAGAAAATGGGAAGTGTATCATAGCAACAAGTGAAAATGGGAGGTACGGCATAATCCCTAAAGAAAACGGAAAGTCCTTACATGACGAAGACGACGAAAGAAAACAGGAGGAGCGACATCGGCGAGGGCGGTGGCGGACGACACGTCGTGAAACGAAAACGGAACGAGGTATTCATCAAAGAAAATGGGTCATGGGATGGAGTGAGGAGGGAGGGAGTAAGGAGGGAGGGAGATAGAAAGGCGGTGAGGGAGCGGGGGAGAGAGGCAGCGAGTGAGGGAGGGAAAAAGAGGGAGAAAGGCAGGGAGTGAGAGATAGAGAGAGGGAAGAAGGCTGAGCGGGAGGAAGGGAGGGAGAGAGTTAGGGAGTAAGGAAGAAGGGGGAAAGGCAAGGGAGGGAGGGAGGGAGGAAGGCGGTGAGGGAGCGGGGGAGAGAGGCAGGGAGTGAGGGAGGGAAAAAGAGGGAGAAAGGCTGGGAGGGAGAGATAGAGGGAAAAAGGCTGGACGGGAGGAAGGGAGGGAGAGAGTTAGGGAGTGAGGGAGATAGGGAGGGAGGGAATGAGGGAGAAAGCCAGATGGGGAATTAAGAAGGGAGGGAGAAAGGCAGGGTTGGAGGGAATGAGTGAGTGAGTGAGTGGGGGAGGGAGAGAGGGAGAGAGCTAAGAGGAAGAAGAGGCGTAAAAGCAAAGGATTTATGGGAAGTAAAGAGGAAGGTTAAGGAAAGAGAGAAAGAGAGGAAGGATCTCTCTGTCGTGGCTTCCTCATACTTCTGGAGATACACAAAGATGTCGAGGAGGCACAGGAAGAAATTCAAGAGAGGTGAGAAGGATGATGAAGAAGAAAAGAAGAAAGAAGTAGAGGAGTAGAAAGATAAGAGTGGATGCTTATCAGAAGAGTAAAAAGTCAAAAAAAAAGAAGAAGAAAAAAAAAGGGAATTGGTGGAAGGAAAAGGGAGTAGGAATATAAGGAAATAAAGAGAATACCAAAAGATGGAAAAGGGAATGAAATACTGAGGGTAGAATGGTATAAAAAGAGAAAGAAACAATAGTAAAGAGAGAGAGAGAAAAGCAAGAGGTAGAGAGAAATGAACCGGAAGAAGAAAAAGCGTAGGAAAGAAAAGGAGGATGAGGAAACATGATAAAGGAAGAAAAAAAAATGCAACTGTCTTGTATTAGCCACAACGAAGTCTCCAAAAGAGGACACCAAAATGTCTTATTTGAGACTTTCTGACCCATTAAGGAATAAAATCTTTAATTGGGCCTTTGGATCTTGATGTTTAGTTATCTCTTTCCATTGTGGGACACACACACACACACACACACACACACACACACACACACACACACACACACACACACACACACACACACACACACACACACACACACACACACACACAAACAAACACACAACAAACTGAAAGGGGAAACAGTGAGTGCTAAAACTATACATTATTTTAAGAAAAAATGGAAAGATACAACTGCGGGTCACTACGAGTATAGCTCTCCTCCCGCGAAATACAAGTAGGTAAATACAACTAGGTAAGATACACACACACACGCGCGTGCGCGCGCGCGATTTTTGGAGACGACTCATATAATTCTATCAAGCTGATGAGATTGACCAGTTGAAATGATATCCTCTCCACTCCCCTCCCCTCCCCTCCCCTCCCCTCCCGTCCCCTCCCCTCCCTCCTCTCCTCTCCCTTCCTTCCTCTCTTTCTATATCTCCTACTTCCTCTCACTCTCCTTCTTTGTCTACTTTTCTCTCTTTCTCCATCTCCTTCCTTTCCCTCTTTTCCTGCTCCATCTCCTCTCTCTCTTCTTCCTTCTCCATCTCCTTCCTTTCCCTCTTTTCCTGCTCCATCTCCTCTCTCTCTTCTTCCTTCTCCATCTCCTTCCTTTCCCTCTTTTCCTGCTCCATCTCCTCTCTCTCTTCTTCCTTCTCCATCTCCTTCCTCTCTCCTTCCTTCTCCATCTCCTTCTTTCTCTCCTTCCTTCTTCATTTCCTTTTTTTTCTCAGTCTCCTTAAACTCTCCTCCATCTTATTTCTTTCCCTCTCTTTCTTCTTCAACTTCTTCCTCTTCTTCGTCTTCTTCCTCTTCTTCGTCTACCATCCTCTCTTTAACCTCCACTCTCCTTTTCCTTTTCCTTTTTTCTCTCATTCCGGCTTCTCTCTCTCTTTCATTCCTTTTCTTCCCATACCTTCTTTTTCCTTCTCTCCATCTATACATTCACTCTTTCTTTCTCTTCATTCCCTTCTCTCTCTTTCCACACTTCCTTTTCCTTCTCTCCGTTTTTTCTTTAATCTCTCTCTCTCTCTCTCTCTCTCTCTCTCTCTCTCTCTCTCTCTCTCTCTCTCTCTCTCTCTCTCTCTCTCTCTCTCTCTCTCTCTCTCTCTCTCTCTCTCTCTCTCTCTCTCTCTCTCTCTCTCTCTCTCTCTCTCTCTCTCTCTCTCTCTCTCTCTCTCCCTACTGCCTTTCCCTTCTCTCCTCCCTCTCCCTCATCTCCTTTCCCTCCATATCCTCTTTCTTCTCATACCTTTCCTTTTTCTCTTTCTCCCTTTTTCATCACATCCCTCCTCATTTACTGCCTACTCTGTCTCTTTTTCTTTTTTCTTTTTCATTCTACCCTTTTTCCTCTCCAGCCAGTTTCCTCTCCCTATATTGCACTCTCTCTATTTCTCTTTTTCTCTTCCTTCTTGTCTTTCTCTTTCCATGCCTTCCACCTCCTCCATCCTCCTTCTTCTTCTCCACCCCCGTCATCTGAAAGCTGGCTACCCTCATTCCAGATTCAAGCGAGTTAAATCATGTCACTTCATACGGGTATCCACAGTACACGGACATCCTCCTCTTCCTCTACTTCTCTCTTTTTTCTTCCTCCTCTTCCTCCTCTTCCTCCTCTTCCTCCTCCTGCTCTTCCTTCTATTCCCATTCTTCCTCTTTATCATTTTCTTCTCATCTTTCTCTTCTCTTAATTCTCCTTTCCTCCATTTCTCATCTTCCTTCTTCTTCAACATCCCTTCTTCCTCCTCCTCCTCCTCCTTCCCCTTCTCCTTCTCTCAATCCTTCTCCTCCATTTTCTTCTCTTCCTCTTCAATTTCCTCTTACCATTCCTACCATTACTCCTCTTTCCCCTGCCTCCTCTTCCCTTCCTCCTCGTTCTCTTAGTCCTCCTCTCTCTCCTCCTCCAATTCTTCATCCACTTTCTCCTTCATCTCTTCCTCCTCCACTTCCTTCTCATCTTCCTCTTCCTTCTCTTTACCTTCCTCCTGTTTCTCTTTCTCCTCCACTTCTTTCTGCTCTTTCTACACGTCCTTCTTCCTCTTCACCTTCCCCTTACTCTTCTTCCTCCTCCTCCCCCTCTTTTTGGTCTCAATCCTCCTCCTCCTCCTCCTCTTTTTCCTTTTCCTTCTCCTACCTCTCCTCCTCCTTCACTTTCTTACCTCCTACCTCTCTTCCTCCGCCAACGCCTCTTCTATTCCTTCTCCTCCTTCTCCTCCTCTTCCTCTTTCTTTCCTTTTCCGTCTCCTCCTCCTCCTCCTCCTCCTCCTCCTTCTCTTACTCCCCCTCTTCCTGCCCTTCTCCTTCTCGTGCTCCTCATCTTTTTCCTTCTTTTATTCCTATTCCTCTTCCTCCTAATCTTCCTCCTATTCCTTTTCTTCTTCCTCTTTCTCTTCCTCTTCTTCATCGTTCTCCTATACTTTCACATCTTTCAGAACCTCCTCCTATCTGTTTTATTTCCACCTCCTCCCCTACTCTTCTTCCTCCTTCTCCTCCTCCTCTACTCTTCTTCCTCTTCCGATTTCCTCCTCCTCCTCTTCCGGTTTCCTCCTACTCCTCTTCCTCCTAAACCTGCTCCTCCTTCTTCATCTCCTTTTCTTCTTCTTCTCCTCTTCTTCTACCTCCTGCTCTTCCCTCTGTTCTTCCTTGCCTACTCCTTCTTCTCTTCCTTCTTTTCTTTGATTCCTCCTCCTTTTCCTCTCATTCACCTTGTCATCTTCCTCTTCCTCTTCGTCCTCCTACTCATCCTTCTTCGCTTTCTTCCTTTCTGTATCTCCTCTTCCTTCCTCATCTCCTTTTCCTCTTTCTCCTCCTCTTCACTCACCCAGTTGTTTGTGTCGTGATGGAAGTCTCCGAGGAGAAGAGCATCTCTGGGACCGCGACAGCAGAGCCAATTGCTTCGAGGGGGGAAGGATTCCCCAAGAGGACCTCAAGCAAATAAACAAGACTTCTGCCACTTGGGGAGAAGGCACTGACGAATGAAGAAAAGGAAGCTTCTGAATAGTAAAACGCTGAATACAGTATGATCAGCTCTCCAGGTCTTGTGAAGAGCTCCTAGAGGTATGAGGGTGGTAGGAAGCTTAGTGTGCCTTTCCAGCCCAAGAAGTTTGTTCACGGGGACGAATGTGATTTGCGAATCGGTGTCTTACGTCCGTCTCGATGGCTTGCTAAGGGTTGACACTGAATGAGGGACAGGTTGACAGGAAGACGAAATGATTCTCGAAAAGGGTCCTGGAAAATCCTGGAAAACGGGACATTGGCTATAGACAGGGCGATATTACAAGAGGACGTCCAGAATTGGATCTAGGACTTCCATTGGTTGAATGAAATCATCTGACATCGTACAAGATGAATAGGGTCCGAGGGTACTAAACCTTTGTTTCCTAGTTTCTCCTAATCAGAACGAAATCGTCTTACAACCACTAGGGGAAAGTCCTTATAGGCACCAAATTTGCCCAGTTAGGCAGTTTTTAAACATACACACACACACACACACACACACACACACACACACACACACACACACACACACACACACACACACACACACACACACACACACACACACACACACACACACACACACACACACACACACACACACACACACACACACACACACACACACACACACACACACACACACACACACACACACACACACACACACACACACACACACACACACACACACACACACACACACACACACACATACACGTACGTACACACGTACGTACACACAGCAAACACTTATTAGGCCCTTGGGCTTCTCCGGCTTGGTACAGAGTTTTCGCCGCGCACACGGCAGGAGAGGGTTTTATTAATACTGCAAGCATGCGGCTTAATATCATGGTAAATCATACATAACGCTTACCCTTTCCTCACTTGATATTAGATAACAAACGCCTCTGAAAAGGGTAATTGGGAGGAATTGTACAATTTTGCTATTGAAGGGGTCATGTGGTACTGAACGAAATAGCCTAACAGTAGCCTGAACAAAAGTATACATACCACTCGGTATGATCATAAACAGAAATATTCTAATGGTAGATTAATGAGAGAGAACACAGAAGGATAATAAGAGAAAAAAAGGGAGAGCATGAAAGAGAAAGAGATACCAAGAAAAGAGAAGATAATAATGTAGTAGAAAAAGAAGAGAAAATAAAGTGAGTAAAAGAAAGAGAATTATTCATAGAATTAGAAAGAGAGGGATAAAGATAGATACATATTTAGATATGTAACTAGATATCTAGATAAAGCTATGTATATATAGCGTATTGGTTTAAGTCACTGTAACTTTGTTACGGGTTAGCTGGGTTCGAATCCTCGGCTCATCCACTTTTCAATTTCCAACGGATACCTCCATCGAGCGATTCTTCAGTCGTCTCGTCTGCGATGGCATGGAATTAAAAGTGATTTGTGGTTGAAAAAGATATTAATTGATCACTGTGAACCATTCAGCGTATATGTATCTATATATATATATATAATGTGTGTGAGTTTGTGTATATATATATATATATATATATATGTACGTGTGTGTGTGTGTGTGTGTGTGTGTGTGTGTGTGTGAGAGAGAGAGAGAGAGAGAGAGAGAGAGAGAGAGAGAGAGAGAGAGATTGCGAAATAGATAAGTAGAGAGAGGAAAATATGTTAAAGACACAAAAGAGGAAAGATGGGGGAATGAAGGAGACATAGAAAAGGTGGAGAGAGAAAGAGAAGATGGAAATACGAAAATACCAAAAATAACCAGAGACTTGTCAGAGATAATGTTAGATTAATAAAGATATACGAAAAGGCGTGGCTTGAGTGAAAATGCAAGGAGGAGTGGAAAGTGTCGAAGAGGTGACAGAAGATGAGATGGAGGAACAGGGCAAAGGTAGAGAAGAAGGAGGAGGAGGTGACAATGAAGGACGAGGAGCTGCCGGGTGCTAGGGGACGTTTGAGCAGTTACAGTGCCCCCCCCCCACCTTCCCCCTCCATCCCCCAACTCCACACACTCACTCCAATATTGAAAGCCATGAATAGTGGAGGGCAAATGATGCTGGACCACTGCACCCCAGTGGATGTGGTCCGCAGAAGCATTACAGTATTAACGATCTCGAAGACCCAGGAGCGCAACCGTGACCATTTCTCCTCCCTCCTCCTCCTCCTCCTCCTTCCGCTCCTCCTCTCCTCCTTCCGGTACCCCCTCCTCCCCCTCCTCCTCTCCTCTTTTCTGACCTCCGCTACCTCTTCTCTTATGCCTTCCGGTGTGTTACATCGGTAACGGAAGTTCCTGCACCGACTTTGACCTTTCCTCTTGTACTCATTCTTTCGCCTCATCTCTTAGGACACTTCGCCTCTCTCCACTTCCCTCAATCTCCTCCATCTTCTCTTCTTACACTCCACCCTCTTCATCCTCCCTTTCATCTCAGAAACTTCCGGTGGGGTGCATCTGATCGATCTCGGAAGTTCCTGCACTGACTATGACCTTTCCTCTTGTACTCAACCTTTCCCTTCTTCTCTCAGGACACTTCGCCTCTCTCCACTTCCCTCAATCTCCTCCATCTTCTCTTCTTATACTCCACCCTCTTTATCCTCCCTTTCATCTCAGAAACTTCCGGTGCGGTGCATCTGGCACCGAGTGTCCGTTGTACGACCTTCAACGAGAAACATGATTTACAACCCACTGAAACCTCCACTACAGAAGCTTCGCCTTTTCGGCTTTGGCTCTGGTTTGGCAGCTTTTTACAATCACGGGATTCGATAACGGGGACTTACACCTGATGGTCCTGTGAGACGGACGTCGGAGGGAAACAGCTCCACTTTGCTTATCTACAACTTCCATCTAGAAGTAGAGTCCAAAGGTGTTGGTATTTGGTCTCAGGAACGGGATCAAGATGTTTGTCAATTTCTATTGTCTTCCACTTCTTAAAAGGATAACAAAGGAAGAGAATACCGACAGAAGACCGTTTGGTTCATGACATAGGTCGGATTCTAAGAAGAACTGGAAAGGTACCCGGCCCCCCTCCTACCAACCGATGCGTAGAAACAGATTGACAGTTATACATCACTGGCAAGTCCAAACTTTCTTCCAGAAGAAATTTCCTGAAGGGTCAAAGACCGTTCCAGTCTTCTGAGATTCGAGGGAACAATTATTACCTTTACTGTTAGCAACCTCACTTGCTTACTCCACCTAGCCTACCCCAAAACAACCTTCCATAAAGTATCCTTCTACGCAACCTTCCCTAAATTAGATTCCCGGACACAATCCAGGCACTTTCCAGCACAACCGCGAATTTCAATAGACTCCTCGCTACTCAGCTACACACTTCCTATTTCCACACGATCCACCCCTCGGCTCCACCTCTTGTACCTTTAGTGCACAGTTTCGAACTTCTTCCAGGAAGGAGTAATAAAAGAGGAAAATTAATGACCTCAGAGATGGGGTGCAAGGAGCAAGGAACAGGGAGGGAAGCAGATATGTGAATGAAGGAAATATGAAAGAGGAGGATATGAAAAGAAAACGGGAAGGAAGGGATCAGAATGAAACACGACGAAGAAAGAATACTAATAGGAATGAAAGCATAGAAGAGGAAGCCAGTTCAAGAGTTAACGCATATGAAGGAAGGGGAGAAGATGGAAAAAGAAAAGAAAACGGAAAGAGGTGGGAGACTTCCTCCCCAAAGAGAATACGGGATTGGAGTGGACTAAAACGACGAAAATAAAAGAGGGGAGGGACAATAAGAAAGTTAAGTACAGAGAAAATAAGAAGGAAACAAAGATGAGAGAAAACAAAGGAAGGAGGGAAAAAGCAAAAGGGGACAATGAAAATAGAACGAATAAAGAATAATAAAAAAATGGAAAGAGGATTGGTGAGTCAAGGTGCAAAATAATAAGTTCAAAGAAAGAAAAGAAGTAAACAAAGATGAGAGACAACAAAGACGGGAGGAAAAAAGTAAGAAGGGACAATGAAAATAGAACGAATAAAGAATAATAGAAAAATGGAAAGGGGATTGGTGAGTAAAGGTGCAAAATAATAAGGTCAAAGAAAGAAAAGATGGAATGGTATGCGTGTACAAATAAAGGGGAAGGAAGGAAAAGGTCGTTTGAAAATGGAAAGGAAAAAGAAGAGAGAAAGAGAGAGGTATGGAGGACGAGGACGAGAAATGGGATTGAGAAAATGGGAGTGAAATTAGGGAATTGGGGAGAGCTAAGAGTCATTAACGTATTGGCTATTGACTAAGTGAAGACTGAATGAGAGGAAGGGAGGAAGGAGAAAGCTGGGTAAAAAGGAGGAGGAGGAGGAGAATTAAGATAGAATGAGGGAGGTGGTTAAAGGAAAGGGAATGGCATGGAAACGAAGAAAACCAGGAGAGGAAGGAGGTGGAGGAAGAGAGGAAGGAATAGAAAGACTGGGAGAAGAAGAAAAACAAGAAGAAGGAAAAGGAGAAGGAGAAGGAGAAGATGAAATAAGAAAAAACTAAGGAGGACCAGGACGAAGAAGATGATTAGGATTAAAGGACAAGAAGGATTAGGTTAAAGAAAGAGAAGAAAAGGGAGGAAGAAATGGAGGAAGGGAGGAATAGGAAAGGGGAGTAGCAGAGGAAAGAGGAAAAGGAGGAGGACGAAGAGGAGGAAATAGATGAAATGCTGCATCCTAAGGTCTTGAAAATAGTATGAATAAAAATATTAAAGAGTAAGGAATAAAAAATGAAAAGGGTGAAAAAAATCAAGTAAAGGAGGAAGAGAAGTTAAGGAAAAAGCGGAGGAGGGGAAGGAGGAGGAGGAGGAAGAGAAGGAGGAAGAACAGAAGAAATGCTGCATCCAAACGTCTTGAAAAGAGTGTGAGGTAAAAAAAAATGGAAGAGAAAAAAACAAAAGAGAAGGATGAAAGAAATCAAGTAAATGAAGAAGAGACGCAAAGGAAGACGACGACGAGGAGGAGGAGGAAGAGGAGAAGGAGGAGGAAAAAAGTGAAGGAGGATGAGGGTGAGGGGCAGTGAGAGCCACTAAAAACTTGCTTCAACTTTGAGGAAGAACTTCGAGGAAGAGGGAGGCTAGAAAATAGTCTTCTTGATAGTTGCCAAGGTATGACGAATTGGGCCGGGCCTAGAGGGCTGACAGGAAGGTGATAGGATGAGCCAGCGCCCTTTCACCCCTTTTAGTTGGATGAAATTGGTTTTAACATTCAATATTTGAGCAGTCACTTGCTCTGCGATGGGGCTAGGCATGGCAGCCTTTTGTTGGAGCTTTAAGGTTTTAGGATAATATGGCCACACCGAAGTCACGACCTGATTCTTCTGATTCTAAGCTGCCAGCCTCGGGTTTCTTGCCTCCAGATGGTGGCACCATACACCGCTCGGCCACCTCACTCCTGAAGCAAAAATTTTTCTTTTGATCACCCTTTTTCAAGTAACGCAGCAAAGCAAAAATATACGCCAACACAGGGCTGATCTCAAAAGAAAATAACGAAGGAGGAAAAGTGTCTAATCGAATTTAGAATTAAATCAACTAATTAGTGTGTCAGGAAGATAGGTCTAAAAATAATGGAAAATAATTTTTGAGTTGATGAAAAATGGACACAGGATTTTATATTTGTTAAAGAAAAAAGTCTAGTGAGATCTGGCAGATTCAGATCTTTCATTACTCTGGTACATCGTGCATAATTTGTAATAGCAGATGCCAGGCAGTCGTTCTAAAAGTTATTTTGAAGGCGAGAACATCTTCCTTACACCAATATTTGTTTTATTTTTCCAAACTGACCTTTCGCGGGATTTCTTTTATTTATTTTTTTCTAAATACGTAGAAATATGTTGATGAAAAAAAGGGGTTCAGTCGTCATTTTAAACAATCTTCTAACGTTGTGGTGATACCACTCGCATCTGGTATCGGCGTGGGGATTTCGGCGTTTGTTCGAACCCTGGCCGCAGCAGAAAGGTTAGTAAGGGCATTCACTCTGAGTAATGGCCCCTGACCGCTGCTCATCTGTGACCTGAGGTGACCTGGACTTCATTGTGATGACCTGAGGTGACCTGGACTTCATTGTGATGACCTGAGGTGACCTGGACTTCATTGTGATGACCTGAGGTGACCTGGACTTCATTGTGATGACCTGAGGTGACCTGGACTTCATTGTGATGACCTGAGGTGACCTGGACTACATTGTGATGACCTGAGGTGACCTGGACTTCATTGTGATGACCTGAGGTGACCTGGACTTCATTGTGATGACCTGAGGTGACCTGGACTTCATTGTGATGACCTGAGGTGACCTGGACTTCATTGTGATGACCTGAGGTGACCTGGACTTCATTGTGATGACCTGAGGTGACCTGGACTTCATTGTGATGACCTGAGGTGACCTGGACTTCATTGTGATGACCTGAGGTGACCTGGACTTCATTGTGATGACCTGAGATGACCTGGACTTCATTGTGATGACCTGAGGTGACCTGGACTTCATTGTGATGACCTGAGGTGACCTGGACTTCATTGTGATGACCTGAGGTGACCTGGACTTCATTGTGATGACCTGAGGTGACCTGGACTTCATTGTGATGACCTGAGGTGACCTGGACTTCATTGTGATGACCTGAGGTGACCTGGACTTCATTGTGATACATCAGCTTCCTGCGGATACCGTCACTGGTAACAGTGGGGTCATGACCTGGACACCGTCTCCTCCTGCGTTGATGTATAAGCTGTTCCGGAGTGTCTGCAAGGCTGAGATCCGGTTCGGGTGCTACCAGCCCCGGAAACAACAACAGCAACAACAACAACAACAACAACAACAGCAACAATAGCAGCAGCAGCAGCAGCAGCAGCAGCAACAGCAACAACAACAATAGCTACAGCAGCACTAGCAGCAACAGCAACAACAAGAACAAGAACAAGAACAAGAACAAGAACATGAACAAGAACAACAACACTAACACTACCACAACAAGGACCTCCACCACCACCACCACCACCACCACAAACACCACCACCACCACAACCAACACCACCACCACCACCACCACAAACACCACCACCACCACAACCACCACAACCACAAGTCGATACATGTGAAACTAGACTTAGTCAAGTATATGCACCAAAGTACGGATGAACCAATTGACTATACCGAGGAAGTGCCTTGTAGTGAATGAAATAGGTGGTAGCCAGTATGACAGGAAACCCCCAACCACGAAGACCGCAAGGTTTATTCGGAATTGCCCTTTTCTACCAAAAGAGGTGCCATGGAGGAGAGAGAGAGAGTGAAATGAAGTCCTGGTTTTAGGAGACAGGATAAGAGGGAACATGCTACCCAGTACAACAAGGATAAGCTGTCTTGTTCCATATATGACGTGTACCTCGAAATAGTTCATAAATGTGCCAGAAGAAATAACACACAAGAAGATCCCGTTCACAGTTGCATTCACGCCTCCTACAAGAGCGAAACCATCCGTTTTCTGGCCCCACTTGAGTAAATCAAGTCGTGCAGGACCTCTCGTTCACTGGAAGGAGCCAAGCACGATATCTTTGTTACCAGAAGGAGACGTGTATACATGACGCC
>NC_134782.1:49311251-49318751 GCF_046742065.1 Oratosquilla oratoria
GATAATTTTTAACGTTCAGATACATTCCTCCCATTTCTGTTTTTTTGACTTCCTTGTAAAGTGTCTTAAGGTGTTTATTGATGTCTTCTTGATTCTTATCTTTTAATCTTATTTGTATTTATTTTTTCATTTTTGTGTTTAAATGTTTCCGTCTTTAGTGTCTCGTTCATCTACGGTTCTTCCATTTTTATATATTTTTTCTTCTTTTCTGATAATCTTCTAGCCCTGTTTATCTGTTCACTGTTTTCGTTTCTTGATCTTTTTGTCCTTACGGCTTCAAACTTTTCTTCTTCTTTTCTTTTAGAATTGTTACAGTTACTCGACTGATGTTTCATTTTTAAAAATCACTCATTTATTTCTATGATTATAAATCCACATAGTTGCTTTCTATTCCCTTACTTGTACAGTCTACTTTATTCATAAGTCCTATGAACTCAAATTCTTCGAGAAATTCGAGAGATTATGTGGCGCTATTTGGAACTCCTATAATCTATAAACGTTTCTATGCAAAATACTTCGAAAATATTTCAGCTATTCATTTCATCTATTCTGTTCCTTGCACAACTTGCCACCACGTAGCACCTTAACACACCCACAAAAAACCCACAAGATGTGGAACTATGAGGAGAAATTGACTTTGCACATTTACAGACGATGTGACGTCAGAACGCTTATGGTCACACTTTGAATGACGTTTTCTTATTTGGGAAATTCTTTAAGGTCGTGTCAGGCTTTTTCTCTATTAGCGTAAAACATCAATTTCATTCATGTTTGCATTATTATTGTATGTACCCTAAAGATGTCTTGATAGACGAAAGCGCTCGGTCATCAGTTTACTATTTTCCTTTGATTTTTCCCCATATACATACATATATATATATATATATATATATATATATATATATATATATATATATATATATATATATATATATATGTGTGTATATATATATATATATATATATATGTATATATATATATATGTGTGTGTGTGTGTGTGTGTGTGTGTGTGTGTGTGTGTGTGTGTGTGTGTGTGTGTATTTATATATAAAAGCTTTTTTTACGGTAGACTTAGTACCGCTCATTAATCTTCTTAGAATTACGGATGGCGTTAGGTTTTCGCCCGTAAGTTGAGTACACATACATATATGTATACATACATACATGTGCGCTAAATGACGATGAATTTCATTGACACTACGATTGAAACTGTGATGTTAGTGATGACAGAAAAAAAAAACTTGGCAACTTGCAACTTTCCAGAAAGTTTCCTAAGAAGCTGTCAAAAGAATTTCAATTTTCTTTTGTCTTTTGAGATTGAATTTCCACACACAGTAGATCTGTCTTATTATTAGTCTTTGGAACTTTTAATTGTTGTTACAACATTAGTCACGCACCATCCATTTGTAATTAATCAGTGACTAATTTCCATTGACAAAATAATACTGATTCACTTTATCTTCTGGTATTCCTGTTCTCTACAACAACTCTTACATACATATACATACATATACCAAAGGCCTTTTCCCCTTTACACAGGGGGTAGCCAAAAAGAAAAAGGCATAGAAACCACTCCCACCCATTCCATTTCCTATATATTCCACTCCCCTCCACCCTCCTCCCTCGCCGCCCTCCTCCTCCCTCGCTTTGGTTTTTTCGCTCTATTCCGAAGGAGAAAGGAGGTAAGATGGAGAGAACTCTTTTCCAGTCGAAAACTGTGTCATTCCTCTCTCTTACTCCTCCTCCTCGTCCTCCTCCTCCTCCTCCTCCTCCTCCTCCTCGTCCTCGTCCTCGTCCTCGTCCTCGTCCTCGTCCTCCTTGTTCTTTTTTAATTCCTTCTTCTTCTTCCCCACTTCCTTCTCGTATTCCTTCTCATCCTTGTTCACATTCTCTTCCTCCTCCTCGTTGTCCTTCAACTCTTCTTCCTGTTCTCCTTTCTCCCATTCTTTGTCGCTTTCCTTCTCCTCATTCCCCTCTTCGTTCTCATGCACACTTCCCTTTCCCTCCTTACCTATCTCCTCCTCTCCCTCCTTTCCATCCTCATCTTTCTTTTATCTTACTTCCGGGTGTTCTCCTATTTTTCCTTTCTCCTCTCCACTCATCTCTTTCAACTTTAACGTTTTTTTCTTTTTCCTTCTCCAACTTCTGCATCTCCTCCTCCCTGCCCCATCCTTCTCCAACCGCTGGTCCTCCTCCTCCGCCCTAGGAAGGCGTCCCTCACCCCTTCACCGCCCTCCTCCCCCGCCCAGGGATAGCGACCCTCACGCCTTCACCGCCGCCCTCTTCCCGGCCTCTCCGAAGCTGCTGGGGCGGCGAAAGTTGGCCTTGCCGGGTCGCGCACAGTCGGGCCCCTTAACTTGGGAAACTCACCAAAGTTAGGTCATTACTTAATCCTTTCGCTGCGAAGCATGGGGGGTGAAGGAGGGTCCCGTCAACTGAATGAAATCGTGTGGCGGCAGCTTGAATAAAATCTAAAGTTCAAATACGTTGAGGGAAAGGATAGCCATCCAGACTTCCATCCGATGTACCATCTTCGCGCCCACGAAACTGAGGGCGAGGTTAAGCCTGAGACTCAAAATTCGGCTGAAGATGAAGCTAGACTGAAACCGGAAATAAAACTAGGGCTGACACTGAGGCTGGGGCTTAGGGTAAAAGTAGGGCTAGGTTGGAGGCTGATGATGTAGACTAGACAGGAACTGGTGCAAGGACCTGAGTCGGAGCCGAGACAGGAGAAGAAACTGGGGATGGAGTGGGACTCGGATCAAGCGTGGTGGACCAAGGTAACTGTGCCGGGAGCTGAGACCGCGATGAGTCTTTGGCTGATGCTGGGGGTGAAGTTTGTGGATTAAACCTCCCAAGGATTGTGGCTGATGAAGAGAGAGGCTGAGCAAAAGAAGTCCTTATCCTATGTTTGAGCCGGAACAGTCACTAGATCTAGTGTTTTGTACTTAATCTGTTCCTAACCTTGTATGTGCGTTTGCGTTTGGAGTTTTAAGATTCTGTTTTTAGCATCCGAGCTAATCATGGACCAGAAAGACTCTTATTGGCACCCTTTTCCTTTGTAATCCTTTGTATTTAGACCGTCTTTGAAACGGCTTGGTCTTGTTGTATGTAGCCGATAATTACCAGATTTTTCATTCATTAAGGTCTACGACAAGGGGTCTTCATCTGACTTTGCCTATGCGTTTATTTATGTATTTTATTTGATACTTACATTATTTTAGTTTTCATTTATTTATTAATTTATCATTATTATTAGGATTTTTCGCATCCGACCTAGATATGGACCAAAAGGTCTCCTGTCGGAATGCTCCGCCTTTATAATCCTTTGTAATAGCCAGGGTACATGCAAGATAAACATAAAGAGTGGATTCTAGACGGAAATGGCCTTCTCTCAGGTGAATGAAATCACCTGATGACAGTCGATGGAGACAGAGTTCTTTGACGTTCATAGGGCTTTCCCTTGGGAGAATGGAATTGTTAATAACAAAGGCACTCGTGGCGTAAATTCCACAAAGATCTGTCCTTGTGACGAGCGTTATCGCCATATGCTTGTCTCACTGATGCGACAAAGAATCTTTCCAGATACTTCAAAGTCCTCTCAAGGCCCTTTAGGTATTTGTTCGTGGGTAACATATTAGAATTGTTCAAATATATTTGGGGACACTAATGCATAACTGTTCGCTTGTGTAATTGGAATACTAAACTATTCGTCCAGATTAAAACTATTCATCTACTTGAGCGTAGGGGAAGCTATATGAAACTATTCACACCTAGCTATGGATGATAGTGTGGAAGTTTTAATAGGGTCCTATTCTTTCAGTACGTACATTTTAGACGAATCAGTCTTCCCCTTTGCGATACGTATTTCTTTACCAAAAAATTATAAATGCAGGAAAGGCCTATGCTGGCGCGGCGCCAGATGCGGTCAGATGATGGGCAAGTCCAATTACCTTAAATGAATCACCTGATAATAGGCATATCTTTATATACCGACCACCATCTCACCCTGGTTAAAATACTATCATCACCTTCTGAGTCTAACGACACAAGGTAGAGTCTGCTATAGCCAACAAGCCGCAACGCCGGCTCCGGACAGTGTGACACCGGCCTAAGACGCCAAGCAACACTCCAGTGGATTCGTATACAAATATCAAAGAAATTTAAGCGTTACAATGTCAAATCAATGAGACAATTTTATTTGTTGTTTCTTTGCACGAGAATGTACTCCACGTCATTTTGTTTTCATGTCCACTTCAGAGCCCATGACGTCATAATTTAAGTCATAGTCTCAGAGGCCATGACGTCATAATTTGTCATAGTCTCAGAGGTCATGACGTCAATGTCTACGTTCATCTGCAGTCGTGCAATGGCTGTCGTGTGCAAACTCTCGTTTTTCCGCAGCCCTGTTTAACCTGTTTGGAAATAATGGAATGTTTATGTTAACCCATTAGAATGGAGTTTTAACGTGTTTGCAAAGAATGGAATGTTTATGTTAACCCATTAGAATGGAGTTTTAACGTGTTTGGAAAGAATGGAATGTTTATGTTAACCCATTAGAATGGAGTTTTAACGTGTTTGCAAAGAATGGAATGTTTATGTTAACCCATTAGAATGGAGTTTTAACGTGTTTGCAAAGAATGGAATGTTTATGTTAACCCATTAGAATGGAGTTTTAACGTGTTTGCAATGAATGGAATGCTTATGTTAACCCATTATAATGGAGTTTTAACGTGTTTGCAAAGAATGGAATGTTTATGTTAACCCATTAGAATGGAGTTTTAACGTGTTTGCAAAGAATGGAATGTTTATGTTCACCCTTTAGAATGGAGTTTTAACGTGTTTGCAATGAATGGAATGCTTATGTTAACCCATTAGAATGGAGTTTTAACGTGTTTGCAAAGAATGGAATGTTTATGTTAACCCATTAGAATGGAGTTTTAACGTGTTTGCAAAGAATGGAATGTTTATGTTAACCCATTAGAATGGAGTTTTAACGTGTTTGCAAAGAATGGAATGTTAACCCCATTAGAATGGAGTTTTTAACGTGTTTTGCAAAGAATGGAAGTTTATGTTAACCCCATTAGAATGGAGTTTTAACGTGTTTGCAAAGAATGGAATCTTTATGTTAAACCATTAGAATGGATAGTTTTAACGTGTTTGCAAAGAATGGAATGTTTATGTTTAACCCATTACAATGGAGTTTTAACGTTGTTTGCAAAAGAATGGAATGCTTATGTTAACCCATTATCGGATTTTTTGTTTGCAAAGAATTGTTTTTTTTAACCCTGTTTACGTGTTTGCAAATACTGGAGTGTTTATGTTAAACCCATCAGAAATGGAGTATTTAACAAAAGTGTATTTGCAAAGAATGGAATGCTTATGTTAACCCATTAAATTGGTTTTAACCCATGGAGTTTTTTGAAAACTGTGTTGGTATTAATATGGAATGTTAAGTAACCCATTAGAATGGAGTTTTAACGTGGTTTTTAACGTGTTTGCAAAGAATGGAATGTTTATGTTAACCCATTAGAATGGAGTTTTAACGTGTTTGCAAAGAATGGAATGTTAATGTTAACCCATCAGAATGGAGTTTATTTTCTTTCAGGTGAATTGAAGCACCCAATGGCAGACAGAATAAACATACATTCAAGCAAAGTACTCAAAGTACTGGTGGCTGGAAAAGACTCGTGTTACCTGGAAGCACGGTTTTGGCATCTTTGATTATATGCTTTGATTACATTTCACTGATGTGAGAGAGCCATCCAGCAAGGAAAAAAAAAACCATTACGTCACTGAATTTACATTGTCTAAGGTATTCGTTATAACTGAGTAGACTCTGTTTAAGCTCGTCTCAAGAAAGATGGATCTACTTTATTTCAGCAGTATTGGTTGATTTGTTGCAACTGTCACGATTTTTCTCAAACCTGCGGAAACAGAGTATGGGCAGGCCTTAAAGTTTGTCTCTAAATTGACGCCCTCTCTTACACTTGCAAACACTACCTCATCATGTCATTTCTAAGTGATACCGCCTTACAAAAACTCTTTTCTATTTATAACTACAATTGGCCTGCTTTCGTAGCTGGTAATTGTATTGATTCCAAGGCTGCGGTACACAACATTTTAACGTCTATAAGGTTTCCCATGAAGTTTTGGAATACCAACTCTTAATTTCCTTTTCAACAAATCAATACAACAGTGGCACGTGCACTATATGATTAGACTCTAGTGAAATGTGAAGTACTCATGGTCATGAACAATTGCCTCATTTTGCACAATGTAAATATAACTACTGCAGTGATGTTTGTCTCCATTCAAAAGTGCTGTCTAAATATAGCCACTGTGGTCCTGATGCTCATCGGGGATGCTTATTTGCCAAACATCAAAGGCAAACATGTTTGTGAAGGTAACTTTTTATTCTGTCTGGCCACGTGGGTATAGAAGAAGCATGACTGGTGTGATTGTTGATCCCTGTGGAAGACCATAAGTCACATCTTTCGTTGAGTCTTCCTCTTCTTTCACTGCCCGAAAGAACCATCACAAACGTAACTGTTGGTCACCGTGGAACACCAATAATCACGTTCTTTATCTTTGAGCTATCTCTTTTTTTTTCTTCTTCTTCTTTTTTCCTCGGTGCTCTGAAGAAGCAGATTCCAGGAATCCAAAGAAGCCTTTTTTTTTTCAAAATTGGCAGACAAACTTGATCTACAAAATTCTTATCTGGTAATAGACACAATAGTATTGTTGATTTATGGAATATCACTTTTTCATGTTACTTGTCAGACACAACTACTGCCACGTCTGTAATAAAGAAGCAGTCATTCAGTAAGACAAAGACATTACAAGGCTGCCAATGTCCTTTGAATAATGAATGTTTTGCCAAAAGATTTATTGATATCCTACTATACACAGTCTACCCATCTTGCTTATTCCAGAGAATTATCAGTGGTTTTGTAAATTCGTAGGTTTGAGAAATATTGTTTATATGAGAGTAGCAGTTGCCGACAAGTCTTTATTAGTACTTGAAAAAGCTGTAATAATAATAAATATTTTGCCAAAAGCTTTACTGAGATCCTATTCTACACAGTCTACCCATCTTGCTTATTGCAGAGAATTATCTGTGTTTTTGTAAATTCGTAGGTTTGAGAAATATTATTTATATGAGAGTAGCAGCTTATCTGATATCAGGTGTGTATTTTTGCGCTTGTGCTTGTGGTTCACCTTGGTCTCCGGAACACGTGTTGGACTCGTGATCGACAGGTATTTCCCATCCGGAAGAGAGCTTAGAGCTCGTATGACACATACCCAACTCCCCACCCACGAGAGTTTGAGTAACGACACGAAGCACAGCGATACTGAAATTATTTTCAGCCCTGGGCGGGATTCGAACCCGTACCGCCGTAGTGACAGTCTGGGACTTTACCAACCGCGCCAACCGCGCCACAGAGTGTGCTTATATGTCTTTAGATACAAATCTTTTGTGATAAAACTCACAGGCGA
>NC_134782.1:49328751-49331251 GCF_046742065.1 Oratosquilla oratoria
TTTATTTCTCAGGGCTTTCACCCCTCCCTCCACCCCTCCGTCCCTCTCTCGCTCTCTCCCTCCTCACCTCTGTTCCTCTCCCTCCACTCTCCCTCCACTCTCCCCATGCGGCTGCTGGTCCTGGGTCTCGTTACGCAGTGCGGTCGACGACTCACTCGCTTCCACCAAGTCCTCGCGTCCAAACGATCCACCAGCGTCGTTTCTTCCACACGCTCCTCACTCCATCTCTTTCATCACTGACGGCACACCTCCACACGTGTATCCTCCACATAAGTGGCACCTCCACAGGAACATACGTACACATTCGAGCACAGATACACGCACATGGACACGAATACACACACACACACACACACACACACACACACACACACACACACACACACACACACACACACACACACACACACACACACACACACACACACACAGGCACAGACACACACACACATTGGCATTCATAAGAGTGTACTTATCCTATACCACGTATTACTTGGAAAATCTCGTAAGACTTCACACGCCCAAGTATTTAATACCCTTATTACTTTTATACAATGTTTACCATATATTGGACCTCCGCAAATGTTCCCCTTCTGTTGACAGTGCCGTTGCACACACACTCCCTGTCTTCCGTCCTCCACATGAAGACAGGGAGTCCAGGAGGCAAACTATGACGAAGAAACTTGGAAGACAACACTTGAAGTTTGTGAGAAATTTTTTCCCCTTCGGATGGCTTCCTCCGAGAGACTTCGGCGAGGCGGAGGCCTGGTCGAACTCGAGAAGGGCTTATAACGCCCACATGGCCCTCCACAACCAAAGGGCGCTGGTTCGGCAGCTCGCCCTCTATTCATTTTAAACCTAAGGCACGGGTGGGTAACCTTTGGCACGCGTGCCAAAACATGGCACGCTAGTTACTTTTCTCCGGCGAAGGTTGCCGATTTTGGCACGCGTACTTAAGTAGGTTGCCCACCCCCGACCTAGGGGTTTCATTCAGTTAAATAAAATCTGACCAGATAAAAATAGAATACTTGCAGGTGTCTAGTTCCCAAGTTTGGGTAATAAATGTTTAGTCGAGAGTTCCTTCACTATTTACAGCCTACACATTTCCTTTAAAATGAATGACCCTGTTCGAATTTAGCCACGATAGAATCCTTTGAAGTGTCAGATTCGTCCTTTCTGGCAGTGAAGAGTTAATGAGAATAAACTACATTTTAACCATTTAAACTACTTCCAAGGTTTTTTTTTCTAATCATAAGAGAAATTGTTCAGTATCAGCGAGACCAAAATTCGTAAACGTTCCAAAAATATTCAATGCTCCACCAAACGCATTGTCCCCCTTTGCTCCGCTGTTGTCCCCGTGGGGGGTTTGTGACTGGTCCGCCTTGCTGCGTCACTCTTTTTCACAAACGCAAATAACGCCCCCGTCCCCCCTCCCCCCCATCCAAACATCGATAACTTTAACTTTTTTCCAAAAGTAAGTTCCTGCACCACTAGAAATATTCCCTTTCTCCTCCTCCTCCTCCTCCTCCTCCTCTGTCCATTCTCCTCCTCCTCCTCTTCCTCTTCCTCCTCCTTATCACCTTCTTCCTCTTCCTTATCATCTTCTTCCTCTTCCTTTCCTTTTCTTCCTCCTCCTCCTCCTCCTATTTTCCCGTCAATCATCTCTTCCCATTTCTCTTCCTCTTCCTTCTTATCCTTCGCCTCCTCCTCCTCCTCCTCATTAACATCATCATCATCCTCTTTCTCCTTTCCTTCATCTTCTACTTCTCTTCCTCTTCCTTTTTATCTTATTTTCGCCTTTTCCTCCATCTCCTCTTCCTTCCTTTTCCTTCTTCTATTCTAGTCCCACTGACTATAATATTTCTTTTTCTTAACTCTTTTTTACTTCTAGTTTTTACCTCTCTCCCACTAAGCGAATCCTAGTGAATTCCCAACTGGTCTCCTGTTGTCAGTTTCTGTGAACAAACCTTTTTATCAATTCTCATTTATGTCCCTGAACTTTGAGAGCCTCACATATATTTCCTAGTCTCCTCATATCTTCCTTATTCCCTTTCTGTTTACCCAGCCTTTTACCTTACCCTCCCGATAGCTGATCTGCTGCTAGACCTGACCAAAATACAGTTCTTCCTATTTCCTTCATCCTCTGTTTTTCTTCCATTCCCAAGTTGGTTCGCACTCACAAGACCATTCCTTCCTATTTGAGACTTTACCGTTATCCGGACATCCGAGACTTGACACTTAATAGCTAAACAAAATTTACACATACACATATATACGTAAGTATAATACATAACATAATGGAACGATCCCACAATGTACCACACCATCACATCCTTCGTTTTCCTCCTTTTCTCTTCCTTTCTTTTCCCTTCTCGTTTTTCCTTCCTGCTTTTTCTTTCCTCTCTCAAGCCATGTAGCTCCGTTCCCTCCCATAGGTGACTTGCGTGATTCTTTGATGCAGATCGATTCGTTCGCTATCGATCAGCGACCCTTAAAAAGG
>NC_134782.1:49333751-49341251 GCF_046742065.1 Oratosquilla oratoria
TGATTTACAAGCCAGGTCGAGAATATGAACGTAGCATTAGGGGAGGAGGACTTAAAGCCGCTTAGCCGGGATCCAAAAATAATCTGGTCGCGGGAAATAAGGTTTAATCTGCTTAGACTACAAAGAAAATCACTTGATCAACTCGCAAAGCAGCCGAGAACATGTCGGTAAGTTAGACTTTGCTAGGATCCAAAATAATCGGGTCGCGGGAAATAAGGTCTAATCTGCTTAGACTACAAAGAAAATCACTTGATCAACTCGCAAAGCAGCCGAGAACATGTCGGTAAGTTAGACTTTGCTAGGAATGTACCTGTATGTGTATCCGTGACTGTGCAAACTGTGACAGGCATCCTGTGGCACAAGGAACATGAAGGTAAGTCGAAACGTACAGAGGAACGTTTGAGAATATGGGCAATTCGAAAAGTTTTAGTCGAACGTTTGAGGAATTCCGAATGAGGGGCGGGTATTCAACCAATCTGGACGAAACAATAAGACATACGAAATAAGAGTAGTAAGAAATGTGTAAAAGAATGCTATATGCTCGAAGCCATGGGCTCCTAAGCTGGACTACCCAGGTATTCCACGTTTTAATCATAACTGCACGATTTTCATAAAAACATTTCAGAGTAGGCAAGAAAAAGCCCCGCCAGAGGTGTCTGGAGATGTGTGAGTCGTGGGGGAGGGGGGTGTAGAAAAGTTACAATTGGCAAAACTTTATTCCGTTAAGTATAATCAAATAATTCAAGAAACGATAAGACAACTTTATGGATGGGGATGACAGGTGGTGATGGATACGAAGCTGCCTAGTGTAGGCCTTATGGTCTCTTGCAGTCTCCTTTATTCTTATGTTCTTATGTTATGTTCTTATGTAAATCCATAAGTAGATACACAAACAAACCATTTACGCTGGGTTTGTACACAGGTTAAATAAACAAATGCAGTGGTGGAGGCAAGCGATCAAACACCTTAAACTACTGACAGAGAATCAACGTACGTGTATAGTCACCGAAAGGAAAACAAAAGAAGAACAGCACCTTCAGAGTCTAATGGGATCAAGAATGAACGATAAGTTTTGACGCGTTCACTTGTAACCACAGAGAAGCGCCTTTGGATATGAACCCGTTTCATAAATTTTCGCGTTCTTTTGTCTCGGTACCGTTGTTGTAGCCATAATTTCTTTGTGAAGTTCTCTTCACCGTTGCTCATTATTACTGCCATTTTTGTTGTTGTTATTGTTGTTTCGTCGTTGTTGTTGATCATACTCGACCAACGTAGAAGAACTATATTCCATTCCAATAGGAAATTACACTCGATTTCTGCCGTGGAGCTCGGTACAGTTGGTAACCCTGGAGACTTCCGTTAATTATTATACCCTATGCCAGATAATATATAGTTACTTTACTCAGTGATTTAATAAGTATTTTGCTCTATGTTTAATAATACAAATTATATAATCTATAATCATACTACTCTGTTCTATGTAGACTGTTTATATCTCCATTTTTCTTAACTTTTTTAATACACTCAAATAATCTACCTGCTGCCTCTACAGATTATTGATAAATTCACGTTACATAAAAGTAGTCTCGGGTAAGAATGATGGAAAAGGAATACTTTCTCATAATAAATTATGTGATGAATAAGTTGAAAGGAGGAAGAGGATGAGGAAGAGGAGAGGAGGCGTCGACAACTGCCATCACTCCCTCCCTCCCTCCCTCGTGCTACGTGCGTCATGACGCAAAATATTTATAAAAAATCCTAAATTTTGATTTTTTTTTATGCCTTTCTATGTGAAATCGGAAAGCACCATTGTGTTCAGGAGTTATGTAGGAGAACACATGATTTATTCCACACTTATCATAATTGCTGTAAACATCGATTATAAGTAAAGATGTGTATAAACCGATAATTTATTTTCTTTGACTTCAACTCCACATAATTACTTAGTTTCTTACCCTATGAAGTTTTGAGATTTTTTTTTCATAATTGCAGAATGACTGCTCTTTCTAATGATTAAAACAAAATTTTCTTATCTTATGAACAAAGTGGAGAAGTATAATATTTTCTGAAGGAGGTGAGGAATTTGTGTCGCTGGTGCCTGTGTGGAACAGAAGTCTGCAAAACTACAAAGTGTCCGAAGCTACACGGGAGAAATCAAGTGTAATTTCTTATTGGAACGTAAACAAAATACAATTTGGCGTTAATCAGAACAAGATATCTAAAACTGAAGTATTCATCCTCATGAGCGTCAAAAGGATACAAAAAAATCTAAATCGTTCAATTTCCTTCCCTTAATCTAATCAGCGTGAAGACGCCATTTTATAGTTTACGTCACAGTAAGGAAGATTCTAATGCCAGTGAATGGGTGAGTTCGAATCCGAAATGGGTCTCGATCAACCGTACCAATTTCAGGGAGTGGCCCGGCATTCTCCACGACATGATTTCGTCTGTCACAGGGCCACGAAATAGGTCACCGAAATGGGTAGGTTAAACGTGGGCAGCTGGATAATACAGCTCCTCCCCACAAGTGTTTGTGTCATGAATGTTTACCAGCCGCAGTTTATTTACTTCTTTTTGTGTTTTTCCGTACGTGAGCACACAATCTCTCCCTGGCACATGCTGTGCTGTTCCGCTTCTATCTGGGTCGCGTCTGATATGCACAGTTATATACGGTTAACTTGTATTTCGCTTGGTAAGAATTATATTTTCTCGTAGGGTTAACGTAACAGGTAGTATGAGAGAATTTCGCTAATAGCAGCGACATCAATCCGATCATTTTTATGACAGTTGCATGCAGGATTCGAACACACTGCACTCGGCCATCCGTAGATTACCGTAACAGAGCCTTTTATAGCTTCTGTGGTGTAGTGGTCTAAGGCTCTGTTACGGTAATCTACGGATGGCCGAGTGCAGTGGGTTCGAATCCTGCATGCAACTGTCATAAAAATTATCGTAACAGGTAGTGTTTATCATTTTATTCAGACAACCCCAGACTGAATCATTCATGTATAAACATATCGGTAAGGAAAATCTTCTGAATGCAAATTGCGAAGGTGATGTCAGAGGCACATGGTGAGCTTGACTTAAATCGTTTTGTTGTAAAATCGCCTCAGCTCTTGAGTTTGGACATCTTCGGACGTGAAAGGACTCAGGAAGAAGCAGATAAAGGAGAAGAGAAGGAGGAGGAGTAGAGGAACAGGGGCGGATGTTGAGGGGTTCGGGTAATCAGGAATGTATATGTAGGGCTATTAGTAATTGACGAATTAAACACCATATGAGGATGGAGCCTTTATTTGTACAACGTTTTCGCTTATTACAGCTGTAATAAGCGAAACGTCGTACAAATAATGGCTCCGTCCTCATATGGTGTTTAACTCGTCAGTCTTGTCGGCAACTGCTACTTACATAAAAAAATATATTTGTAATTACTGTATTTGTAGTGGTGATGGCTCAGAAGGAGAAATTGGTGTCGCTCACAGTGGCTGTGGTGCATGAGGTGGTGGAGAAGGGGTTGTTGGTGGCAGTGATGTGGGTGGTGGAAGTGGTGGAGGTGGTGGAGGATTAGGTATTGGTACTGATTACTGTACTCTGCTATTGTTATTTATTTTTCATCATCCGTAGTATTAATATTGAGACCGTTTTTGATGAAGTTCTTAGTGATGCTGTTGATGTTCTTGCTGTTGTTGTCATGCCAACATATTTTCTGTCTTCATTGGCCCTTGCCGCGGTTTTCGTCCTCTTCGTCATCATTATCGCTGCCGTCGTTGTCGCCTTCATCGTTGTTGTTGCCGTTTTTAGCTGTTATCGTTGATGTCCAACTCATTGATTCTCCTCGTAGATTTTTATTTTTGCTTTTATTTAATTTCATTTTATTTCATTTTAATTTCATTTTATTCTATTCTATTCTATTCTATTCTATTCTATTCTATTCTATTCTATTCTGTCTTGTTTTGTCTTGTCTTGTCTTGTCTTGTCTTATTCTATTCTATTCTATTCTATTTTATTCTATTCTTCTTATTATTTTATTATTTTTGCTCCCGTTATTACGAAACAATGTCATTAAATTGACGGGCGAACCCGGGACAGAAAGCGATGTCCTCGGCCTGAATAAAACTATCTGGTACTTACCCTCTTCCTGCGCCCCCCCCAAAAAAAAAAAATTAAAGAAAAATAAATGTTAAGACACGTCACTGAGGCAAAGGACACAAGTCTGCTGTCGTCAGCGAAATAAGAATTATCTTGTCATCGTCACTGAGTTCTCCGGGACACTGGCAAAGTCTGATGCTACTTTCAGCGTCTACGCTTCTGTTCCACCTCTTTGTCGTATTTTTTTTTCTTTCTTTTTTCGTAACTCGTCCGGGTTTTTGGAGGAAGGAGCGCTACTTGGAGGGAAGGAAGAGGAAGTGATGAGGAAGTGAAAGAGAGAGAGAGGGGGAACGAGAGGAAAAAGGGAAATGAGGTTTAGTACTTCTGATTATTACACGCACATATACACTTGTATATACATGTATATACATGTACACACACACACACACACACACACACACACACACACACACACACACACACACACACACACACACACACACACACACACACACACACACACACACACAAAAACATATATATATATATATATATATATATATATATATATATATGTGTGTGTGTGTGTGTGTGTGTGTGTGTGTGTGTGTGTGTGTGTGTGTGTGTGTGTGTGTGTGTGTGTGTGTGTGTGTGTGTGTGTGTGTGTGTGTTTGTGTAGAAAACGGAAGAGGTTATGAATTACAGAAAGGGAAAACGCTTGCGTCACGTACTTCTAATATAAAAGAGGAATTTAACTTGGGATCCAGCGTCCAGTGCAGTCCGGCTTCACGCCAACAAAATCCACGAATTGATCGCGGTCTCATGTCCTCGTCTTCATCTTGGATTTCCAGCTGATGCTCTTCGTCTCCTTTGTCGACTTAAGAGGGCCTTTCTCAATACGAGTTGCGTTCATTTCAGGGCTTCTGGACCTGGGATCCAGGGACTCCCTAAGTGTCTGTAACTCTCTAAGGGGAGTAGGGGAGGAGCGCAAAGAGCGAAAGCTGGGAGTAGATGATTGGGTCGAAGACGATTTTAGTTATTGTTGAAGTGATTTTCAGAAACGAGCGCTAAAAGGGTTGAGAACTACTGGCCTTATGGAATTTCGCTTCTTATTTCTGCCTTATACGCAGACACAAACCTCAGCTAAATGGCAAAGCGTAGATTCCAACTTTTTTCCTTTGTATAGTCTTCGGTGAGGTGGTTGGAGGGGGAGAGGGGTGGGGAGGGTTTTTCTGTTCTTTCTTCCTTTCTTTTTTACTTCACTCACTCACTCACTCACTCACTCACTCACTCACTCACTCACTCACTCACTCACTCACTCACTCACTCACTCACTCACTCACTCACTCATTTATTCATTCATTCATTCTTGGTGCTAAAATGAATTTAATGATTAGTCCCACGGCGTGTGTCTTTCACCTGTTTAATGTGGACAAAACCTTACAAGATCTCAATAGCTTTCTTTGATCTTACCAGTCTCTTCACTACGACGACGACGATCTGTGAAGGCTTCTCTATCTGGCATGAATTTACATCATATAAAGCATTCCTTCCTTCCTACTGCGTTCCTCTGTCAAGAAAGTATATCGAAAGTCAGTACATTATTTTCGAGTCGTCATCAACAAAGCAAAACAATTGTGTCGCGAAGGAAAAAAAAGTCAAGTACTTTTAAGTTACATTATTTCTAAATCTCTTCGTGACATTTTGACAAGATTCTGTTCGAAAATATTTTTCCCTTGGCTAGCAGAAGCTTCTCATCACATGTAGAACACTTCTGTCCAGTATAATGAGTATTTCGAAAGAGATTTGTATAAATAATAATGACGATGATGATGAAGACGTGTAGGCAAAATGTTATAATTTGTTGGTTGGCGTGAGTGTACGAGTGATGACGTGTAACAAATATGTTGTGTTTTGAAGACATGCCAACTAAAAAAAAACGTACGCGGAGCAATTAACCTTTTATTTAGGTTATCGCTAGACAATTTTATTGCACTTTGTGTAAATCTTTTGGTAGAATCTGTTGCAGTAGATGTTTAGCTTTGATCGAATTTATCACCTGATCCTTTTATGTTGAGACAGCCAGGGTAAGAGGCAATCACCAATAGGCAATCGAGAAGGAATCGAATTGAATGACGTCATAATAGAATACACAAAATGTCGTCACTAGTCATCAGTATTTCTTTTGCAGTTTATATGCACGGCATTTTACATGTCCCCGTTTTATAAACAGACCAGTCCATTATCATCCATGAGGAGCTAAGATGGGAGTGGTGGAGGGGGTCGTGGAAGGGTGGGAATAAGTTCGTGCGTGTGGCTTGGCTACCTCCCTTATAAGGGGGAAAAAGCTCTCTGCATATAGATAGATAGTACGCTGTGTCTTTCATCACACTAGGAGACACTGGAATTTTCTTCTTCTTGATATAAATCCGCCTGTCTGTGTCTTAGACTCCTCAAAGAAAGGATCTGCAAGACACCAACCTTGACCGCGGATTTGACTTCGAAGGATTGTCTTCCTCGTGGAAACAGATCTCTTTGGGAGTCTTGTCTCGTTTTCTTTGTTCATTTATTTGATTTCTTTGTTGAAATATGTCGAAAAGCCACTTCGGGTATGAGGCCTTACCGTCAGCAATATACAAGGAGCTAGAAAATATAGACAAGTAGTTCCGTAAGTACGGTTTTGTGTTTCATGTTAGCAATATTTCAGTCGCGTAGACTTTGCTATGGCGAAATAATCTTGATTTATTGGTCTATGGTTGGCATTTGTTTGCAGTGGAGACAACATCTTGGGTGTTTTTGTCATACCCGCTAAGCTGGCTCGGTGTTGTGTGCCTTTGTGTGTGTGTGTGTGTGTGTGTGTGTGTGTGTGTGTGTGTGTGTGTGTGTGTGTGTGTGTGTGTGTGTGTGTGTGTGTGTGTGTGTGTGTGTGTGTGTGTGTGTGTGTGTGTGTGTGTGTGTGTGTGTGTGTGTTTGTTTATGTTTTGGTGTGGGTATAGGTTTAGCTGTGTATTCAGCCATTTGTTCTCATGACGTGACCAGCAAATAATACACCACTGGAAGTGAGCTCAAAGACCTTAGAGTCCAGTCAATGGATTTTCCTACACAGTACACAAACATCCTTGCCAGAATGGCTTACAACAAGAGAGGTGTGGGTTGGCAGGAGAAGAAGCGAGAGAGAACGAGAAAACGAACAACAGTTGGAGTAGTTTGGATGAGCTAAGCTGGAAGAGAAGGAGGAAGGGAGGGAGGGAGGGAGGGAGGGTAGGAGGAAGAACAGGAAGGAGGAAGATTTTAAAGGGCTGGAAGACCGACGCAGGTGGAGCATAATTTGGTACATTGAAATTATGACTGGGAACCGTTGAGTTGTAGCCCGGCTCGGCACCCGGCCCCGGCCCGGCACCCGGCCCGGCACCC
>NC_134782.1:49346251-49361251 GCF_046742065.1 Oratosquilla oratoria
CAGAGAGTGAGGGTCCGGATAGGAGGACATGAGGGTTTCCAGCACAGGTGTCGAGGGGTCCAAATACTCTGGAGGGAAACGAGGAGGAAGGTCGTTTTTTTTTTTTTTTTTTTTTTTAAGGCCGATGTTTGGGTCGCCTTCCCGTCTGGTCAGGGCTGTCGAACTCACGACCACCTGCTCAGGAGTTAGACTTGGTATCCACCGGGCTACCATGCAACCCATAGCTGAATAAAATCATCTGGAATGATGCATAACACAAATCTATGCTGCATACTACGATATAAAAACAATACGTGTTTCTAGCAATACATAAATTTGATTTTTACCTATGTTTTTGACGATTTTTAAATTATATTCTTATTTCTAGTTTCATTATATTTTGACTACTTTTTGTGTTTTTCTTGTCCTTTTTTCCATATTACTCTAACCTTTAATTTTTCATATCTGCTTTCTTCGTCATTTTCGCGTTTGCTTTATTTCTATTCTCTATTTTATCTTAATTATGTTTGTATTCTAAAAAATATTTTTATTTTGATGTAATTTTTACTTGGCCGCTGGCCGAGCGGCTTAGGGCGCTGTTACTTGATGGCGAAGATCGAATGGAAGACAGTTCGAACCCGGACATCGTCGAAGTTGAACCAAGGGCATGTTTTATAAAATTCCACACTCTAAAGTCCTCTGAAAGGGGAACCAACTTAGCCTCCCGATAAAGGGGAGTTTTTGACATTAAACCATTATATGTATATATATATATATATATATATATATATATATATGTATATATATATATATATATATGTATATATATAATATGTATATATATATATATATATATATATATATATTGAATTATCTATTCCCAATTTCAAATCTATTTAAAATTTTCGTTCTACCTTTCACAGTGAAGGTGGTTAGTAGCGATAACAGTGGTTGTTGTGATGATAATGGTGCCTAGGATAACAGGGAAAATGGTGATAACAGTAGTAAAAGTGGATAGGTGATAATGCTGATGGACCTTTCTAGCCACGACCTCCACGTCTGAAGGCTAGAAGACAGTGGTAGGCGGCTGGAAACCTGAAGACTCAATGGCTGACGTCAGCAAAGGTAGACGGGCTTAAAATATCAGGGTCCAACAAAAGCTATCATGCCTAGCTTCCTTGAAAAGTGGGTTACGTTTGAAATGTGAAAAAATAAAATAGAATAAAGTTGATAAAAACCATGCAGTGGCGGTCGCTTGGCTTTCTTGGGGTAGAGATTTCCAACCCCAAATCCTTTCATCCCATCCACCTCATTGTTGTCAGACAACCCATTCACAGAAGCTCAAGGCCGGGTTACTTTACCCAAAGAGGTGCTCGGGGTGGAAATGGTGGGCGTAGATGTAGTAAAGTAGAAATGTGAAGTCTGAAAAAAATACACGAAGAAAAGATTTACGGTCTCAGGTTCTGTGGTCCTGGAGGTAAAAAGAAGGAAGATTTTTGTCAGAAGATGAGGTCGCTTCTCGAGTATAATTTTGTTGGACGTATGTGGCACAGGCAGGGACGGGCGAAAGAATGTGAGGAAATGAGGAGGAAAAGAGGAAAAGGAAGACAAAAAAGGAAGAAAGAGGAAGTATGTAGTATAATTTATTTCCACCTAGTAAGGATTTTCTTGAATGTCTTTATGTACTTGCCTTTTTAAATCTCACATTTGATTGAATTGTAATTTTTTTTATTTTGTTTTCTTCCCTGTTAATATTTGTATTTTGTCAAGAATGACACTCCGACGACTCGGCATATTTTCTTCTTTAGTAAGTTTCTGTCAAGGTGAAATGAAGAGTCTTGTGGAGGCTGACTTGCACTTCCTCGCACAAACGCAGTCTTCCAACCACATTAAATCTCTCTATTGCTCGTTGTGATTGTTGTGCACTCTTGCAAGAAACTTCGAGCAGAAGAGTAAGCCTCCCACTTGGAAGAGGAAAGAAGCGAAGGAAAAAAAGGAGAGACTGGATTAGATAAAGGAATAGACAATGTGTGGACAATAGACAGAATAGAGTCAAGAAATTATTGATAGATAAGGAAGGAGGATAAAAGAGTTAGGAAGGAGTTGAGGTGACTGAGATGTTGAAATGAGGACGAGGATGGAAGAGACGCAGAGGATCTGGACTGTAGGAGCTTTGATGGAGGCGTTGGGGTAAGGGTGATAAAATGTAGTTTAAATAGATAGAAGTACTGTGATAAGAAATGAGGAACAGGACGAAGTGGGCCTGGTTAGGAAAGAAACACTCAAGACGTTACTTATTTAAAACACATCGTTGTGTCAATGAATTAATTTAAGATTGGGGACCTGTAAACTTGCTACTTCGCTCATCATGTGATATCCTATGACAAGGAACAAGTGTCGCTTCTCATTCATGAAGAATTATCCCATTGAGGGTCCTCTTCCGTGACAGGATCTCTGTAGTCATGTTTTCCGCTTGATCCCTTCAAGGTGCCAGTCACCAGCATGAATTTTAATAATGATAATTATGATAATAATTAATAATGATAATAATAATGATAATAATGATAATAATGATAATATAATATAATAATATAATAATATAATATAATAATATAATAATAATAATAATAATAGGTTTATTGAAATAGCAGTGATACACTGACAATAATACAATAGAGTAATCATATGAGTAATACGTCTAGTCTAAGTTTTCCAGTGATACGCTGACAATAATTCAATACAGTAATTATATGAGTGATATGCCTAGTCTAAGTTTTATAATGAGTTTATTGTGCGAATATAGAGTGCCACTGTGTTGACTACTAGCACCAGCTTGTCCACTTTAGAGAGCAAGAATCTTGAAAGCGACTGAGAAATTTTTAGTTTTCCCTCAAAGGGATAGAGTGCAAAAGCTAACGAGCTCCGAAAGAAGTTTGTATCGTATTTAGTAGTGTGCAAATAAAAAATTTTGTTGCTGGAAAATGAGCTACCGTGTAGTTTGTAAACCATTCATAAATAAAGTGTGAAAACATATGCAGTAGATTTGGAGAAGGGAGCAGCATTTAAGGAGAACGGTTGAAGTAAGAAGGTTTCGTTGCTACTAGGTTAGAAAGTGGTTGGGACCTTCAGAGTGGATCTGCAGTGGAGGCGTGGATTCTCGTATAACTAACCCCCAGACAGTTGTTCCCCCTAGGACAACTGCCCCCGGACAGTTGTTCTCCCTAGGACAACTTCCCCGGACAATTGTTCCCACTAGGACAATTGCCCCGGACGGTTGTTCCCCATAGGATAACTGCCCTGGCAATTGTTCCCCCTAGGACAACTGCCCCTGACAATTGTTCCCCTTGCGTTCTCGTGAGTGGGTGTCGCCGCGAGTTGAGCTGCTGCTATGAAAATGGAGGAAAATTACGCAGAAGTATGTCTACATGTTTTCAGCAAATGGCACAGTGTATGCACAAGTGCTGAGCAGCAGCGTGAATCTATATGTAAACACACGTGAACTCATAAATGCTTAATTTACAAACCATTGTAGACATAGTTATGCAAAACAGACAGCATGATAGCAAAATGCATACACACGTACACAGATACAAAGAGAAGTATACACACACACACACACACACACACACACACACACACACACACACACACACACACACACACACACACACGCACGCACGCACGCACCCAAGCGCATTAACCAGTCCACACACAAACATACACAATATTTTGAGGAGGCGATTGTAAGCCTACAGGCCCTTGGGATGAACGATATTTTGGGTACATGAGCTTGTAATACGTACATAAAAGAAAAACCAAATTCAGAAAAGAATATAGATATTTAGTTACGAATATGAATAAATTTTCGAGATTATTTGTGTTCTTACAATGAAAAATACTGAAAGAAATATAAAAAGATAATGAAATAAAATCTATTTATGTTGGTATAGAGTGGAATTTTTTAACGATAATTCAGTAAATTACCCAATCCGCTAATCGTATAAATATTTTATCTATATACAAAGAGCTTTTTCCCCTTTATAAGGAAGGTAGCCAATCATATCTATATCCCGAGCAAAATTGTTTATCTACATAACCCAAACTTATGAACTCGTGGCGCAGTGGGAAGCGTACCGGTTTCGCATTTACTTAGTTGTAGGTTCGAGTCCCGGACATCACCCCGATTGCCGGCAGTAACTGTTACCGCTTCAGCAGTCCAAGCGCATAGGGCGTAGGTGACGGCTTCGGCCGTAGTTACGTGCCCGCTAGAACAGACTCTTTACTTTCTCCAAGCTAGATTCACATAAACATCTTGAATGTGTTCTGACTGATTGAAGCACTTTCGACATTTACATTACTTACATTGATAAACTGAAAAAAATATTCTTTCCATACTTGTACTACTTGGTTGAAACACTTTCTACTCTACCTTTGTTCTGATTGGTTGAGACAATTTCTACCCTTTAATTTGATTGGTTGAGGCACTTTCTATTCTTTTCATCCTTACGATGAAAGACGGAAACGTTTCCTGATCTCACATTCCTTTCATTGTCTTGCTGGATAGGAGTTCAAACCACTGAGTAAAGAAGAAGGACATGTATCTAGTATGGAGTAATTTGTACCATCCTTGATGTACCCAGCCCTGGAATAATGGGCTCTTTCCCTCCACCTCCTTATCATCATCATTTGGGGCCGTCATACGCCAGGGGACGCGTTGCTTTGCCCTCACGCCGGCACTAGTGGCAACGGTCTCTCCGAGGAGCAAGCTTCCATGCAGACACCCTCCCATCCCAATCCAAACAAGTCTCGACAGGTGAGATCAACTTGAGCTTCCAGCCATGAAGTCTTCTGTTAGCGTCCTCTTCTTCGTCTCCTCCTTCATGGCAAATGAACGCCGAGCATGATGGCTCAAGAAAAAAGGGTAAATGTCTTTGAGAGGTGGCGTTCTTCTCTTCGAATGTATCATTCAGGTGCACCCGAGCAACCTCTAAACAAATTCGTTCACAATTCAGTTGACTTTCGAGCATAATGCCCTCCTTCCAAGCCTCCTCCTTACCCTCCTCACCTTTTCCACGTGCGTAGGTAGAGATCCGATTTTTTGTTTGGACCATCAAGCTTACCGCAGAATCTAGAATATTCTAAAGGTAATTCCAGGTCTGTTCAGAGACATAGGTAAGAGGATTGTTTCTCGGTGGTGCATCGTATTTGCATACATACATTAATATGTAAATGAATAGACTCATTTGCACACACACGCACACACACACACACACACACACACACACACACACACACACACACACACACACACACACACACACATATATATGTATATATATATATATATATATATATATATATATATATATATATATATATATATGCATGAGAAATTACATGAACTCGTGATTCTAAATATGCTGAAAAACTACCAAGGAAAAAGATAAACTGATGACCAAGCGCTTTCGTCTATTCAGACATCCTCTGAGGATGTCTGAATAGACGAAAGCGCTTGGTCATCAGTTTAACTTTTTCCTTGGTGGTTTTTCCGCGCACGCACACACACACACACACACACACACACACACACACACACACACACACACACACACACACACACACACACACACACACACACACACACACACACACATATGTATGTATATATATATATATATATATATATATATATATATATATACACGCACATACAAAGAGATGCACATTCATAAGTACAATCTAACAAAAACTCATAATCTCTCCTATGATGGCTCTGGTTATTTGTACAATTTTCATTTTATGTTCCTCTTATGACATTTCATCTGTCTTATACCCGGAAAATTCCATTCACTACGGAAAGTGTCGGCAATATGTTAGTGTCATTTAACATATAGATTTATCTAAAGAATTTCGTGCTGCAATTTGTGTAGAACAAGTGGCCGAAAGATACAGGCAAACATAACGTTTATATACAAACATTTGTGAAAGTAAGAACGTGGAAGAAAATCTTTTGGAAGTAAGAGTTCAGATTCTGTTTATTTATTTGCTTATTGTTATATCTATTTACTTATTTGAAGTGACTTCCTTTAAAAGATCTTCCTGGCCCAATGACAAACAATCCAGTTTAGGTCAAATAAGGTCTCAATAGTGTAGGTGTCCCCCCGTTAGTTAAATTAAAGATTATATCCGATGCTGGCCAAGAGAAAGTACGCCATGTGTCCTTCAGAAGAAATTACTCAAATTCATTCGTCCTAATCAGTTTCGTAAAGTGATCTTTGCCATGGGAATATCCACAAAGTACCACTTACCTTCAAAGACTACGAAAGATGCCCCGCCCGATCACGTGGCAAGTGATCTTTGCCATAGGAATATCCACAAAGTACCACTTACCTTCAAAGACTACGAAAGATGTCCCGCCCGATCACGTGGTACGATGACGAGGTAGAGGCAGCAATGAAAAAACAACAAGAGAGAGGAGAGGTAGACAGGGTAGAGTAGCCACAAGATGTTGAGGAGTGTGGCGGAGGGTTGACAAGAGGTAGAGTGGGGAGTTTAGAGGGTAGACAAGAGGCAAATTAAAGGTAGAAAACGTGTTGATGAAGCCAGAAGAAAACGGAGTTGAAGAGGTTGGGAGGACGTGTAAGTGGTTGGATTAAAGGGAGGTGAAGGAGAAGAGAAGAGGAGAGGAGGAGTAGGAGGAAGAGAGGTTGCGGGAAGAGGAGGAAGAGAGAGAAATGTTGCAATAGGAGGAAGATAATGAAAAGAATGATGATATTAATGGAACAGTGAAATAAAGAATGAGTTGAGAGTCAGAAGAAGAGGATGCAGAGTGATCAAGATAGAAAAAGAGATAAGGAGATGGAAAGTAGAGGAAGCTTGAGAGAGGTGCACGTGAAATATTGATTTGGGGATAGAGTATTGGAATACATTGTTTTAGTTGGTTGTAGCACTACTATACACCCCCAATATATCCTTTATCTTTAGGAGAATGCTTTAATTTAGACAGGTCATTCCGGGTCATTCCAGGTCATTCCCATTCCAGGTCATTCCAGTTGTCTCATTCCATACTGTGAAAATTCAGCAACTAGTTTATTAATTTTGCTTATGAATTAATCGTTTTTATTTGATTTTATTACCTATTTTTGAAAAGTGATGAATTAAGGGTTTGTGAATGTAAGCAAATTAGTATTTCTTATGTTTGTTGATTTATACTTTATTGAATGTTATTTTGTTTATCAGCGGTGCCAGTACAATCGTGACTTGAATTAAGGGAAGAAGTTCAACGACCTAACGAAGATAGAGTGATCAGAATAGATAAATGGATGAATGAGTAAATCAATAAATAGATAAATATAAAACAAATAAATAAACAAACAAGATGAGAGGGTCTAACAAAGAGAAAGTGATGAGAATGAATAAATGGAGAAATGAGTATACAAATAAAAAGATATATATAAAAAATGATAGATAAATAATGCAGGAGAACCTGACGAAGACAGTGATCAGAATAGATAAATGGTAGGATAAGTAAATGAATAAATAGATAAGTATATAACAAATTAGTAGATAAATAAGAAAATAAGTAGGAATAGATAGATTCTTGTAGAGTTTACGGACCTGATGGTATGGGAGATCATGACGAAAGCAAAGTAACTTGACGAAATGAATAGACAGACAGCTAACTGAATGAATAGATAAATTAATCAAGAAATACGTATATAACATGAATAGATAAGTATTTAACAAATGAATAAGGGAATAGAAAATAAACAAGCAGTTGGGATAAATAGATAAATGGATAAATGAATAGATAATTATACAACAAACTAATAGATAAATATACAACATGAATAAACAAATAAAATGTAAACATATAGGAAATAAAGATAGATAATTATATAGACAGATGTACAAATAATAAAACAAACATCTATGTAAACAAATAGATGAGCTTATGAATACAAAAATTCTTCATCCTCTAGAATAAAATGCTCAAAGTGCGTCCAAATAGTAAAAGAATGATAATAATAAAGAAATAATAATAATCTCAGCGTTAGTCTGCTGTCTCCAAAGCTGAACAAAGTTTAGAATGAAAGATATTGTGCATGTCATATTTGGTATTCATTAGAAAAAATTGACTAAAGTGTCTTCGGAAAGTCGATAGAGGAAAGAACCAATGAAGGGGACGCAAAGAATAACGAAATAGTTGAGGGACGACCAATGATAGAAAGTGGGAAGAAGAAGTGGAGTTTGTGGAGTAAAAGGAGACGAGGAGGAAGAGGCGGTGGAGAGGGCAACGTAAAGAAAAGTGGAGAAAGAGGACGATAAGGAAGAATTTGAATAGAGAGATAAGAGAGGAGAAAGAGGAACAGGATTAGGAAAAGAGGCAGTGGAGAAAACAAACTTAAGGAGAGAAGAGGAAGAAGAGGGAGGTGAAGAGAAGTGAGAGGATTAGAAGCGGGTGAGGAGGAAGAGGAATGCGAGGAGGAAAAGGAGGCGTTGGAGGAGGGAGCTTGAAGAGGAGGAAAGGTCCCGGTGAGCTGAAGGAGGTCGTGAGCATCCGCAAGTGGAGAGGAGCCCCAGGTAGACAAAGTGAAGAGGAAGAGGAGGGGGAGGAGAAGGAGGAGGAGGAGGAGGAGGAGGAAGAGAAGAGGGAGGAGAATTGGGATTAGGAGTAGAAAAATGAGGAGGAAGAGGAGGGGGAGGAGTAGGAGAATGAGGAGGAGGAGGAGGAAGGGGAGGAAGAGAAGAGGGAGGAGAATTGGGACTAGGAGTAGAAAAAGGAGGAGGAAGAGGAGGGGGAGGAGAAGGATGATGATGAGGTGGAGGAGGAGGAGGAAGGAGAATTGGGGAGTAGAAAAATGAGGAGGAGGAGGAGGGGAGAGAGAGGATGATGATGATGATGATGATGATGATGAGGAGGAGGAGGAGGAGAGGGAGGGAGAGAGAGGAGGAGGGGAGGAAAGAGGAGAGGGAGGAGGAGGAGGAGGAGAGGAGGAGGGGGAGGAGTAGGAGAGAGGAAGAGGAGGGGGAGGAGTAGGAGGAGGAGGAGGAGGAGGAGTAGGAGGAGGAAGAGAAGAGGGAGGAGAATTGGGATTAGGAGTAGAAAAAGGAGGACGAGGAGGAAGAGAAGAAGGAGGAGAATTGGGATTAGGAGTAGAAAAATGAGGAGGACGAGGAGGAAGAGAAGAAGGAGGAGAGAAAGAAGGAGGAAGAGGAGGATAATGATTATGATGAGGAGGAACAGAAGGAAAAGGAGGAGGAGAAAAAGAGGGAGGAGGAGAAGGAGGAGGAAGGGAAAGAGGACGAAGACGATTAGGAGGATGAGAATAAGAAGGAGGAGGAGGAGGAAGAGAAGATGAGGAAGGAGGAGGAGGAGGGAGGAGGAAGATTAGGAAGGAGAAGAGAGGAGGATGAGGAGGAGGGAGGGAAGAAGAGGAGGAGGAGGAAGAGGAGAGGAGGAGGAGGAAGAGGAGGAGGAGGAAGAGGAGGAGGAGGAGGAGGAAGAGGAGGAGGAGGAGGAGGAGGAGAAGGAGGAAGAGTAGGAGAAGGAGCCATCTCTACCTGTAACGGAAGAATAGGAGGCCTTGGGATGATCAGAATTGGGGAAATGACAATAACCAACAGCCCGGAAGGACAAATGAGGAAAGGGTGGGGTGGGTGGGTGGGGGGGTTGGGGGAGGGGGAGGGGGGTGGGGGGGGCTGTCCACAAGAACGAACGGGTCAAGGATAACTGTAACGAGAGGGGAGAGACAAGGAGCGAGTTGGGTGGGAGATGACAAAAAAGGGTAGTTAGAAAGGTAAGAGGGTAAAGGTCTTTGCAAACAGTGGTAGCTGGTCGCTAGGTTTATATGTATATATGTATATATGTATGTATATGTATATGTATATGCATATATATACATATATATATATATATATATATATATATATATATTTATATATATATATATATCTATATTTATAATCACCTTTATAGGACCTGAGTTTTCCCTAGGCTGAATAGAAGTGTTCATCACTGGCAAAAACAGTCTTAGATGTATAAAATTCTACCCAATGACAGAAAAGAAGTTAACGAAAACATTCTGACTTTTTTCTAATTCTTTTGAGTCACAGTTTTCTTTAGGACAAAACTTAACCTTGTGGTCTAAAAAGAGAATCGGCAAATAGACTAAACAACACAAACACTGGGAAAACACGAAATGTGAAGACAAACACAGGAACCCGCCAAATGTCTGGAGGCCAAAATTAGCACGAAAGATTAAGATAAACACGTTATCTCAGCTCTCTGGCGGCGCCCAGGATAATGCTAAAACGTAGCGAAAGACTTAATCAAGATATACTTAATCCTTTCCTTTGCTGAGAGAGCTTCCCTTGGCTGAACAAAATTGCTTGGAGAGATTCAGAACGGTGGCACATTAACACAATACGAATCCTAGAGATGCACCAAATTATCAGGGACAGAAATGATAACAAAGATAAAAGAGAATGAGACAGAACACATTGAATGTTTATATAAATGAAATTAAGGATGAAAGGTGAATAATATGAAGGTGAAGGTGAAAGAGTAGAGGAGAGAGGATTGATGGAGGGAGGCATTAGAAAATGGCGATGCTTGCGGAAGGGAGAAATGGAAGAAACAGAAATAGTTGAAATTGATAGAGACACGACCCGGTGAGTCCCGAGTAAACATGAAGATTGACAGAGGAATAGAGATGGACAAAGAATTAGAGACCAATAGCCACAGATAGAGATAAAGAAAGAGGGACATACAGACAGACAGATAGGCTGACTGACAAACAGATTAACAAACAGATTACAGATAGAAACGGACAGATAGAGAGGCAAAAGAGAGAACGAGAGTGAGGGGCTGGGAGATAGATAGATAGATAGATAGATAGATAGACATATATAGAGTAGAGAGAGAGAGCGAAAGAAAGAAAGAGAGAGAGAGAGAGAGAGAGAGAGAGAGAGAGAGAGAGAGAGAGAGAGAGAGAGAGAGAGAGAGAGAGAGAGAGAGAGAGAGAGAGAGAGAGAGAGAGAGAGAGAGAGAGAGAGAGAGAGAGAGAGAGAGAGAGAGAGAGAGAGAGAGAGAGAGAGAGAGAGAGAGAGAGAGAGAGAGAAAGAGAGAGAGAGAGAGAAAGGGAGAGAGAAAGAGAGAGAGAGAAAGGGAGAGAAAGAGAGAAAGAGAGAAAGAGTGTTCATATGCCCAGGTGAGAGAAGAAAATTATCTAGTTTATGGTGACGGTTGCGAAGCCAGAGGCACTCGATCCAGCATGTTACCGTTGGGCCACCTAAACCGCCGACCAAAAAGTCGTGAAGGAAAAACGCGCGAGGATGAGGAGTCTGCGGCGAATCCAAATGGCCGAAGAAAATCGAAAGTCTCCTCTTCTGCCCATGGAGGAACCTATTTCTTGCCTAAGAATTGCATTCGGAATTGAGGTTTCTTGTACCTGAAGGTTCTGCGTCCTCTCTGGGTGAGCGTTTCTATATTCTAAGTAGTTTCATTTTCCACTTATTTTTTTTCTGAGTCGAGTCTATAGTGCAATTAGATTTCGTAGCTGTGTTTCTGTTTCTTTATGGGATGCCTGTTTAGTTTAGGATCATTTTCAAACTTATCTTTAATGGTGGTTAAAATATAACATATTTTTTCAGGATAACTACCTGGGCATTTTATGTGGTGTCAATAATGTGAATATTTCTAGCTTCAAGTTTTTGTCTCCTATTTGACTATTAGTTTAGTTTGAAGGCAGTTTTCGAATATATCTTTAAAAAGTTCTTCGCTTCTGAGTAGCATCCTAGTCATTTTGTTAGAAGTGTGGATGTAACTGGCTACCTTCCTTATAAGGGGAAAAACTCTTGGAATATGGATAGCTAACTGGGTGTAGCCATTTTCCAGAGATATTCGCTTACATCCTGTAAGTAGAGTGGGGAAAGGAAAATGGTGGATGGGAATGGAATGGGATGGAAGTGGAATGGAATGGGAGTGGAATGGGATGGGAGTGGAATGGGATGGGAGTGGAATGGGATGGGAGTGGAATGGGATGGGAGTGGAATGGGATGGGAGTGGAATGGGATTGGAGTGGAGTGGAATGGGAGTGGAATGGGTGGTGGAGGGGAGTGGAATGGGTGGGAGTGGAATGGGATGGGAGTGGAATGGGATGGGAGTGGAATGGGATGGGAGTGGAATGGGATGGGAGTGGAATGAGATGGGAGTGGAATGGGATGGGAGTGGAATGGGATGGGAGTGGAATGGGATGGGAGTGGAATGGGATGGGAGTGGAATGGGATGGGAGTGGAATGGGATGGGAGTGGAATGGGATGGGAGTGGAATGGGATGGGAGTGGAATGGGATGGGAGTGGAATGGGATGGGAGTGGAATGGGATAGGAGTGGAATGGGATGGGAGTGGAATGAGATGGGAGTGGAATGGGATGGGAGTGGAATGGGATGGGAGTGGAATGGGATGGGAGTGGAATGGGATGGGAGTGGAATGGGATGGGAGTGGAATGGGATGGGAGTGGAATGGGATGGGAGTGGAATGGGATGGGAGTGGAATGGGATGGGAGTAGGTAGGTACCTTTGACTAGGCTACCCCTCTTATAAGGGGGAAAAGCTCTTGGTATATAGATAGATCGACTTCCTGTTGAACTACAGAGTTTACTACTAATACCTCTTTGACTGTTCTAAAAATATACTCACTTTATGAATTCTACTCTAAGTGGATATAGTCTTGAAGCTGTGTTGGTTCGACATTAACATAATTTAGATTTGATACCAATTTACTATCGTATGGATGCTTTTGAAAGCTACGTGGTCTTTTGAACGATGAATTGAACAACCGAAATGAAGTGAATGTATCTTGTTTTAGATTTGATACCAATTTACTATCGTATGGATGCTTTTGAAAGCTACGTGGTCTTTTGAACGATGAATTGAACAACCGAAATGAAGTGAAGCTATCTTGTTTTTAGATTTGATACCAATTTGCTATCTAATGGATGCTTTTGAAAGCTACGTGGTCTTTTGAACGAAGAATTGAACAACCGAAATGAAGTGAATGTATCTTGTTTTTAGATTTTTGAAGACTGAAACATATCTGTCAAAAATGCTTATGTTACTGTATAGTATTAGCATATTCATCACGAGTAAAGACGTTATCATATTGGGCTATTTTTCCTACGACTTTTGGAGAGGATTTACGGCCCCTGGCTTTCCGGAAGAAACGCGATATGCTGAAGGAAGTTAATTTTCCTCCAGCATATGAAATGACATTCTATGTATTTATGTTGAGAAAAGAAAATATCTCGCCGTGGTGACTTTACGGCGAAAAATGTTCTGGAGGTAGGGCGGAGGTTGAAGGAAAAATAGCCCAATGTGATTACATCATTAGAGGGAGTTTAGTTGAAAATGATTTCAGTGTTCATCACGTGGCACAATGAGATGACTATCCTGCAGTACTTGGATTAGCAAACATTCTCATTTGTCTGAAATTGGTGCATAGGCAAGAGTAGACATTACCAGACAAACAGGCAGGTAGATAGAACTGTATCAAGTTACCCACCTGATCTCTCAAACGCTTCTAACTCTGTACACGAAATTAATGTTGTTATTGTCGTTGTCGTCGTCATCGTCGTCGTCATCATTGTTGTTGTTGTAGTAGTAGTTGTTGTTATTGTTGTTGTTTGTTGTTGTCGTTGTTATCGTTGTTGTCGTTGTTGTTGTTGTCGTCGTCGTCGTCGTCGTCGTCGTCGTCGTCGTCGTCGTCGTCGTCCTTGTCGTTGTCGTTGTTGTTGTTGTTGTTGTTGTTGTCGTCACTAATGTTGTCGTTTTTTGCTTCTTGAAGGTCCGATGATAAAGTTCTGTCTCCTTAATATCTCAGCCAACAAAGAAAAAGTAAAACTAATTCGTGAGTTTGTCATCGATCCCAGCCTTTTATGAACAGACTCAAAAATATGTTGTCTCAGTTGACTACACCAATTTTTTTCTTAATGTTTGTGAGCTCTCATCAACTCCGTTATCAAATTGGTGATGGAGAATTCTGTTCACCTGAGCTGTAGTGTGGGATGTTGAATTTTGGTGTCCCCTCAGAAAGAGGTCTCGATATCTCCAAATCAAATTTTTTTTTGTGAATATAAATAGTCTGGCGTGGCATAAAAACAAATATCTGTGGAGAATGATTGACTCTTTAGTATGGACAGAGTTCTGTGCACATTTGCCTGCTGGGAGGTAGATTAAACTATAAAGAGATTACCTGCCCATTAAAGAGTTCACTTGACACCGACGGGGGCTCAGGCAACAGGGTACGTTCGTGCACGAATGAAATTGATGTCGAGATTTAGAAAACTTACAAAAAAGTCTGGGCATCTTTATTGGTCAGTATTATTTTGTACTTTTGAAAAAAAAATATATATATGGAGGTAACTCTGGTTTCCCCTTTTGGGCCATTTCCCTCGCCCAACAGACCTCCAAATAGGACAGAGCAAGAAACCCGAAACCACAGAAGACCGATGGGGAAGCGTGGTTCCCTTACAATAGAATTTCGAAAGATAAAAAAGACTGTGGTTCTCCCTGCGCCTCTGTAAACGTCCCAAACATTATTTAGAGAAACGTTGGTTATCTAGCAATTAAACGATTTCGATTAGAAAATGAAAAAGTTACTTAACTCGTCCGATCTGAGTGACCTTTTTTAACGCATCATTCGTTTTTTTTTATTGACTTTTAACTTTGTTTTATTTCAGTTTTGTTAGTGTTAATGGACGTTTAGAATCCAGATGCTTTCCTTTGGTTGAATCAAATCGTCTGACGGGAGAGGTCATGCAAGTCAAGCGAGATACTCGAGCCGATAGCGCCTACGTTTCAAAGCAGAACCACACGCCTGAATAGAATAACCTGGCGACAGGGTAAAGTACAACCCAGTACGGAAGGAATAAATAGAAATAATTTTAATTCCCAGAAGCCTCTGGCACACATACCTAATATACCAAGGCTTTTTCCCCCTTCCAAGGGAGGTAGCCAAAAA
>NC_134782.1:49366251-49376251 GCF_046742065.1 Oratosquilla oratoria
AAACATGCTTGCTACAACTTCGTACAATACCCCAATCGCTGCGGTACTTTATAAGTGAAGCCATTTGTACCTGTGTATAGCTGTTCAGCCAGGTGGACGTCGGAGAGGATCAGATCCCCACCGGTCGTCTTCAGACACCCTCGGCTACAACTTCACAAAATACCCCAATCGCTGCAGTACTTTATAAGTGAAGCCATTTGTACCTGTGTATAGCTGTTCAGCCAGGTGGACGTCGGAGAGGATCAGGTCCCCACCGGTCGTCTTCAGACATCCTCAGCTCCACCTGAGGGTGCCTCCACAAGGGCTTGGCGCTTAATCTTCGGGCCGATGCTGGGATCTTAATTAACTTGGACTATTTTTCACCTATGGAAAGCTGACAACTGCCAGCTACCCCCCTCCTAGTCTCATCTTCCTTCCCCTCATCCCATTCTTCCTTTTATTTTTCCTCCTCCTCCCTACCTACTTGTCTTCCTCCTCGTCCTTCTCCTCCTTTTTTTCTTCTCTTCTTCCTCTTTCTTCTATTCTTCCTCTTTCTTCTCTTCTTCCTCTTTCTTCTCTTCTTCCTCTTTCTTCTCTTCTTCCTCTTTCTTCTCTTCTTCCTCTTTCTTCTCTTCTTCCCCTTCTCTTTTTCCTCTTTCTTCTCTTCTTCATCTTTCTTCTCTTCTTCCCCTTCTCCTCCTTCTCAAAGTCCTCCTGATCCCTCACGTGATAACATACAAAGAAACCCACACTAAAACAATAGAAATGAAAGCCTAGCGTCTACTCTTAGAGAAATCTGTGTGAAGACCCAAAAACCTTTACCGGCTATTAGAAGCCGCGGATTCAGCGAATCTTGAGGCGACAGAATGCACTATCACGGACACTCAAAGCTGGCCCACGGTGCATTAGGACTTTACATAGGCACTCCATGCCAGACAGGCGAAGACGCCAAAACCATGTTTTGAGTTATCGATGTCCAAAGTTGGACCAAATGAGGCCCTAAAACAAAACGTGTTTTTGAGGCGCTGGCGTCTTCGCCTGTCTGCCACGAACCGACACACACACACACACACACACACACACACACACACACACACACACACACACACACACACACACACACACACACACACACACACACACACACACACATCTATATATATATAAAATTATAGAAAAATATAGAAGAAGAATAAAAGAAAGTAAAGACTGGATGTGAATACGCAAATTGATGATAGTAATAACGAGGAAATGGAGGAAGAAGAAGAAGAGAAGAAAAACAAGAGGTTGGAATTGGAAAATGTTGAGAAAAGAGGTAATGGAAATAAACATAAATTGAAAAGAAAGAAGGAAAGGAAAGGGGACGAATCATTAGAAGAGGAAAGGAAGAAGAAATATAAGAATAATAAGAAGGGGAAGAATTAAAGGAAGAAAAAGAAAGAAATATGGAAAAAGCGAGATAAATAAATAAAAATAAATAAAAGAAAGAGAAGGGAAAATAAGGAAAATGCTACAATACGTGGGGGGGGGGACATATTGGATTGGGGGGGAAATTGAATGGGGGTGAAATTAGGTAGGGGAGATGGTAACGGGGAGAGACTGGAATCAGAGGAGTAATTCGATGGGGAGCAAAACTTATATATATATATATATATATATATATATATATAATATATATATATATTATATATATATATATATATATATATATATATATATACACACATACACATACATACACTGAATGGTTCCCAGTGAACAGATCTCTTGATAGCGTATTGGGCTAAGTCACTGCCGCTTTGTCACGGGCGAGCTGAGTTCGAGTCCTTGGCCCGACCACGTTTCAATTTCCAACGTATGCCTCCTTCGAGCTACTCTCAGTCTCGACTGCGATGGCATGGAATTAAAAGTGATTTGTGGTTGAAAAAAAAAAAAAAAAAAAAAAAAAAAAATATATATATATATGTATATATATATATATACATATACATATATATATATATATATATATATATATATGGAGCAAGAGAAAAGGAGGTGGGATGCATGGATGTGACTGAAGGTGCGGAATTGTAAAAAAAAAAAAAAAAGAAAAAAAAAATAAACAGAAAAGGAGGAATAGGACTGAGGGCTTACCCCTAAGACAGCACCAATTGTTCTTGTACGTAAAGGGTGCCCCAGAAGTCACTGAAGGAATTTAATTTTCAATAACAGCCTTATTGTTCCACATACATGTATAGAATTTTAGTACAATATGTAAACCTTGCCTCAGCAACTTATTCGGTATGAGCACTTGCCCCGTTTTTCTGAAACCACATATGGAACCTAAGATCAGTTCATGAAGAAATGATTCCAAATTTCAACCTCTCAGTGACTCTTAGGCCAAACTGTACTAACAGATCTTTCTCAAGGAATCATGCTGAGCTGAGAAGACACTTCTACTTTTTATGGTTTGAGTCTTTAAGGTTCAGTCTTTAGGCAGTCAGGGACCCTTTCGTCAATGAATAGCATTAGAACATAATAAACCCACTATCGGAGAAATAATATCGGAAGTACAGGAAAACTGTATATTTCGACTACTATCTGCTGAAGAGGACTACAGATAGTAGTCGAAATATACAGTTTTCCTGTACTTCCGATATTATTTCTCCGATAGTGGGTTTATAGTGAACTTAAGAACATAAGAATGAAGGAGACTGCAAGAGACCATAAGGCCTACACTAAGCAGTTCCGTATAATCTGTAGAGGTCTAGGTGCTCCGGTGAGACAGAGATGAGTCAAAGCTAACGGTCTCCAGAGGTCTGCTCAGTTGATGAAATTCACGAGACGTCAATCAGAATGAGGTGTGAAAAGCAAATTAGCCAGTGGACGAGTTGTCGCAAGTTTCCCCCCAATTTCACTGAGATCGCGTGAAGGCAGCCAGATAAAGATTTATAAAGTCATATTATCCAGTCAAAGGGGTCAATCAAGACAGTTTTTAACTCCCTGAATAGACCAATTTGCCAGCGGCAAGACAATGAACGAGGGAAGGGGGAGGGGGGGATAAGGAGGAAGAGATATGGGAGAGATAAGGAAGAGATGGAAGGAGATAATGAGGAGCTGAATGATAAAGAGAAAGGCAAACCTATCACCCTCGCTGAACTGATAACATAAACAGGACGATAAGATCAAAAGTCAAAAACCTTAATTGACTGTAGCATGTAAATAGATATGAATATAAAGAGATTTGGTGTCATTAAGACTGGACTTACCGGTCAGTTTGATTAAATTGATCGTCTCGATCGATCGGTAATGTCCTGTTTTGCTTTTACTTTCTCCCAAGAGGTGAATGACGTAACGCCTCCTGGTTATAAAAAGGACAAAAATAAGGACAAAAATAAAGACAAAAATAAGGAAAAAAATAAATAGATAAGAATTAAATGAAATAAACGTAAGCTACCGATTTAATGGTTATGGGAGGGATGAGTCAGTGAGAGGAAAGATGTGAAAAGAAAACGGATTGTGGGACATTTGTAGAAAAGGACGGATGATTGTTGTCTTGAGTTTTCTTCGCTTAAAACCATAAACAGATGCCAGTTATTGATCTCCAATAAGGACCGAAGAAAGACGAAAGGGAAAAAGAGGTTAAGAGGAGAGAAAGTAAAACAAATGGAAACCTTAAAAGGATTGAAATGAAAAAGAGAGATAATTGAAAATGAGCTTTCGAGGAGATAAGGAAGCGTAATTCAGAGTAAACAAACTGCAAGAAGTGATAACAGAGAATCAAAAATCAGAATAAATGGATGGAAAATAGAAACACATGAAGACAAAAGAATAGCAGTAAACGAAAGAGTTGCGGAAAATGATGAAAGATGTGAATGAAAGATGCAAGTATTATGGAAAGTGAGGACGAGCCGAGTGCAGGTAGGTGAGGAACAGTGACGTCATCGTGCCAAGATGTGCCAAATGTCAAGAACATACGACAGAGTCTGAGACGAGGGAGAGATGGTAGGCACCAAAGATAAAATAAAAAAAAAAAAAAAAAAAAAAAAAAAAAATTACAAAATAAACAAATAAATGAATTAAATAAATAAATAAGTAAATAAATAAATAAATAAATAAAATAAAGAAAAAATCACAAATGTAGCGAGGAATATCGCTTTATGTGAAACGTTTCGGCAATCAATGTTACCATCTTCAGTGAATCTGCAGTAAAAGAGTACATGTCAGCAACTGACAACGAAAAAATAACACAAAACAACACGCCTGTTACTGATAAAAAGGAGCTGGTTTAACTGAACTGAAGCAAAACCTGAAAGCCAGAAAAAAGTGAATAAAGAAATGATAATAAACACTGGAAACGAGAAACACGGGAAAGAGGAGGTGGATAAGAAGGAAGGAAGAGAAGAGAACTTGTACGAAGAAAGTTTTGAGATGCCGGCGTCTTCGCCTGTTTGGCACGAACTGTCTGGTGGAACTGGACAGACAGGGAAGAATACGTATGTTGAGAAGAAGAGGATATTGACAAAGGCGAATGCGATGAAGGGGGGGGGGGTTATGACGTCACCTGGCGGCAACAACATTAAACAAAGAAATAAAAAGAAATCGTCTTTTATTTAAGATTAAGAGATTGGGCGATAGCGGAAAGTTAAATGATTCCGATATGAGACCCGATACTGATTCCGATACATTGTTAATAAATGCACTTAGTTCGTGAAGTATTTGCTTTCCAAATCAACAGCAGGGCATGGAAGTAATCAGAAATTGATAATTGTAGGTATCGGAATAGGAATCGCATCGGAATCGGAAATTTAGAGCAGTATCTAGATTAATAATAATAATAATAATAATAATAATAATAATAATAATAATAATAATAATAATAATAATAATAATAATAATAATAATAATAATAATTAATAATATTAATAATAATAGTAATAATAATAATAATTAATAATAGCAATAATAATAGTAATAATAGTAATAAGGATAATTAATAATAATAATAATAATAATGATAATAATAATAATAATAATAATAATAATAAATCTATTTGGCAAAGAATCAATATACATGAAGTGTAGATAATGACAAGAACACATAGTTCGAAATAAGAATTGCAATTGCCGATTCGTATCGGAATCGGGAGTTTAGAGAAGTATCGGCACTCGTATCGGAATCGAAAGTATCAATATCTGGACTCGCATCGGAATCGTTAATCATTTTGGCACCGTCCCATCACTAAAAAGCAATGAGAAAGAAGAAAATCGCGACAAACGGAAACAAAGAAAGCATTTGCGTGGACCGGAAGAAAGACAACAATCGCGTTTGAGGAAAAGGACAAAGGAGCATTGAAACAGGACAACAATGGGGAGGAGAGAGAGGGCGAAAAGGTTGAAAGCAAGACACGGAGAAGGAAAAAGGTCCGTGTGGCGGAATAAAGCAAAATAGAAAATGGAAGTGGGGTGGTGATAAGTGTACATAGAAAACAAAGAAATGAATAGAATTAAAAGAATAATAACCAAAAGGAAGTGGGGTGATGATAAGTGTACATAAGAAAACAAAGAAATAAATAGAATTGAAAGGATAATAACCAAAAGGAGGAAGCTATAGAATCAAGGAATAATTAATGAAAACTGGAATAATGAGGAAGACGAAGAGTAAGCGAAAAGAAAGGACATATACAAGACAAAAGAGGTTGAGGAACATACATAGGAGACACTTTAGTGCTAAAGAAGAAAGGAGAATTAAGGAAGACAAAGAAGGAATAATTAGAATTGAATACATTAGGACGGGGAATGGAAAAGAGAGAAAAAAAAGAGAAGTAAAAAGAGCAGGTAGGAACACGAAGAAAACGAAGATAAAGAAGAAAATGGAGAATATAAAAATAGAAAAAAAGAGGAAAAAATAGAGTGTAACCAATAAAGTTACAGTAGAAAAGGGGGGGTAATTTAGGACATATTAGGACAAACAGACGGGAAGAATAAGCGCGAAAGAAATAAAGAAGACATCGAATAGAGTAAAGGAGGAAATACAGCACTGAAAGAAGTGATGGAAAATGAAAATCAGCGATCATGAAATAAACAGAGAATCCGAACACAAAGGGAGAGAAGAGGCAAGGAATATAGATGTACAGAGAGGTCGGGGAGAAGAAGATGCAAGAGAGGACAACCAAGAAGTGATGGGAGAAGACAGAAAAAATAAAAAAAAATACATAGGGTTACGAAAAGTGAAAAATAGAAATAAACAAAAACCAGGTTTATGGATCAGAAAGAAAGGCTGATCAGCTGAAAGGATTCCTGAGCATGTACATACATGTATTGTACATATAATATATATGTATATATATATATGTATATATATATATATATATATATATATATATATATAAGTAATGCACCCATTACCTTATTTCAGTTTTGATGTCTACTCATTGACACCAACAGGAAAATAATTATTCTTGTAAATATCTCTCCCCTAATATGACTTTTAAAATTGCAGCATATTTTTAAACTCATATGAATGATTTTCTCCATATGTCATATTATAATTTTTGTTGTTGTTGTTCAGCAACATTTACGATTTCAATTATCATTCGTAATCGTTGTGGGATGTTAAATGATGGACCTCAGCTCCACAAGTCTGACTCCCTTTTTTAAAATATTAATATATTCATAATTTTTTATATGAAATCATTTTAGATTGGATTTTTTAAAAGACTACGAGAAATATGTGTGTGTGTGTGTGTGTGTGTATGTATGTGTGTGTGTGTGTGTGTGTGTGTGTGTGTGTGTGTGTGTGTGTGTGTGTGGGTGTGTGTGTGTGTGTGTATATCTATGCATATGTGTATTGTGTGTGGAAGTGAGTGTTTGTGAGTGTGTGCTTACGTGTTTTTGTATCCGTGTGTATGTGTATGTGTGTTTGCGTGTGTGTATATGTATATGTGTGTACCTGTGTGTGTGTGTGTGTTTATGTGTGTGCGTGTGTATGTACGTTTGTTTGTCCATGTGTGTATGCGTGCGCGCGTGCGTGTGTGCACGTTTGTATACTGTGTGTGTGCGTGTGTTTGCATATAAAAATATTTACCATACACGTATATATGAAGTACAGTCGGGGTAACTATATGACTTTATGGGTGTACATTTTGATATTATAAGACGATGACGAAATGCAAAGTAGTTGATGGAATCTAACCTTTCTAACGACCACGTGACCGAAGCAAGGTCAGGTCACCTAAGATTACGCCATCTCTGGTGATGTGGGTGAATGTTGGATTTGTCGATTGTTGCTATTATTAAGCTGTTATTAAAGAGGGTAAGTTGTAAGCCTATGATCTCCTATTGATAAAGAGAAGCTGGAAAGGGGAGGAGAATGTGTAGGTCTGGCTATGTGTAGAATATTGAAATATTGATATTGTCACGGTGTCCGGTATCTGAACAATGTTACTCCATTATACATGTGTATTTACACCCACACACACACACACACACACACACACACACACACACACACACACACACACACACACACACACACACACACACACACACACATATATATATATATATATATATATATATATATATATATACACACACTTATATGCCTACGATATTTGAGAGCGTCAACAGCATCAACATCATTGTTGGACGTACACATAAGCTTTTCTTTGTGTCTATTAGAACGTGGTTAGCATCGGGAAAAAATACGACTAGTTTATACATTATTTTATATAAAATGAATACATTGGGAGAAAATTTCTAATCTAAGCTGTGGCTCAATACCTTACGTGTCGAAAAAGTGACAATGGTATGAACGGCTCAAGATGACATCCCTTCACTTCCTTTCTGGTATTCTCTTGGACATCTGAAGAAGATGCGAAAGTTTTTCTTTGTTGCTTTTAAATAAAATAGGGGTCTTCTCTTCCCTTTCATTCGTCAGAGTGGCTTTCCTTCAAGCACTTCTATGTCCAGTTCCTTCCTTACTTCTTCCCTACCTTTGCATCTTCGTCTTCCTCTTGATCCCTATCTTCATTCAACTATTTGCGCTTCCCATACCACTCCCCCTCCCCTCTCCCCTCGTTTCTTATCCTCTCCCCCCTCTCCTCTCCTCCCCATTCCTTTCGTCCTCTCCCCTCCCCACTCTCCTTACCCTCCCCCTCCCTTCAATCTTCTCCTCTCTCCCCTCTCCCTTTTCCCCTCCTTCTCCTCCCCATCCCTTTACTTGCCTCCAGTCTCCTTCCTCCCTTTCCCTATCCTCTTTTTCCACCTTCATCTCCCCTTCCCCCCCTCCTCCCCCTCCTCCTTTTCTTCCTCCTCTTCAACCACTTCCTCTATCTCCGCTTCCTGTCGCTCCTCCCCCTCCTAATCCTAATCTTAATCTTAATCTTATTCTTAGTCTTAATCCTAGTCCTAATCCACGTGCGCTCCTCCTCCTCCTCCTCCTCCTCCTCCTCCTCCTCCCTCCTCCTCCACATCTCCCTTCTTTTCCCCTTCTCCCTCCTTCTTCTCATGTCTCTCTTCATCCATCCTTTCCTCCTCCTCCTCCTCCTCCTCCTCCTCCTCCTTCTCCTCCTCCTTCTCCTCCTTCTCCTCCTCCTCCTCCTCCTCCTCCTCCTCCTCCTCCTCCTCCTTCTCCTCCTCCTCCTCCTCTTCTCCTCCTCCTTCTCCTCCTCCTTCTCCTCCTCCTTCTCCTCCTCCTTCTCCTTCTCCTCCTCCTCCTCCTCCTCCTCCTCCTCCTCCTCCTCCTCCTCCTCCTCCTCCTCCTCCTCCTCCTCTTCCTCCTCCTGCTCCTATTTTTCTCCTCCTGCTCCTCCTCTTTTTCTTCTCCTCCTCCTCTTCACACAACCTGTTCTCCTTCATGCATTTCCTTGACTTCACTCCATCGTCTTGTATGAAAGCTTCTACTTCCTCCTCTTTCTTATTATCAAACACTCAATTTTTTCAAACACCATGGCTCTTTTTCTTCCTCTCTCTCTCTTTCACACATACACTGCTGAGTAGTTCTCCCCCCTATTCCATTCTCTTCACGTACCCTTAACATCTCAGCAAGATTGTTTATCATTTTCTCTACATCCACTCCTCCCCGCTATTTCTCCTTTGTGTTCTCGTTCAGAATCTTGTCGAGTCTCTGAGCACAACATCTAGCAGAAAAAAGCTAAGTTCCATCTCCGTTGCTAGAGCCCTCTTTGTCCGGATTTGGTTGCCATTCTCCAGGCCTATTTTTGTCTTGACCGACTTTCAATCACCCCTCCAAACGTTTCAGTGCCAGGTCACTATGGTTCCAAACGTTTCAGTGCCAGGTCAATTTCGTTCCAAACGTTTCAGTGCCAGGTCATTTTGGTTCCAAACGTTTCAGTGCCAGGTCACTTTGGTTCCAAACGTTTCAGTGCCAGGTCACTTTGGTTCCAAACGTTTCAGTGCCAGGTCACTTTGGTTCCAAACGTTTCAGTGCCAGGTCACTTTGGTTCCAAACGTTTCAGTGCCAGGTCACTTTGGTTCCAAACGTTTCAGTGCCAGGTCACTTTGGTTCCAAACGTTTCAGTGCCAGGTCACTTTGGTTCCAAACGTTTCAGTGCCAGGTCACTTTGGTTTCAAACGTTTCAGTACCAGGTCACTTTGGTTCCAAACGTTTCAGTGCCAGGTCACTTTCGTTCCAAACGTTTCAGTGCCAGATCACTTTGGTCCCAAGCGTTTCAGTGCCAGGTCACTTTGGTTCCAAACGTTTCAGTGCCAGGTCACTTTGGTTCTAAACGTTTCAGTGCCAGGTCACTTTGGTTCCAAACGTTTCAGTGCCAGGTCACTTTGGTTCAAAACGTTTCAGTGCCAGGTCACTTTGGTTCCAAACGTTTCAGTGCCAGGTCACTTTGGTTCCAAACGTTTCAGTGCCAGGTCACTTTGGTTCCAAACGTTTCAGTGCCAGGTCACTTTGGTTCTAAACGTTTCAGTGCCAGGTCACTTTGGTTCCAAACGTTTCAGTGCCAGGTCACTTTGGTTCCAAACGTTTCAGTGCCAGGTCACTTTGGTTCCAAACGTTTCA
>NC_134782.1:49383751-49393751 GCF_046742065.1 Oratosquilla oratoria
CCCCCTCCTCCACCTCTTTCCCCTCCTTCTTTAGCTTCTTCTCTTCAATTCCATCCTCTCTTCTTCCGACGCCTCTCCTCTTCCTATCACCCACCTCACTCCTCTCCCTACTCCTCTCTCTCTTTACCTCTCCTCTCTAGTCCACACTTTAGTCTTCTTCTTCGTCATTATATTATTTTACGTTACGTATCGGCCGTTATTTTCAGTTTTCTTCTTCATTTTCTTTAATATCTGTTCACAACTCCCGTGTCTTCCTTTCATCTTTCAGTCTTGCATAACGCCTTCTCTCCCTCTCCACCACACCCTTCCCTTCTCTCAGCCTTTTCTTTTGTATTTCCTTCCCTCTCTCCTTTCTACCTTTTCTCTCTCTCTCTCTCTCTCTCTCTCTCTCTCTCTCTCTCTCTCTCTCTCTCTCTCTCTCTCTCTCTCTCTCTCTCTCTCTCTCTCTCTCTCTCTCTCTCTCTCTCTCTCTCTCTCTCTCTCTCTCTCTCTCTCTCTCTCTCTCTCTCTCTCTCTCTCTCCTCTCTCTCTCTCTCTCTCTCTCTCTCTCTCTCTCTCTCTCTCTCTCTCTCTCTCTCTCTCTCTCTCTCTCTCTCTCTCTCCCATTTTCTGCATGATTGTTTGTGTGTGTGTGAGTGCGTGCTTTCATGTGTGTATTTACCAAATTGTAATTAACGGGACTGAAGCTGTGCTTGTGGTATCCCATTTCTGCATCCACATCTGTCAAACTTAACTTTAAATTCACTTATGGTGCCCACCAGATTATTTTATTGACATTTCTCCGTGTAAAGCCGTGTCTCCTTATATCCTTTAAGCACTATCTTCTTTAATTATTTCCTATGTTCTTTTGGTGTTCTTTCATCCCGTAACAGCAGATCTTCTTTATGTTATTTCCTATTTCTTTTCTGCATTCCATAAAAGGACATCACATCACCTCTTCCCCTTTGTTCTTCTAATATGGGCAATCCATTTTTCCTAGTCTATTCACATAAATCTCCTCTGCTATGGTAGGAATCATTTTAATCGTTCTACTTTGGATTTTTTTGATTTTTTTTTTTAATCTTTCTTATTGTCTGGTGACCATTCTACCTCTGTATATTTCAGTCTTGGGTGGATTAGATTTTCAGTAAATCTTTCAAAATATCCTTTGTTGATGTAATTAAATACCACTTTGATGTTTACGAACATTTTCTGAACCTCTTGTGCTTTTAGCTGTGGATTTCTGAAGATATATTCTCCATAGGAAAGACTTCTCGATCCTTTTCATCCTTTGCTTATGTTATCAGCTCATCTCCTTTCTCGAATTTTTGGATTTCTTTGAATCTGATTTCATTCCTTCACGAATTTTTTCGTTTCTTTGTATATGATTTATCTTCCACTTCTGGCTCCATTTATGAATTTTATTTGGGTCCTTCTGCAGCACTTTTCATTCCCTTCATGATCTCGATATCATCAACAAATAAGTTATCGTCGTTGATGCATATCAAGAACATTACTGGTGCAAGTAGCCACTCAGCCGAATGGAATCCAATTTGTTACTTCGCTCCAGCCCAGCATCTCGAACTTCAGTACTAATACACACACACACATACACACACACACACACACTCACACGGTGGCGCAGTTGGTAGAGCACTGAACTGCCACGATAGTGGCCCGCAGTTCTAGGTTCGAATCCTGCCCAGGGCCGAAATTATTTCGGTACCGCTGCGCTTCGAGTCGTTACTCTGACTCTCGTGGGCGGGAGTTGGGTGTGTAGATCGGACCTACGAGCTCTGAGCTCTCTTCCAGGAGGGAAATAGCTGTCGATCACGAGTCCAACACGTGATCCAAAGACCAAGTGAATACACACACACACACACACACACACACACACACACACACACACACACACACACACACACACACACACACATATATATATATATATAATATATATATATATGTATATATATATATATGTATATATATTATATATATCTTGATAAGTTGATAAGTCACTGCCGCACTTATCATGAGGATGCCGGGTTCAAATCCTTGGCAGTACCACATTTCAATTTCTGCATGTCGACCTTTGATGGCATAGAATTAATCACTGGGAACCATTCAGTGTTGTACATATATATATATATATATATATATATATATATATATATAAATATATGTAAATATTTATATATATATATATATAAATATATGTGTATATAGAAATTTATATATATATATATATATATATATATATATATATATATATATTCACAGTATATACATTCACATGTTCAGAATTTTCAACTTTACAACACTCACGCCCTGGATAGGCACCTCTCTCACCCTCTATGCTTCCCTGCACTTTCATCTTTTTTTTTTCTTTTTTACATTTTCCTTCTCTGTATTCCTGTGCTTTCTAGTTTTCCCTGCGGGTTTCTGCACAATCTTCCTTTTCCCAGCCTTACCTCCGCGTCGCCCCTACCCTGACCACAGTACCTTACATCTCTGCCTCCTGCACCTTTTTTGCAACCTTCTTTCCTTCTTTTCCTTGTGTATCTTTTATCTCTGCAGCCTTTACTTCTCCCCTCTACCTTTTCTTTCCTCGACTATTCCTCTTTTTCTTTCTTTCAATTCTCTTTCTCAACCCATGATGTTACTCTTTCCTCTTCTTCAACTGTCTTCAATTCTCTTTTTCGTCTATTTCCGTCTTCTCTGTCTATACACTTCTTCACTTACCTCTTCTTATTATTTCTTGTGTCCTTAAGTCACTTTTATTTTTCATCGTCCAATGTCCTTTTCTTCATTGTTTCTTCTTGTTTCTCTTCTTCTTCTTCATTCCTTCTTTGCGCGATCTTCGCATTCCATCATTATACCTTTGTTCGTCCTCATTTCATCCTGCTGGTTCCAGATCTCTTCATCAAGAGAATCTCCTTCATTCCATCCCCCTCTTCTTCCTTCTCCCTTGCTCTTTCTTTCACGTCCCACTTTTCTTATTCTCTTTTTTCCTCTTTCCATTCTCGTTGAGAGAAAATCCACGGATCTTTTTATATCTCCATTTCACATCTTTCTATTCTTCGTTTTCTTTCTTCATCTTTCCTGTCCTTTTTTCTCTCTTTCTTCATCATTTCGCTCCTTTTATTTTCCTAGTCGTTCTCCATTTTCTTATACGTTATCCTCTCTCTACTCCATCCCAGCTCTCTCTTTTCTGGTTAATTCCTCTCTTTTCACCGATTCTTACCTCTCTTCATCCTTTCTGGATTCTTTTCCTCTTTTTATCTTGTGCTGAAACTTGTCATCCAGATTACCGCCACGTACCGCAGCCTTGGAAATAAACAAGAACTAGTATACCAAGAGATTAGATAAGGAATGGAATAGACTTATTAAATTGAATAGCCGCTGACGTTATGACGATCTATGTAGCTGATCTCTCAAAATTGCGGAAGACCTTTTTTTCCTCATTGTTCAATGTGGAACAGAAGTTTCCAATATTGAACATTGAACAATGAGGAAAAAAAGGTCTTCCGCAATTTTGAGCGATCAGGTTCATAGATAGTCAGAACGTCAGCGGCTATTCAATTTAACAAGAATTGTATCAGAGAGAAGATTACTCCAAGGAATAGACTTAGTAACAATGTATTGAGCTCTGAAACCATTAGGCGTTTTAAGAGAAGGTTAAATAGTTCTACGGATAGGGATGACAGGAGGCAAGGAACATGGAACTACCTAGTGTAGGCCTTAGGGTCACTTGCAGTCTCCTCCATTCTTATGCCCTTAAACCTGTGTACAAAATGGAACTCTTTACATATTTTATTGTGACTTTTGTCAGGCAATTTCATAATTTTGCTAAAGACCAGATGTAACACGGTATTTCTTTAACTTTTTCGTATAGCATTTGACATAATTATCAATGATTTTTTTTTGTCGATATGCTTTGCCATTGTAACCCAATGTAATCCATTTGATTGAAAGCATTGCCTTGGTTAACGATAGCATAGGGGTCATTGACCCATAGGATTTACATATATTTACTCCTCTACAACCCATGTATATATATATATATATATATATATATATATATATATTATATATATATATATATATATACGTGTGTGTGTGTGTGTGTGTGTGTGTGTGTGTGTGTGTGTGTGTGTGTGTGTGTGTGTGTGTGTGTGTGTGTTAAAAACAGATTGAATATTTTTAGGAGCTCTGCCAAGGATTCGAATCCTAACCTGTGCGTAAATAATCACGAGGTCAAGACGCTAGCGACTGAGCCACGTGCGATGGCTCAAAAGGACTGCACAAGTTCCCGACCACGTTTCATGTAATATCAGAAGATCTAGTCTCATTTTCATCCACGTGGCTCAGTCGCTACCATCTTGACCTCGTGATGACGCACAGGTCAGGGTTCGAATCCCTGGCAGAGCTTCTAAAAATGTTCAATCTGTCTTTAATATACACACATATATATATATATATATATATATATATATATATATATATATATATATATATTTATATAAATATACACACACATGTATTGACCAAAATTAGCCCATTCCCTACAGGAAGATTCCTATTCCTTTTATTCTGGCAGACGTCAGTTTATTCCATTGATATGCAGTACTACGTTTGCCGTCATGAGCTTTCTGCATTCTTACCTTTACTTTGGTGTAATTTTTGCAAAACCTCTTACGATTTTCGTTATCTGTAAATATCATTCATCTTATATTTGGCTCTGTAATTACCAGTCTCATAAGCACATGCGTTTCTGTCAAAGATGAAATAATTTTGTAATTAGAAGTTCGGTATTTCTTGATTCTTTACGTAAGAATGTCCACTTTTCTAAGAATTTGTCTCAACCAAAAGGATTACAAAAGGATTACAAAGGCGGAGCATGCCGACAGGAGACATTTTGATCCATATCTAGGTCGGATGCGAAAAAAAAAATCACTTACTGTTACATCTCTGCAAACCCTTTGTGTACACCGTGTCATTGTATAACTCGAATTAAAGCAAGCACCACATGGTTTCATCTGGTGTTTCTGTAAAATCTGGTTGCAAGCAAGCAAGCATTTCATTGGGTCGAATCCCACTACTCTGCCTGGTATGGTTTGTGTGGTGTTCACACCTGACTCGCCGCCGTCTTACCAAAATATCTGAATTCAAATATTTGTATTGATACAATTCGTGGAACCAAATTTAATCTTCTTCGTTTTTTGGCGCACCGGTATATCCAGTAATATAATTGTTTTCCTCAGCTTTAATCTAACTGATTGGTTTCATCTCCTCTTCTTATTTTTCTTATTTTTTTTTACATCTCTTATTTTTCTTCTTCCTCTCCCCTTCACCTACTCCTTTGTTTATCACCCCCTTTTTCATTATATACTTTCACTTCATATTTCTTTCTTCTTTGCCTTGACGTTTAGAATCATTTTCTCCTCGCCCTCCTCATCTCGCTTTCTTCCCAGCATCTTCTCTTCCAACATAGCTTCCTACTCATCTTCCCCCTCTTCCTCAGTCCTTCGCTTCCATCTCCTTCTTCCTCTTTTTCATTTTCTCCTTCCTTATCCTCCTCTCTTTATTTCTCCCTTCCATTATCCATTGATCATTTTCCCCCTCTTCATCAGTCCTTCCCTTCCATCTCCTCCTTCCTCTTTTTCATTTTCTCCTTCCTTATCCTCCTCTCTTTAACTCTCCCTTCAGTTATCCATTGATCATTTTCCTCCTCTTCCTCAGTCCTTTGCTTCCATCTCCTTCTTCCTCTTTTTCATTTTCTCCTTCCTTATCCTCCTCCCTTTAACTCTCCCTTCAATTATCCATCGATCATCTCCCCCCTTCACCTCACCTTCTACTTCCCCTCCACCTCATTTTACAAATGCTGGCTGCAACTATTTAGTGAGGCTTCTTGCCTTCATGCAAGACATCCTTCTTCACTTTCTCTCTCTTTCCTTCCCCTCCTCCTCCTCCTCTTTCTCTATCTTTCCTTCTCACGTCACAGTGTTTTTTTTTTATTAGAAATCTTATATCACCGTTTTCTTTATCACTACCATACTCTCAATGAACACACACACGCACAAGCAGACAGACAGACAGATAAACACACACACACACACACACACACACACACACACACACACACACACACACACACACACACGCGCGCACGCACGCACACACACACACACACACACACACACACACACACACACACACACACACACACACACACACACACACACACACACACACACACACACATATATATATATATATATATATATATATATATATATACACACGCACGCACACACACACACACACACACACACACACACACACACACACACACACACACACACACACACACACACACACACACACACACACACACACACACACACACACACACTTGTCTATATACATGTTTGCCAGCAATACTTTAAGTGGGAAAGATTTGTCTTGTAATAGTTTAAGTGGGAAAGCTGCTTGCTAGTAATACTTTAGGTGGGAAAGCCATCAATCCGAGACTATTTGTTTGGTCAAGAATTTCATAATATTCCAGCTAAGAATCTTTGTTTACCAGATTTTGATTTGGGGTATAATCTTATTTGATGAATTGAAATATCCGTTTATTGGACGTAGATAATATTGCCTCCAATAGATTTCACAAATGTAAATGGGTGATCTGTCCCCCTAATGATTTATGATGAAGCTTTCACTCATTATTTTCATAATTACCCCAACATATACATATATACATATACATATGCGTATACATATACATATATACATATAAATATATATATGATGTTACTTTCCACTCAACAGTTGTTGACGCTCCCAAACTACACTTAAATTATTTTCATAATTACCCCAACATATACATATATACATATACATATGCGTATACATATACATATATACATGTAAATGTATATATGTTGTTCCTTTCCACTCAACAGTTGTTGACGCTCCCAAACTACACTTAAATTCATTCTTGTTGTTACTTTCTACCTCCACCGCATTCTATTCCTACCCTTCTCCCTACTTATCGTATTACTTCTCTTCCTCCTCCTCCTCCCCTCCTCCTCCTCCTCCTCCTCCTCCTCCTCCTCCTCCTCGTCCTCCTCGTCCTCCTCCTCCTCCTCTTCTTCTTCTTCTTCTTTCTTCTTTGCCTCCTTCTCAGCCTCCTCCCTCTGCTTCCTCCTTATAGTTACCTTCTACCTGCTTCACATTTCCTATCTTCCTCTAACTCTCTGCTCCCTCCAACATCTCATTATTCCTCGTCTGATTCATCTCCATTATGTTTTCTCCAATTAACTGGATATGTCGTGTCTCACCAATGTTTCTGATCCTTGGCGTTAGTCAGCCGTCGGCCGTTGTATCATAACATCCTAATAAAAAGACTATAAAATTTCCTTCCCGTCCTTCTACCTCCTCGATCTACTTCCGATCTACCTTAAATGTCTACCTTTATCTACCGGCCTCTTACACTCTCATTCCGCTTCCCATGCGTCTCATTTCCCTCTCTATCTTTTATTTTCATTTTCTCCTTCTCTTCATCCTCCTAAATCCCATTCACATTCGTCCATCTCCTCTTTCTCGTTTCTCTTCTTATCTTCTACTCTTCTTCTCCCCTTCTTCCTTCTCTTCCTCTCCCCTCCTTCCTTCTCTTCCTCTCCCCTCCTCTTCCTCTTCTTTTCGTCCATCTCCTCTTTCTCGTTTCTCTTCTTATCTTCTACTCTTCTTCTCCCCTTCTTCCTTCTCTTCCTCTCCCCTCCTTCCTTCTCTTCCTCTCCCCTCCTCTTCCTCTTCTTTCTCCTCCTCCTCCTTCTCTTCCTGCTTCTTTCCTGTCTCCTCTTCCTCCTTCTCCTCCTCCTCGCATTTACCTTCCTGGTGCTTTCCGTAATCGTCACGATCTTTTCACTTTCCCTCTGTTTTCTCGATCTTTCAATTGTTTTGTTTCAGCTCTGTTTTCTTTTCTTTTATTTCCAGTAATGTATTCATTAAGCCTTCTTTTTCCCTTTGAGTTTCCAAAGCTTACATTTAGCATCTGTTTCTTTATATTTACTTTTTAACATTTTTAATGTTTGCCTGTTATTCCTTACTGATTGCCAGAGTCTTTTGCAGTGACTTCCATTATATAGTTTATTTCTATATAATTCTTTGCTAAATTTTTATTTTATTGTTTCAGGATTTTTCCATTATTTTATTCATTTATAGTATGGGTATCTTTGTTTTGTAAATTTCTTTTTAATATATTTACCCTGGTTATTTCGTTTCCGTTATCCTCATTGTCTTTCTCTTGCGCTTTCCCTCCTTCAATTTCTTTCATTTTTTTTTACCTCTTTTAGTAACCTTTTTGTCTTCTTGAGTAAAAGCAGGAACGACTGCAACAGCACTGTAGTAGAGAGGGCAAACGCAGAGTGTGGGATCCAACGTATTTCAATCCATTTGATCCCACCCACTGCGTTTGCCCTCTCGTTTACAGTTTGTCTTCTTGAGTAAAAGCAGCAACGACTACAACAGCATTGTAGAAGAGAGGCCAAACGCAGAGTATGGGATCCAACGTATTTAAATACATTGGATCCCACACTCTGCGTTTGCCCTCTCGTTTACAGTTTGTCTTCTTGAGTAAAAGCAGCAACGACTGCAACAGCACTGTAGAAGAGAGGCCAAACGCAAAGTATGGGATCCAACGTATTTAAATACATTGGATCCCATACTCTGCGTTTGTCCTCTCGTCTACAGTTTGTCTTCTTGAGTAAAAGCAGCAACGACTACAACAGCATTGTAGAAGAGAGGCCAAACGCAGAGTATGGGATCCAACGCATTTAAATACATTGGATTCCATACTCTGCGTTTGTCCTCTCGTCTACAGTTTGTCTTTTTCCTCATACGACGCGTAATCTCCACCTTCCACTGCCTCCCATCACTCTTCACCCAATCGCCTACTCTCCTCAGTGCCCCCTTATCTATCCCCACTCCTCCTAACGCTTCTCTCTACTCTAAAATTACCTTTTTTTTTTGTTTCGGTTTAGGCCTATTGCCGAAGACTGATGAACCCATGGGGACCAGATGGATAGCGTTTTCTACGAAACCAGAGGTTCCTTCTCTCCTCACTTATTCTCTCTCTTCGTAGCCTCTTCCCTTTTCTGTCCTCCTCTTCCTTCTTTCAATTTATTCACCTATTCTTCTCCACCTCTGTCTCCCTCTCCTTCTACTTCTCCTCCTCCTCTTCCCCCCCCCATCTTCTTCCTCGAACCTAACTTATTCGTCCGTATTCTCTTCCCCATATTCCTCTTGTTCCACTTCTCTTTACTTCTTTCTGTTCTTTTCTGGCCAGTCCTAATCTTAATAATAATCTTAATCTCAATTCTAATGCTAATCCTAATCTATCCGAATTCTAAGCCAAATTCTAATTCAAATGCTGATCCTCCTCTCTTTGTTTTTCTTTTTCTCATCCTTTCCTTCTCATTTTGTCCTCTCCGCTCTAATACTAATTTCTGTCACTTTCCACCTCCCTTCTCCTTCTCCTACTCCTCTTTCATCTCCTCACCCTTCCCCCTCCTCCTCCTCCTCCTCCCTTCGTCCTCTTCCCTCTCCTCTTCCATCTCTTCCTCACCCTTTACTTCTTTATCATCTTCCTTCTTCACATCTTCGACTTCCTAATCCATCATCTCCTCTTCGTCCTCCTGGTCCACCTTTACTCCTATATATCCTCCTTTTTCTCTTTTTCCCCTTCCTCCTCCTACTTCTCCTCCTTCTCTTCCTCTTCATCCGCTTCTCTTCCACAACATATGGGGTACTGACTGGATAATATTTATGAAATAAATACTCTAGAGGCTTAAGTTACAATCGCATGGGAGAGGGTTACTAACATCAACTCAAATAAAGATGCTGATAATTCTTAATTTGTACTACCCCGTCTGATATATATATATATATATATATATATATATATATATATATATATATATATATATATATATATATATATCGCAAAAATAAT
>NC_134782.1:49401251-49413751 GCF_046742065.1 Oratosquilla oratoria
CTCTCAATTACCTCATCCACATTCTCATCTTTTTGTGATCGTCGTCCTCATACTCATCTTTCTTTCCTTCCTCTCCCTCAGTCTATTCCTTCGACTTCAGGTTTTTCAGTTCATTTCGTTGTTGTCTTTGGTATTCATTTTCTCTTATCTATTCTTCTTCTCCTCTACCTGCAACTTGTTCCATGTCCTCTTTTTGATTTTGCTCCTTCAATGTATTTTTCGCTCTTGTTCCATGTCCTCTTTTTGATTTTGCTTCTTCAATGTATTTTTCGCTCTTGTCCTATATCCTCTTTTTTATTTTGCTCCTTTAATGTCTTTTTCACTCTTGTTCTATGTCCTCTTTTTTATTCTGCTCCTTCAATGTCTTTTTCACTCTCTACACCTTCATTTTCTTCTTTGGTTTTCTCTTTGTTTCATTTTCCTCCACCTACTTTGCCTTTCCTTTATTTTTCTTTGTATTCTTCACCTATGCCATCACATTATTTTTTTTTCTTTTTAAATTTATCTTTTATTTTATTTTATTTTCCTGAGTTCACATTCACATTTTTTTTTCTTTTTAAATTTCTCTTTTGTTTTCTTTTATTTATTTTCCTGCGTTCACATTGCATTGACTTTCTATGTTATTTTATTTCTAATGTTGTCTTAATTTTATTTTTTCTTTCTCCTCACTAGCTTGATTTATGTCTTATTTTCTTTTAGTTCTTGATTAATTTGCATTCTTACGTTCAGATTTTTTAAATTTCAATTCTTTCTTTAATTCTGCGTTTAGACCATTTCTGTTATATATATATATATATATATATATATATATATATATATATATATATATATATATTGTTTTTTCGATGCGGTGAGTGACTGTGCGATTTTAGTTTTTGGTAAAGCTAGATGGTTTTTCGAAAGAGGGGTGGGTGTGGATACAGGTGTAGGTATGGGCGTAGGTGTGTGTGGGGGGTATGGGTGCAGGTGTGGGTGTGGGTGAGGGTGTATAAGGGGAGATGGGTGTGGGTGTGGTTTCCACTCTTTCCTTCATCACTTCTGGCCTTTCCGTTTCTTCGCATTCTTTTTGTTTTTCTCTTTTTTCTCTCTCTCTGTTTTTTTTATTTGCTTCATCTTTGCTCTCTTCTCTATTTCCTTATCATTCTCTTTCTTTTTGCTGCTTCTGCTGCTGCTGCTGCTGCCACTGCCGCCGCCGCCGCCGATACTACTATTACTAATGCTGCTGCTGCTGCTGCTGCTGCTGCTACTACTACTACTACTACTACTACTACTACTACTACTACTACTGCTACTGCTACTACTACTACTACTACTACTACTACTACTACTACTACTACTACTACTACTACTACTACTACTACTACTACTACTACTACTACTACTACTACTACTACTATTACTACTATTACTACCTCTACTAATACTACTACTACCACTACTAAGACTACTTCTACTACCACTACTAATACTATTACTACTACTACTTTTGCTTTCCTTCCCTCTCCTCTTTATTTCCTCCTCTTCCTCTTTCCTTTCTTCTCCCTCTTCGTCATTGTCATTCTCATGTCATTCTCTTCGTCCTCTTGTTTCTTATTTTTTTTTCTTTTTCTTATTTCTGCATCTTATCCTCCGTCTTATTTTCTTTGCCAGCATCTTCATTTTCTTCTTCAATGTCTCTACTTTCTATCCTTTTTCTTCCCCTTTCTCTCTCGGCTTCCTCCTCCTCCTCCTCCTCCTCCTCCTCCTCCTCCTCCTCCTCCTCCTCCTCCTCCTCCTCCTCCTCCTCCTCCTCCTCCTCCTCCTCCTCCTCCTCCTCCTCCTTTGTGTTCATTTTTCTTTTTTCTTTTTCTTCAACTCCTCCTTCCCTCCTGTCACAACGTCCGCTGTCTTCGCTCTTTCTCCTCTCTCCCCGCCGTCCCTCCTTTATTTCCATTCTTCTGTCTTACATTGTCCCTCCCCTTCTCTTCCTCCTCTTTCACTCCATATTCCTCTTTTCTCTTTCCTTGTCTCTTCCTTTCGTCTCTTCTCTCACCCGTTTCGCATTTTGTTTCGTCTGCTTTCTGTCTCTTCTCATCTCCTCTCTTCCTCTTCCTCTCCTTCTCTTCTTTCCTCGTTCCTTGTCCCGTTTTCTTTACTCTCCTCTTCTCTCGCCTCCCTTCCGAAGACTCTTCCACCTTTAACACAGTTCTCTCTACCTCTTCTCAAGTTCTTCATTCTCTCATCAAACATATTCTTTATTTGACTGTACCCAACTTTCTCTCTCTCTCTCTCTCTCTCTCTCTCTCTCTCTCTCTCTCTCTCTCTCTCTCTCTCTCTCTCTCTCTCTCTCTCACTCTCTCTCTCTCTCTCTCTTTCTCCCCCCTCTCTCTCTTTCTCTCGTTCTCCCCCCTCTCTCTCCCTCTCTCTCTCCACCTCTCCCCTCTCTCTCTCTCTCCCCTCTCTCTCTCTCTCTCTCTCTTCTCTCTCTCTCTCTCTCTCGTCTCTCGCGTCTCGCTCTTCTTCTCTCTCTCTCTCTCTCCCTCTCTCTCCGTCTGTCTCTGTCTTTCCATCCTCTCTCTCTCTCCCCTCTCTCTCTTTCTCCCGCCCTCCCTCTCCCTCTCTCTCCACCCTCTCCCTCTCTCTCTCTCTCTCCCCTCTCTCTCTCGCTCTCTCTCTCTCCTCTCTCTCTCTCTCTCTCCTCTCTCTCTCTCTCTCTCTCTCTCTCTCTCTCTCTCTCTCTCTCTCTCTCTCTCTCTCTCTCTCTCTCTCTCTCTCTTCCTCTCTCTTCTTCTCCTCTCCCCTCCCTCTCCATCTCCTCCCTCTCTTTCTCTCCCTCCCTCTCATCTCCTCTCTCTCTGTCCCTCTCTCTCTTCCTCTCTCTCTCTTCTCTCCCTCTCTCTCTCTCTCCTCTCTCACTCTTCACTCTCTCTCTCTCTCTCTCTCTCTCTCTCTTCGCTCTTGTCTCTCTCTCTATTCCCTTCTGTGTGTGTGTGTGTGTGTTGTGTGTGTGTGTGTGTGCGCGCGCGCGTGTGTGTGTGTGTGTGTGTGTGTGTGTGTGTGTGTGTGTGTGTGTGTGTGTGTGTGTGTGTGTGTGTTTGTGTTTGTGTGTGTATGTTTATGTGTGCGTGAGTGTGTGATGGATATTCTGTGATAAAACATTATTCTTTTTACACGACACAGAACTAAAGTTTACAATATAGATTTAGTGATTACCTGGTATTCCTTATGTTCAATCAGTGAGCCCGTTTTCCATCTGTCTACACGTGTCTGTCTGTTTGTCCAAGTCCATTCGTTTGTTTTCTGTCTGTCTGTCTGTCTGTCTGTCCCTCTATTCGTCCTCGGTTATGTCTTTCTTGTCTGACTTCTCTTTCGTCTCTCTACAATCATTTCTTTCTATGAATTACAGTCTGTTTCTCTTTTAGGGCCATTTACACGGTCGAACAGTTTGACAAACCCGGTTCGTCAAACAAGTGTTTGAAGTGACGTTTGATCGTGTGAATGGGGGTATTTGGTTGTCAAACATGTTTGTCAAACGTGTTTGACAACTAAATACCCCCATTCACACGGTCAAACATCACTTCAAACAATTGTTTGACAAACCGGGTTTGTCAAACCGTTTGACCGTCTAAATGCCCCTTCAGACAGCGTTTCTGTCATCCTTCTCATTCCATAGATGTGGTGTCATGCCCTACAAATGTTATGTACTTACCAAGGGGATCTTTTCCCTTTATAAAGGAGGTAACTAAGTCAAAGGCATGTACCACATTCCCCCCCATACTACTCCCCCATACCACTCCCCCATAGCACTCCCCCCATACCACTCCCCCATACCACTCCCCCCATACCACTCCCCCCATACCACTCCCCCATACCAGTTCCCCAAACCAGCCCCTCATACCACTCCCACATACCAATCCCCTATACCACTCCCTCATACCAGTCCCCCATACCACTCCCACATACCAGTCCCCCATACCACTCCCCCTATACCAGTCAGCCATACCACCACCCCATACCACTCCTCCATACCAGTTCCCCATACCACTCCCCCATACCACTCCCCCATACCACTCCCCCATACCACTCCCCCCATACCACTCCCCCATACCACTCCCCCATACCACTCCCCCATACCACTCCCCCATACCACTCCCCCCATACCACTCCCCCCCCCATACCAATTGTCTTCCTCTCGTCTTAGCTCCTCCTGGATGACGGGTCATCCCTGTCTCCTGCCCAGTTAGAAGCAATGCAGCAAGACACAGCAGCACGTCCACAGCAGGGCAGCTTCGCATACACAGCGACCAACCGTCCTTATCCCGTAATGAGGAAAAACAGAAAAGAAGAAGCGGAGAATTCCTCATCGGTCTGCGTCAAAATATCATCCAGACATAACTACTCTCCACTTATTTTCATCCCCTGCCTTCTACACGTGTTACTTTGGTTATCATAGTTTTTATTTATTTATCTATAATTATTATTATTATGATTTTATTTTTCGCATCCGACCTAGATATGGACCAAAAGGTCTCCTGTCGGCATGCTCCGCCTTTGTAATCCTTTGTAATCCTTTGTTGAAACCAAGCCGATTTGCTTCTTCCTGGTGGACGTTTTCTGAGTCGAGACGTGGCACAAACCTTTCAACTTCTTTCAACTTCCTTCCACTCACTCAACTTCACGAATCGATACTCACCTACATTTCGTGAGGTCCAGATTGATCTGGCCCGCCCCCCGGCTCTATCTAGTCCGCCTTCCGCCTTGTCAACCCCGCCCTCAACCAATCAAGTAACCTTCATCCATTCACGCGACGGGAGTTAGGGTGGCCTAGTAGTTAGCGTGCAGGACTCGCGTCCTACACATTTGGGAGTATGGGGCTCTTTGGGTGGCTTTTTCTCTTCTGTGTTGTTGAACTTAAAACTTGTATTTTTGTTCAGATGAATTCATTTGTATTTTAAGTTCCTTTTGTTTACGGTGCGGTTTTTTGGGGGCAAAGGGTCAAGAGTGAAGGCTCTGTGTGTGTGTGTGTGTGTGTGTGTGTGTGTGTGTGTGTGTGTGTGTGTGTGTGTGTGTGTGTGTGTGTGTGTGTGTGTGTGTGTGTGTGTGTGTGTGTGTGTGTGTGTGTGTGTGTGTGTGTGTGTGTCTGAGTGTGTATGTGTGTGCATGTGTGTGGGTGTGTGCATGTGTGTGTACGCGTATATGTGTGTGCGTTCGTGTGTGTACGCGTATATGTGTGTGCGTTCGTGTGCGTTCTTGTGTGTACGCGTATATGTGTGTGCGTTCGTGTGTGTGCGCGCGTGTGGGTGTGCGTGCATATGTGCATGCGTTCGTGTATTTACCTAGTTGTATTATACGGGAAGGAAGCTATGCTCGTAGTGACCCGTCTTTGTATCTTTCAGCATCAAGTTTGTGTGTGTGTGTGTGTGTGTGTGTGTGTGTGTGTGTGTGTGTGTGTGTGTGTGTGTGTGTGTGTGTGTGTGTGTGTGTGTGTGTGTATGTGTGCGTGTGTGTGTGTGTACTTAACGGATGGTTAACTAGTACTGGATAAATATTTTGGTAACAAATTAAAATAATCACATCTCATGACATAAAGAGCTTTTAATACTGATATTAAAAATGAAAATAGAACTACAAGAAGATAATCTCTTATAACTTAATTTTCTGAATTATAGCTGATTTATCAAAGGTTCATTTTTAAATAAATTTCTAACTCATGATCTATACATTTATATATTCATTGATTTTTTCCAAACATGTTTAACAAAATACTCATTTCATATGCATTAGCATGTTAACTTATTTCTATTGAGTATCTATCTTGGTATATTTATTTACATACCATTATTCTTTTGTTGAAATATTAATTTATTCTCATGTTTATATTATTTATTTATTTTATCATTATATATATATATATATTCTCTCTCTCTCTCTCTCTCTCTCTCTCTCTCTCTCTCTCTCTCTCTCTCTCTCTCTCTCTCTCTCTCTCTCTCTCTGTGCTCTCGAGTTGCTACCAATATAATTAATCTCATTTTCCGGTTCAGGAATGCTCCTTCCATCACAGGCCCTGTATTGATCATTAACCACATAACTTTTGCACATTCACTATCTTAGGACGCTGTAACCGAAAGCGGCTTAGAGCGTCGCTACTTGAGGCGGAGGTCGAGGTAACGACATTTTGAAAAATGCCGCAAGCGAGTTGGACCAAGAGCATGGTTCACTAAATTCCACGCTACAAGGTCTTCTGTAAGGGGTGTTGTCCTTATCTCCTGATAGGGGGTGTTCGCGACGTTAATCATTATCAATCAATATCTTAGAACACTAATGAAATCTATGCAAACTAGAGATACACAACGCACTTTTATGACGAGTGATCCTAGTTACAATAGTCTCCTGATTCCGATAATTTCAGCTATTCATCCCTTCCTCTACTGTCCTTCAATTTCCAATTTGCGCACCTTTTCGATGCGATACTCTCCCTAAGAATAAAAGCGCTTGTCATTGAAAAGAAATTGCTCAAATACTCACTTCTTCACAACTCTTGCAAGATGTCCTTTCTTTTGCCACTACACCACAGTTCTCTCAAGACGCCTCTCCTCTTCCTCCTGCTCCTCATCCTCTTCCTCTTCCTCCTCTTCCTCCTCTTCCTCTTCTTCCTCTTCTTCCTCCTCCTCTTCCTCCTCTTCTTCCTCTTCCTCCTCTTCTTCCTCTTCCTCCTATTCTTCCCTTTCCTCCTCTTCCTCCTCCTCTTCCTCCTCTTCCTCTTCCTCTTTCTCCTCTTCCTCCTCTTCCTCCTCTTCCTCTTCCTCTTCTTCCTTCACTTCCTTCTATTCCTTTTCCAGCTCCACTTCTCGTTCTCCCCTCCACTCCTACTCCTCCTCTTCCTCCCCCTCCTCCACCTCCTCCACCTTATCTCTTACTTTCCCCTCCTTCGCCTACTCCTTTTCTCCTTCCTCTTTCTCCTCCTCTTCCTACTCCTCCTCCTTATCTTCCTCTTCTTACTCTTCCTTCATCTCCTCCTTCCTTCTCCTCCTTCACTTTCTCCTCTTCGCCTCCCCCTCTTCCTCCTTTATCATCTACTACCCCTATCTTTCCTTTCCTCTTGCTCATCACCACATAATCTACCTTTGTCTTGGTTCAAAACTCCACTTCACAGCTCAACTCTCTTCCGACCTTGAAATCCCTTTTATTTCGTTCTTCATTTCTTCTTTACTTACTTTTTATTCTTCTTCAACGTCTCACTCTTGTTTCATAGCTCCCGGTTAGCCGTTACCCACCTTTCTTCTTCTCCTTGGTATACGACACGTCCCCACACTCCCTCCTCCCACTCCCCACTCCCCACTCCCACTCCCCACTCCCACTCCCCACTCCCACTCCCCCTCCCACTCCCCCTCACACTCACACTCCCCACTCCCACTCTCACTCCCCACTCCCCACTCCCCCTCCCACTCCCCACTCCCCACTCCCACTCCCCCTCCCACTCCCCCCTCCCACTCCCCACTCCCACTCCCCACTCCCACTCCCACTCCCTCCTCACACTCCCCCTCCCACTCCCCCTCCTACTCCCCACTCCCACTCTCCCTCCCACTCCCCCCTCCCACTCCCCCTCCCACTCCCCCCTCCCATTCCCCCCCTCCCCCTCCCCCCTCCCATTCCCCCCTCCCACTCCCCACCTGACACTCCCGGCACACTGATCGTCGCGAACTGACATTCCTTTAGGTTCACATTCTTCGGAAATGTTGAGACATCTGGCTCTTCAGGCATAAGAGGCTGCTGCTGCTGCTGCTGCTGCTGCTGCTGCTGCTGCTGCTGCTGCTGCTGCTGCTGCTGCTGCTGCTTCTGCTGCTGCTGCTGCTGCTGCTGCTTCTGCCCAGCCGAAAGTGACTTGTCATTTTCGCGTCATTTTGCCAGGAGGCCATTTCCAGTCGCTCCATCGTGGAAATGTTCGGTCATTTCTCCAGACAAAATGAAGTAAGCTGAAGAAAGTGCCGGGGGTGAAATTGGGTTCTTTTTCGCTCGACGTTGTTCGACAGACGCCTCCGAACACCACAACTCGAACGAGCGAACGTCGGCACAGGAAGTGTTCGAGAGGACATGAGATTGGAGGAGACTGCAAGGGACCATAAGGCCTACACTCGAGAGTTCCGTGTCCTCTACCATATGTCGTCCCTATCCATAAAGCTATCTAACCTTTTTTTAAAACAATTAATTGTTCCAGCGTTCATTATATGGTCACTAAGTCTGTTCCATTCGTTAACCAATCTGTTGGTAAACTAATTCTTGCTTATCTCCTTCTTAAACCAAATGTTGTCCATTTTAAACCAATTAATACGAGTCCCTCCTTGCAGTCTTGATATGATGACCTTTCCTGCATTACCATTACTAAAGCCCTTGACCCATTTTAAACCCATTATTACGAGTCCTTCCCTGCAGTCTTGATATGATGACCTTTCCTGCATTACCATTACTAAAGCCCTTGATCCATTTTAAACCCATTATTACAAGTCCTTCCCTGCAGTCTTGATATGATGACCTTTCCTGTATAACTATTACTAAAGCCCTTGACCCATTTGAATACCACTTTTAGAGAGTTCGACAGCAAAGTTGTACAATGAACTCACCGGCAAATATTCCAAGGAGAAGAGTCGTTTGAATTTATCATTTAGACAAGCACACGTACTTGAGAAGGTTCAAAGTAATTTCCCAAGGTGTTAGATATTGGGGAATTTGTATGTTCTGAGACAATATACTGATGTAGCAGGTGTTCGAAATAGGTGTAGGTGTTCGTGGGTGGGAATATTATCGAGGAAACTATGAAGCTTCTGGCATCCCAAAGAGTCTCAACGGCTCTCGAAGGTAGAGTAGCCCAGAAAATGAAGAGGAAGAAGAGGAAGCGGGAAGGAGTAAAGATGCTATGAAGCTTCTGGCATCCCAAAGAGTCTCACTGGCTCTCGAGGGTAGAGTAGCACAGAAGACGAAAAAAAAAAAAAAAGGAGGTAAAGCAAGTGGGAATAGGAAGAGGAGGAAGCGGAAAGGGGTAAAGATGCTATGAAGCTTCTGGCATCCCAAAGAGTCTCACCGGCTCTCGAGGGTAGAGTAGCAAAGAAGACGAAGAAAAAAAGGAGGTAAAGCAAGAGGGAATAGGAAGAAGAGGAAGCGGAAAGGAGTAAAGATGCTATGAAGCTTCTGGCATCCCAAAGAGTCTCACTGGCTCTCGAGGGTAGAGTAGTCCAGAAGACGAAGAAAAAAAGGAGGTAAAGCAAGTGGGAATAGGAAGAGGAGGAAGCGGAAAGGGGTAAAGATGCTATGAAGCTTCTGGCATCCCAAAGAGTCTCAACGGCTCTCGAGGGTAGAGTAGCCCAGAAGACGAAGAAAAAAAAAGGAGGACTAGGAAGTGGGAATAGGAAGAGGAGGTAGCGGAAAGGAGTAAAGATGATAAGAGGAAGAGAAATGAAGAGAAGTGTTGGATAGTGAAGATGACGAGGGGTGAAATGAGAGGAAATGATGATAAAAGAGGAATTTTTATATTTTTCATTCCCTCGGGGGGAAATGCAACATTCAAAAAGGGGAAGAAATGAGAGTGGAGGGAGCAGAGATTAAAAAAACTGGAGTAAAGGAAGACAAAGGTCTTTGCTCTGTGGGAAAGTCTTTCTGTTGGAATGAAACAGATGTTCTGAGAGGATCGGGATTTTTGTACGGGGTACATCTGCTCTAATATGTGAAATTTCTAGAGATTAGGAAGGCATGTGTTTTCATTAGAGACAAGTGTATAGCAGAGTTTGCATAAAGGCAAGAAAAGTTATGAGAGAGAGAGAGAGAGAGAGAGAGAGAGAGAGAGATATGTGTATGGAGAAGAGTTTTCAAAGAATTGTAGTTATAGCTGTTCTTGTTTTTTTTTTCAATTGGGTGTATTTTCAAAGAATATTTCCACAGATGTCAAAACAGAAAAAAAAAAAATCGTGAAATGAATCTTGTTATTGTGACCAAACATCTTTAAACTGATCAATGTGTTCGCGGAGGGAAATGGACCTCAACGAAAATGTTCAAATACAGGATATTCTGTATTCACACGAAGAGGTATTACTTGTTCAAAAAGACAGATGTTCAATGAGAGACGGCAAGGGGAGGTGACAGGTGACGAAACACATCTGTAAAGGAAATAATAACTATTTTGGGCTGACGAGGGATGCGATTGGGGGAAGGAAAGGGCGTTGGATCCATCAATGTATTTGCTCCATAATTGACAGTATTGTTAGTAAAGGTGCATAGTATATTATATGTCATTTTTTATCATTAACTATAACTGCAACTATTTTATTATTATTTACATTATAATTTTTATAAAATTTTCTATCATATTCTAAGCATCTGACCTAGTTATGGACCAAAAGGTCTCCTGTCGGCATGCTCCGCCTTTGTAATTCTTTGTAATCTGTAGCAGTACAGGAGTGAGTTTCTGATAAAATTTCCACCAATCACTGGAGGTTGTTTCTGTTGATGGTGATGGAAGTGCAGTCAAGAATAATTGAAATGATCGTTCCAATGACGACTGCAGGAGAGAGTGAGAGTGAAAGTGACAGAGAGAGTGACAGAGAGAGAGAGAGTGAGGAAGAGTGAGTGAGGAAGGGTGAGTGAGAGAGAAAGAATGAAAGAGGGAGAGAGAGAGAGAGAGAGAGAGAGACAGACAGACAGACAGACAGACAGACAGACAGACAGACAGACAGACAGACAAACAGGCAGACAGAGAGAGTAAAGACAAGAGTTCAAGGTTTGCAATGCGCGATCCTGCAAAGGTAGATGATAGATATACTCAATTGGGGGTGTCTTCACACTCGCTTGCATAGCCTGCGGAACTTGCTCAACCAATTAGGTAACCCATCATAGGGAAAAAATTGGTTTTACTATGGCGAATACAACCAAGTACTGTCCTTTAATGCATTGATACAATTAACATATTTGGTTTTTGCATGTGGTTCTACTCAGCTTTGGGGCTGACGATGTAATCTAGAACCTCGGCTGATAGAGAAACGATTCCACAAAAAAAAAAAAAAAAGTCTTGTAGCGACAGCCAGGACACAGTGTCCGAGTTAAGAATCGAACTGGAGGCTGTTAATGAGCAATCTCTTCTTTGTAATCCAAAATTTTGTTCTCGAACTTTAGCACTACTGTCGGTGGTTCTTCATGAAACTAAAAAGTCCTAGGATTCTGGAAGACTACGCAGGTTGTCTAAATTGAACTCTCTACTATATATACGTGTGTGTGTGTGTGTGTGTGTGTGTGTGTGTGTGTGTGTGTGTGTGTGTGTGTGTGTGTGTGTGTGTGTGTGTGTGTGTGTGTGTGTGTGTGTGTGTGTAATTTATGAGCTCTGATCTCACATTTGCTTAGATCTGGGTTCGAATCCCATACTTCTCTCCAGTTCCCAGCAGTGACTGATACCTCCTCCCACCAGTCAAAGTGCATTGGGCAAAGGTGGCATTATGGGCCGCAGCTACTTGTTTCTTGACGTAGGCTTTTCATCTTTTCCCAAAACCCTTAGGCCTCTCTTATAAGCGCCATTTCACTCACCAAGACCACTAACCTCCCTTTACGATGAGACTGAACAGCTCTCTGTTTTGTTGATTATCTGTTACGTACACAGAAAACCCGAGCCAACGGGGAATTTTTTTTTCTTCTTCAGTGGCGTTTCAGGCCTTCAGAACCCTTCCCCTCCCCCCTCCCCCCTCCCCCCTCCCTCCTCCCCCCTCCCTCGGGCTCAATCAGTTCCTCCGGACCCTCCTTGGAAACCTTGGACAAGGTCGTCTCTTCGAGTGACCTCGCTCGAACTTCGCTCGAAGTCCTCTTCTCGTAGAAAACCTCCCATCGGCTCTATAACCAAATACCAAGATCTTCCTCACCCCTTCTCCTCCTCCTCCTCCCTCTACTTCTATTCCTCCTACTCCTCTTTATCTTCCTCCTCTCTGTCTTCTTCATCCTCTCTCTCTCTCTCTCTCATTTCCTCCTCCCTTTCCCTTTATCTTTATTTCCTTCATTTGCCGTTCTTTGAAATTGTTTCCAAGGGTCGTTTTGTATTTATACTGAACTTTCTCTCTCTCTCTCTCTCTCTCTCTCTCTCTCTCTCTCTCTCTCTCTCTCTCTCTCTCTCTCTCTCTCTCTCTCTCTCTCTCTCTCTCTCTCTCTCTCTCTCTCTCTCTCTCTATCCTTCTCTCTCTCCCGGTTTCCCCTCAGACCGTCCCCTTTAATCCAGTTCTTTCAATTATCTTCCTCCTCCTCTTCCTCCTCCTCCTCCTCCTCCTCCTCCTCTTCCTCCTCCTTCTCCTCCTCCTCCTTTTCCTCCTCCTCCTCTTCCTCCTCCTCCTCCTCTTCCTCCTCCTCCTCCTCCTCCTCTTCCTCCTCCTCCTCCTCTTCCTCCTCCTCTTCCTTCTTCTCCTCCTCTTCCTCTTCCTCCTCTTCCTCCTCCTCTTCCTCTTTCTCCTCTTCCTCCTCCTCCTCCTCCTCTTCCTCCTCCTCCTCCTCTTCCTCCTCCT
>NC_134782.1:49418751-49431251 GCF_046742065.1 Oratosquilla oratoria
CATGGTACCTTAAGTAAAGCCCTATTCACGTTCCCGATAATTTCGCCTTTTAAATCATTGTTGTTGTTTGATACTGGCTCGAGAAATGACGTTTATGGAACATATTCTATACTGTCACACTAATTGTTATACACTAAGTGAGAATTGTATACCGTATGTGTTAGTTTATGTGGTGCTGATGAAAGCTTCTTGGGAGCTGTTTACTGGACATAAAGAGCAGGAACGCTGCACGTTACTCACTCTCCAGGATTCCAAAAGAATTTCTGAATACATCAAAGGAAAGCACGACTGAAGGGCAGTCCATTTTGATGGACCTCGCAGAGACAGCGACATGTAGCGTCCATTCTCCTGTCGTCTTGTGAGGCCGGGTTTCTTCCAGGATATCAGTGACCCTCCCACTGCGGATACGGTCTTTCTCAAAGGCGTTTTCTATCAGCTCTGCATTGTTTCTGACCCGGACAATGGGCAGAGGGCTAGGATGATCTTTATCCACGAGATGCTAAGACAAGAGGGGAACAAGGGTGGTGGATGGGAGTGGAATTGACGGGAGTTGTTGAGTGCTTTTGACTTGTATTCCCCCCATATAAGAGGGAAGAATTCCTTTGTATATAGATAGAATAAAATTGCCTAGGATCGGAAAGGAAGAACGACTAAATACGTAAGATACAACGAAATGAGACACGCCCCGGCAAGTTCAGCTGGAGCTCTGGGTCAAAGAAAACGGCCATTGACGTCATTCATGACGCAATGTCGCCCGAAGAATTCCTTCTCGAGAGACCATGAACTACTCAAATACTTAGTACATAAAGTCTCTCCCTCTTTGTTGAAAATATCCTCGGAGTCGATATGACGTCACGTAGCTCTTAGACTTGTAAGTGACGTCACACGAGGTCCTACCTGTGTGTGCTTTGAATTTTGGTCTCTACAACAATGCCTGCTTTCGTCCAACAATTGAACTATGTACTCATAACATTTAGTACTCTGTATTTTATTTTTTCAATACAGTAGCCATTTGATTTTGAAATACATTATTCTTATATAAATGAAAGCATTTCAATAAAGCATTTCAAGGCCAAGAAGGGCCTCAGAAATTTTACGATGAATTGTTTTTGTGCAAAGAAATATCTATATTTTGCATTACTGGAACAGAATCCAAGCTTGGCCTGTCTACAAAAAAGTAACTTCCTCTGCAGTTTTCAAAAATGTTTTGTTATAATCTTTTTTAATCCACATATTGTATAATCGAAAAAAAGGTAATTTAGAATTTTTATATGCGTAAATAGAGATGAATCCTCTTTCTATTCTTGGCGAATTATTATGAACGAATTTTTAAACGCCTTTGTCACCAGATGCTAATACGGTGCTCTAGCTAACGCTAAGGGACCTTCTTCTTTACATATACCAGTAATCGAGTAGTCTTCGAAAAGAATAGACTTATTAACCATGCAATGAGCGTTGAAACTATCGGTTGTTTTAAGAAAAGATAAAAGATAGATGGTGATGGCGGATGGTAAGAGATATGGAACTGCCTAGTCTAATGGTCCACTGCAGTCTCCTTCATTCTTATGTTCTTATACCAACTTGAAATACATAAAATACATAAGAATATAAGAACATAATAATGGAGGAGACTGGAAGATATCCTATGGCTTGCACTAGGCAGTTCCATGTCCCTTACCGCCTACCATCCCAATCTAGGAAGTAAATTAGGCGTGGCTTATTCCTTCCTGGGCTCACGGCGATGTCTATAACATGAGAAATGAAACTTGGGAGAGACAGAGAACGGAATGAAACCTTTACGATGTCTATAACATGAGAAATGAAACTTGGGAGAAACAGAGAACGGACTGAAACCTTTGCGATGTCTATAACATGAGAAATGAAACTTGGGAGAGACAAAGAACGTACTGAAACCTTTGCGATGTCTATAACATGAAAAATGAAACTTGCAAGAGACAGAGAACGGACTGAAACCTTTGCGATGTCTATAACATGAAAAATGAAACTTGGGAGAGACAGAGAACGGACTGAAACTTTTGCGGTGTTTATAACATGAGAAATGAAACTTAGGAGATACAAAGAACGGACTGAAACCTTTGCGATGTCTATAACATGAGAAATGAAATTTGGTAGAGACAGAGAACGGACTGAAACCTTTATCCAGATACAAGAAACGAAGTGAGGAACTTTTTGGAATTCGGGACGGAGAGGACTGTGTATGGCACCTCGCCCCAGAAAGCAAACGCCCGGAACAAAGACTCCTGAAGGTATAAAAGACACACAAACCGGAACAGAGTTGAAATAGAGCTCGCGAAAAAGCAATGGAGACACTCAGGAAATCCCGGAGAAGGTTTTGTGCCTCGTAAGACGTCAGGCCTCTCCTTGTCTCCCTATTCAGAAAAGTCTTCGACATCGTTATTGTTGCCGTCGTTGTCGTCGTCTTCGTCGTCGTCGTCGTCGTCCTCTTCGTCGTTGCTGTCGTCGGTGTTAGCGTCATCGACACGTTGTCGTCGTTGTCGTCGACTTTCGGAAACTATGTTCATCGTCCTCATCGACGGCGTTGTCGTCGTTGTCGTCGTCTTCGTCGTCGTCGTCCTCTTCGTCGTTGCTGTCGTCGGTGTTGGCGACATCGACACGTTGTCGTCGTTGTCGTCGACTTTCGGAAACTATGTTCATCGTCCTCATCGATGGCGTTGTCGTCGTTGTCGTCGTTGTCGTCGGCTTTCGGAAACTATGATTCTTGGGCCTTCTCCTTCTTTTCTGTTATCTACTCCGCCTCATCTTTTTCTTTTTCCTCTCACTGTCCTTCCTAATCTTCAACGTATATTTCTTATCCCTTTCCTCTTTGTTCTCCAAATAATTATTACTACGAACTCCCTCTACCTTTACCTTTGTTAATATATATTTCTTTTTACTGGAAACAAGGTTGCAGAGGTACACACCCACACACTCACACACCCACGTAGATACATACCCCCAACACATACACACATACCCACAAGAACATATGCACATGCAACCGAACAATTACACACTTATATGCACGTGCGGAACGAAGTGATAATGAAAATAGAGACAGAAGTAGAGAGAGAGAGAGAGAGAGAGAGAGAGAGAGAGGGAAGTGAAGAGAGAATGAAGACGGAAGGAAACTAATGAATGAGACGTAGAGAATGAAAAATGGAAGGTAAAAAAAAAAGGGAGTGTCTAAATATAATCAAAAAGTGTCTGGGTCGTACACAAATCAGGTAGTATTATAAGAAGGTCCATTCTTGAAGATAAGAAAGAACAAGCAATATTTCATCAACAGAAACATCTTTTACCCTCCTCTCACTTGATCCCCCGTCTAGTAACTCTCACAGTCTTCCTCTCCTTTAAATCTCACCCTATTCTGGACAATAGATTCCTCAACCTTTTCCCGCCTCCCATCAATCACACTACCCATCCCGCAAGTTTAGGTAATGGATGACTTGGTGATGGTTAAAGGGAATAGGATAAAGGGTTCACATAGGGGGCGTTGTTGGAATGATGGTTTTGCTTTGTCGCTTCGTGGAACTATTGGCTTTGGGTACATAGGGAACAGTTGTCTGGGTTATTTGTTACAACAAATGGCTAGGATGGGGTAATGTTGATGAATGACATTTCCTGGAGGGAGAAAAGGAATGAATGCTTTCTTTCGGGAGGGAGATGGGGAGGGAATCGAGGGGGTGAAGGTGGGAACAATGATTACTCATAGATAACGGAAATGGGGGGGATTATATTCACCCACGAGTAGCCTACGCACAATCACGCACGCGCGCACACACACACACACACACACACACACACACACACACACACACACACACACACACACACACACACACACACACACACACACACACACACACACACACACACACAAATACACATACAAATACACACGCACATACATACACAGATAGACACACACACACACACACACACACACACACACACACACACACACACACACACACACACACACACATACACATACACACACACATACACACACACACACACACACACACACACACACACACACACACACACACACACACACACACACACACACACACACACACACACACACACACACACACACACACACAGATATTATTCTTTTCCTGTTAAATTTGTTGTAGATCGATGCGGGATCGTATTCAGAAAATAAGTTAATCTAATCCATGGGGAAAGTGGAAGAAAAGGAGGAAATGTTGAGCAGAAAAAATGAAAGTGAATGAAAAAATGTTATATAAGGTCAGTAATTAAGAAAATATATTAAGAGACGCAGGTAGAGGGAGAGAGGTAGGAGAAAGAAAACTCTTAAGAATTTTTTTTTTAAATACACAGATTTCCTTTCCTCCTCCTCCTCCTCCTCCTCCTCCTCCTCCTCCTCCTCTTTCTCTTCCTTCTCGTCCTGCGCCTCTTGATCTATTCTCTTCCTTCTTATGCTCCTCCTCCCACTCTTCCTCTACTTTGTCTCCTCTTCATATGTCGTATTGGTTTACACTCATGAGGCAAATGAAATTTGTCTTGCGAATTCTGTGTTGGAATTGTAATCACAAGTTTGACTACACGTGTCTACTTGTTCTAGCGTGCGTCCGTTCGTGCGTGCGTGTGTGTTGCTGTCCTAGCATATAGGGCAAAAGTGATTAATTTGGCTGAGTATTAGCTCCTTCTGGTGTGAGTTACTATTGAAATTCTCTCCGTTTCATTCTATCCCGCTCCGCGTTTCACGGCGTGGGGAGGAGTTTTCCTACATACATATACCATACATATACAAAGGCTTTTTCCCCCTTACAAGGGAGGTAGCAAAAAAGGAAAAGGCATAAAATCATTCCCACCCATTCCATCCCTGAATACACTCCACACCCCTCCACCCTCCCTCTTATCTTAGCACCTCCTGGATGACGGGTCATCCCTGCACCTTGTCCACTGCCCTAGGTCAGAAGCAGTGTCGCAAGACACAGCACATCCACAGCAAGGCCGCTTCATTAAATCGGCGACCCCCCTCTCCGTCCCCACATGCATAAAAGGAGAATAAATTCACCAGATGCTAGCTAGACCAAACGAGAAAAGTTGGAAATACCAGTGTTAAACAGTTAAAAGGACAAGGGTTCCTTCGACAGGTGAACAAAACGAAATGCCACCAAGAACATTAAAGCTGTGTTCCCGAGGAAGAATCAAGTTACATGTTCAAGCCCTGAAACTCCCCTCAGCCTGGTAACGTCAATGAAGGCAACCGCTTAGTGTTGGACAAGATAGAAGTCATATGCATTTACTCCCAAAAGCGCATTACGAGTTTCATTCTGGCTGCCATCAGGCAATTTTGTAAGGCAAAGGAAAACCTCCGTCAAATCATGGGATATACTCACGACTAAACGAAATTGTTTTTCTTGAACCAGAATGAAACAATGAAACCCAGTTGACTACCCAAGGATCCTTTTGTCCACAGAATTATCCTTTAAATACTGAATAAAATCACCTGGTATTAACCAGAACAAAGCCCTCAAGTTCTTTTCAGGAACGAAAAGATGAGCCCGAGTCTTTTATTCTTCCTTCATCTGAAGTCTGAGAGTGTGTGGCTCGGCTCATGTTCCCGGTACGTGCCTCTGACACGTGACCCAGCCTTGTGCATGACCCGTCTTCGTGAGCTCGGCTTTTCACGACCTAGCTTCTCTCCCCCTCGCCATCCTACTTCGACATGCGACCTAGCTCACGTGATCAGCTTACCGTGGTCAGGATGCGTGACCTCGCTCCCCGCATGAGACTCTTCCGAAGAAGAGTTCCATGTGGAAGCCAAGGCCACGAGGACCAGACCCTCCGGTTCTTGAAAAAGTGTTGCGGTGGAAACAGGAGGTAAGGAAAGGTTCTCTCTCTCTCTCTCTCTCTCTCTCTCTCTCTCTCTCTCTCTCTCTCTCTCTCTCTCTCTCTCTCTCTCTCTCTCTCTCTCTCATTCTCTCTCTCTCTCTCATTCTCTCTCTCTCTCTCTCTCTCTCTCTCTCTCTTCTTCTTCTTCTTCTTCTTCTTCTTCTTCTTCTTCTTCTTCTTCTTCTTCTTCTTCTTCTTCTTCTTCTTCTTCTTCTTCTTCTTCTTCTTCTTCTTCTTCTTCTTCTTCTTCTTCTTCTTCTTCTTCTTCTTCTTCTTCTTCTTCTTCTTCTTCTTCTTCTTCCTTCTCCTCTTCCTTTCTTTTCTTCATCTATGGCTCCTATTCTTTCTTATTCCCGTGTTTCTTTCTCCTCCCTCTTTCACCCCCTATTCCTTCTCTCATTTTTCTTCTCTTCCTTTATCTCCCCATTTTATTTCTCTTCCGTTCAGTACTGAGAACACATGCTCGCACTTACGGCAGCTAGCTTACGCAAACAGCTGCGACCTAAACCATTGATTTTACCACGTAGGCCCGGAGAGTTGTGGTCCACGGTGTGTCCTGAGAACAGATTCGGTAGCAAAGGAGAAACTGCTGAAAGAGAGAAAGGATGCTGAAAGAAAAGAGAGAAGAAGAGTAAGTATAGGTAATGTGTGTAAACAAATAAAATAGAAATAAAAACGAAAAGGAATGAAAAGATCGAAAAGAAAAGAAACAACGATAGTAGAAGTGTGTCGTTGCATAGGGCAAACATCTCCAACAGAACCTGAACCTGAACTCGGTCATTAGGCCATGTTCACACTAGCGATTTAATTACAATGTGAGTCAATGGACGCGTTCACACACAACCGCGCAGTTTTTCTTTGACTATGCGGTACTGCAGCGGTTCAAGCCGCTAGAGTGAATAGGACCTTATGGTCACGAGACAGAAATGAAACCGAAGACGTCACGTGATGCCAGAGAGACGTCTTTGTCAGAGGTCAAAATAGGTCATGCAGAAGCTGAGACTTACACTGACGAAGGGAGAACGATGATTTCGTCCACATTAGAAGAACCTAATGGATGACACTTCTGAATGAGGAGGCGGCATATATCTTTATTGTTCTTCAAGAAAACACACACACACACACACACACACACACACACACACACACACACACACACACACACACACACACACACACACACACACACACACACACAAAAAAATATAATATATATATATATATATATATATATATATATATATATATGTATATATGTGTGTGTGTATACATGCTTTTGGAATTTGTTACATCCAAGTACCAATGAAGATGCACGAACATTGGCCTTTAACGAGTTCTTATGATATTTCATTGCCAATTTAGGTAAGGTCCTCTCCGCCGGCCCCTCTATTTTGCTTGTGTTGACGGCTTATGCCAATATTATTATCGAACAATATACGGAAGTGGGAAAAGGAGGGGAAAATAGAGTTCTGTGGTTTTTTGCCATTTCTTATGATTCATAATAAAGAAGAGGTGTTAGGAATATTTTAGAATGAAAGATCTGAGAATTCCTTGACTTTTCTTTTTTTTCTTTTATTTTCTACTTAATTATTTATTCTGTTTTCTTTTATCTATTCGTTCTATATACTCTTCCTCCTTCTTCTCCTCCTTCTATTTTCTATTTGTTCTCCTCCTCTTCCTTCCCACACTCTTCCTTTCCCTGTTCCTCTTCCTCCTCTGCCTCCCCCAACCTCCTCCTCGTTATCTTCCTCTATCTCATCATAATTTTTTCTTTGTTTTCTTTCTCATTTTTTTTTCTTCTTTTACAAATTCTTTTTCAGCCAGCTTCGTTCGTCTTTCTTATATTTCTTCGATTTTGTTTTCTGAATTTGTGCTTCTCGCCTGTTCTTTCCTCTTTATCTTCTCGTTTTGTCGTCCTCCCCCCTCCCCGGCTTTCTATTTTTCTCCCAACCTCTTTCTCTGTCATCTTTTCGCGATTTTTGTTGTCTACTCTTTCTGTTCTTCCCCTTGGATCGAGATCCATATCCACTCTCCAGGCTCGCTCTCTCTCTCTCTCTCTCTCTCTCTCTCTCTCTCTCTCTCTCTCTCTCTCTCTCTCTCTCTTTATCTATCTATCTATCTCTCTATCTCTCCCTCTGTCATTTTGCATGTAAAATCAGTTCACTCGTACCTTACAATAAGGGAGACAAACTCACCAAATCCTCTCTCTCTTCACCAACAGTAGCATCGTTACAATATATATGTGTACACACACACACACACACACACACACACACACACACACACACACACACACACACACACACACACACACACACACACACACACACACACACACACGCATATATGTATATATATATATATATATATATATATATACATTGTGTGTGTGTGTGTGTGCGTGTGTATATATATGTACACACATATATATATATATATACACACATATTATATAATATATGCATTATATATATATATATGTATATATGTGTAAGTGTGTGTGTGTGTGTGTGTGTGTGTGTGTGTGTGTGTGTGTGTGTGTGTGTGTGTGTGTGTGTGTGTGTGTGTGTTGTTAAAGTCGATAACGTTTTGGTAGTTGCTGATTTTCTTTTGTGTATTTTCAAGCTTTCTAACAAGGATTCGGCCACTAGGAGGGTGGGCAAATACCAGTTCACCAAAATTATACATTTAATTGTTAACGTTTCGTATGCAAAGAGACATCATCAGGAAAATCTGGAACATATCATTTACATTCATACAGAGATAAAGAACTTGGGAGGTTACATTGCTGGGGTGGGGGACAATACTTAAAAAAATCAAGAAATGACATAATTTTGTAAGTGATATATATACACATATACTCACGCACACACACACACACACACACACACACACACACACACACACACACACACACACACACACACACACACACACACACACACACACACACACACACACACACTCACTCGGTGGTGCGGTTGGTAGAATCCCAGTCTGTCAGTACGGGGGTGCCGGAGGTACCTGGTTCGAATCCTGCTCCGGGGTGAAATTATTTCAGTATCGCTGCACTTCGAGTCGTTACTCCAACTCGGGAGTTGGAGGTGTGTGTGCGTGTAAGGTCATAGCATTACCCATAGATCAGTCATACGAGCTCTGAGCTCTCTTCTGGGAGGGAAATAGCTGTCGATCACGAGTCCAACACGTGATCCAAAGACCAAGGTGAATCACACACACACACACACACACACACACACACACACACACACACACACACACACACACACACACACACACACACACGGCATTTGAAAACAAACTCTCCTTCTGTATTGCAGTATTGAGAGTTTATTTCCAAATGTCGTATGACACGAAAACACTTGTCGAAAGACTAGCCTACATAAAGGATTTGATGGAATACAGTACATACCGTGTTTCCCCTAGTTGCCCTCGGCGGAACGACAGGCTCTGAACTAAGTAGTTCCGTTTTGTAGGGTCGTGGTGGCACGATGGTATGGTCTTCGTCTCATAGAAAAGCAAGCCGCTCAGGCGAGGGTTTGATTCCCAGTAGGAGAATTTATTTCCAAATTTCATATGACACAAAAACAATATACATATGTAGGCATATATATGTATATATATATATAGGGTCGTGGTGACACGATAGTATGGTCTTCGTCTCATAGAAAAGCAAGCCGCTCAGGCGAGGGTTTGATTCCCAGTAGGAGAATTTATTTCCAAATTTCATATGACACAAAAAATAATATACATATGTAGGCATATATATATATATATATATATATATATATATATATATATATATATATATATATATATATACACATACATTCACACACATTAGTCATCTCTTTAATCTTGAATATTTTTGTTCGTTTCTTCGTGTCTTGTGTTACCCTTGTACCTCTTCTCATCTTTTGTTGGTATTTGCCCCTTTCATTTCTTTTCCCGTAAAATCGTTGTTGTTTTTACAAACTCTTTTCCATCCTGTTTTTTTTTTTTTTTTATCTTTTTTTTTTTTCCTTTCTTTTCTTCGGCTTTTTCATTTTGGCAACTTTTTCCATTATCCATTTTTGTGCCTTCGACTTTGCAGTTACCGTCAAAATTCTCCACCTCCTTCCCATCCTCCTTCTTCTTCTCTTTCTCCTTCTCCTTCTTTTTCCTCCTCTTCCCCTTCTTTCTCCTCCTACTCCTCCTCCTCCTTCTACTCGTCCTCTCCTTTCCGCTTCTCTGCGTCCTCTTCTCCGTCACTGTGCCCTACGTTTACTTCCATCATCGTTTCCCTATAACTGTCATTTTCCTAAATTTTACTCCTACGGCAGAAATGATCTTCGTACCCTGATAGGAAGATCTTCCTCGCCGATCTTCTTTGGCTGATGTTTCTCTAGATAAGTGGTTCGTGTAACGTTAAGAAACAAGTAATTTTTGTGCTCTCATCTTTCGTACACACGCACACACACACACACACACACACACACACACACACACACACACACACACACACACACACACACATATATATATATATATATATATATATATATATACATGAATAAAAATTCATTCATTTATCTTCTTCATCTTGCTTTTCCTTCTTAAGTTTTCTTCTCTCTTCCTCTTCCTCCACTCTTAAGTTTTTCTTCCCTCACCCTTTTCTCCTCCATGTTTGATCAATTTTTTTTTCTCATTTCCCATCTCCTTTCCCTTTTGTAGTTTCCAAATCGCTCGATAGATGCTCTTCCCCAAATTTTGGATTTTCGTCGTCTTTTGGCTTCTCGATCGCTAGCCAGACGCTCTTCTCCAAATTTTGGATTTGCGTCCTTTTTTTGCTCCTCGATCGCTAGCCAGACGCTCTTCTCCAAATTTTGGATTTGCGTCCTCTCTTGCCTTCTCGATCGCTAACCAGACGGTCTTCTCCAAATTTTGGATTTGCGTCCTCTCTTAGCTTCTCGATCGCTAACTAGACGCTCTTCTCCAAATTTTGGATTTGCGTCCTCTCTTGGCTTCTCGATCGCTAGCCAGACGCTCTTCTCCAAATTTTGGATTTGCGTCCTCTCTTAGCTTCTCGATTGCTAGCCAGACGCTCTTCCCCAAATTCTGGATTTTCGTCCTGTCTTGAGATTGATCCATAATTTCTGTCCTCTTCTGCAAAATTTATACTTACCACTTCAACCCGCCCCCTCTGTTTCTCGCGTCTTTTTTACTTCGTCCTCTCGTTCCTCACGTTCTCTCCCGTCTATCCTCCTCCTCTCTACCCTGTTAATCCTTTTTCTTCGTCTCCTCTTCCTTTATTTTTTGCCCCACTCTTCTTCTTTCTTTAACTTCTTCCTTGTTTCTCTCTCTCTCTTCTCCTCTTTCCTCTCGTTTGTTCCCCACCATCCTTTCTCTTTTCCCTGTTACTCTTCTTTCTATATCTCCTCTTTCTTTATTTTTTGCCCCACTCTTCTTCATTCTTTAACTTCTTCCTCGTTTCTCTCTCTCTCTTCTCCTTCTCTTTCCTCTCGTTTGTTTTCCACCCATCCCTTCTCTTTTCCCTCTTGCTCTCCTTTCTTTATCTCCTCTTTTTTTAATCTTACTCTTCTTCCTTTAGCTTTCTCTTTTTCTCTCTCTAATACCCCTCTGTCCTCCCCTTACTCTCCTTCTTCTAGTTCCTCTCCTTCGCACCGTTCTCATTCCTCTCTTTTCCCCATTACTCTTTTCCCCATTACTCTTTTCGCCATTACTCTTTTCGCCATTACTCTTTTACCCATTACTCTTTTCGCCATTACTCTTTTCCCCATTACTCTTTTCCCCATTACTCTTTCCGCCATTACTCTTTTCCCCATTACTCTTTCCGCCATTACTCTTTTCCCCATTAATCTTTACCCCATTACTCTTTTCCATCTTTTATCTTATCCCGTTATTTCTTTCCTATCCCACTCTTCTTTGTCCTTTACCCCATTCCATTTTCTCTCTCTTGCCTCTCTCTCCTCCCCTTGATCTCCTCCTCCTCCTCCTCTTCCTCTTTTCTTAACCACCCTCTCCTTCTCCTCCTTTCCTCCCTCCTTTTCCTGCTCTTCCTACTCCATCTCTTCCGTCTCTTCCTCCATTTTTCTCCTATTTCTCCTTTTCATCCTCTTCCTCTTCCTGTTCTTCTTCCTCCTCCTCCTTTATCCCGCTACTTTTTTGCTGTTCCTTCTCCTCCTATTCCTCCTTCTTCTCTTTCTCTTTATCTTTCTCATCTTCCTCGTCATTTTCCTCCTCCTCCTCCTGCTCGTCCTCTTCCTCCTCCTGATCCATTTCCTATTCCTCTTGCTCATCCTTCTCCTCCTTCCCTACCTCCTCCTCCTTTTCCTCTTCCTCTGTCTCTTCCTGTTGCTCCTTCTCTTCCTCCTCTTCTCCTTCCTACTCATGTTTCTCCTACTTCTTCTTCTCTTCCTATTTCTCCTCTTTCTGTTCCTCTTTACTCTTAATCCTCCTGGTATTCCTCCTCCTCCTCTTCTTCCTCCTTCGTCTCCTCCTCCTACTCCAACTTCCCTTTCCCTTATTTTTCCTCCTCTTCTTTTCAATGAATTCCTCCTCCTCCTCCTCCTCCTCCTCCTCCTCCTCCT
>NC_134782.1:49433751-49448751 GCF_046742065.1 Oratosquilla oratoria
TGGCTAGGTGTATTATTTATCAAAGGTTAAAGTGTACATATTTGGAATGGCTGGTGTTATCATAATCAATAAATGTGTCTTTAATATTTATGTAGTAGCATCATTTGAAAATAATAGAGAATTGTTTCGTAATAACTGCACAACTGTCTTTGGTGAATTAAAAAAAATTGTGTGCCGTTCTAATTGTATTACATGTGATGATTCTACACAAGAGAGGCTCATTGCTTGGTATATGTTTTCATATTACGTTATTCTCTATTTCCTCTATCATATTAGAATACTCCGTTTTCTATGACTATCCTTCTGCACATTCCATTTCACATAGATACAGATGCATTGGCTTTATTCCTCTCTTATACTGTATGTTATTGTCTCTCATTTTCTAATGCACAAGCCTGTACCATAAGATCAATTACTAAAAGATTTCCTGCTCCAGTTTAGGTTCAATCTTATGTTTTCCGATGTTATGAAGACGGATGTAACAGTTTCATATAATCTTTTTGGAATCAACATTTATTTAGTATCCTGATCGAGAATCCTTTCACAGCGACGCCATGTGCGATTTCCCCGTAATCCCCAGTCATCTTCTTGATTTTCTTTGCTCTCCTTATATCTTATTCTGATCCTCTTGTCTTCTCTCATTTTGTTGTCTCCCTTTCCAGATTTCCAGACTCTCTGGAACCACATTTCTATCGAATTCAGCTTTGCCTCCTCTTCTTTCTCCTCTCTCTTCTTTTCTTCATCTTTCCTCTTTGTCCTCGCTCTTTTCTGCTCCTCTTTTCTCCCCGCATTGAACCACAATTGCCTTACCGACATCAACCACCCTCTACCATCATCCACCACAGACAGCCACACCAACCACCCATCCCCTACCACCTACCTACCTACCATCACCTACCACCATCCGACCTAAACTCAACGTTGGTCTTTTAGTTTTGGGATGGGTGACCTACACATATGGTCTTATCGGGTGGGTCTCCCCCAACAAGGGGGAAAGGGGATTGGAGGAGGGGAAAGGGGATTGGAGGACAGAAGAGGGGGAATGGGAAGAGAGAAGAAAGGACGGGGAAAGGAGGAGAGGGGAGAGAAGAGGAGGGAAGAGGGGGAAACAATGTAAGAGAACAGAAGGTTATGGACAGGGGGGGAAGGCAGAGAAGTAAGGGGAGAAGAGAGAAATCGGTGTGGATGGGGGGAATTATTAAAAAATAAATGGAAGGACTATGGAGCAGAATAGAAAGGGAAGGAAGAGGAAAGCAGGGTAGTAAAATGGAAGATGAGGAGAATGAAATGAGAAAACATGGAAGATGAAGGAAGGGAAGTTAATGGGAAGACCCCGAGAACGTTCTACGAGGTGAACGTTTCCTTGAGCTGAATAGAAACGTTTGGTATCAGCCTATGGAATGCTGTTAGGCTGGAAATGGTTAATCATAGAAAACTTCCGATTTATTCATTTATACCGTCCAGGACGACAGTTTCCCCTTGAAAAAATATTCCCTTCATTTCTGAACTATCCTAGATAGGAGACAATTTATCACGCAAAATACTAATCATGCCACCTATTATCAGATAAGGTTACATACGATAAGGTTATCATCAAATTTTGGAATTTGACTTTACGTAGCATACACGAAATACACTACGACGAAGTCCGTGACACGTTCCCATATTTATTGCTATGTTTTTGGTGTCGCTGGGGCCATTGAAAGCCGTGACCTGAGCCGTGACCTGACTTCTTCGCCGACAGGTCATTTCCTTCTGCCTCCTCGGTCCTAATTGATGGACCATGAAGCGAGTCTTGATAGAGGAAAGTCTTTGGAGTGGTGAGACTGGATGGATACCTGGAACCGAAAGAACGGACTGACGTTTCTGATGGGTTTCTTGTTTTTCCTTTCTCTCTCTCTCCCTCTCTCTCTCTCTCTCTCTCTCTCTCTCTCTCTCTCTCTCTCTCTCTCTCTCTCTCTCTCTCTCTCTCTCTCTCTCTCTCTCTCTCTCTCTCTCTCTCTCTCTCTCTCTCTCTCTCTATCTATCTATCTCTATCTCTCTATCTATCTATCTATTTATCTATCTATCTCTACCTATCTATCTGTCTATCTATTTATCCACCTACCTACCTACCTACCTATCCATCCATCTATCTATCTATCTATCTATCTATCTATCTATCTATCTATCTATCTATCTATCTATCTATCTATCTATCTATCTATAAATCCACTTACCTACATATCTGTCTACCTATCTACATATCATACTTATCTACCTATCTAGTTATCCTACTTATCTACCTACCTACCTGTCTATCTATCTATCTTTCTAAACCTTTTTCTTTAATGACACAGAAAGTTCTATACCAGGGGAATTGAGAAAGAAGTTGAAGCTCTAACGTAAATATGGACCAAAAGGTCTCCTGTCGGCATGCTCCGCCTTTGTAATCCTTTGTAATCTTTTGTGGTCATTAGGACGCATCACGATAATAATAATAAGATGAAAAAATGAAAGAAGGTTTGCATACTCGTAGTCTTCCCCGTCTCCGATAAATAACCAATTGATGACCATTAAGCGGGGAAAGAATTCGTGGATAAATTGGAATCTTTGGCTAATGAGGTCCCGGCCCCAGGACTTGCCTACTCGGGCGTACGGGCTATTGACAAATAAATAGAATAAATAAACATAATAGAAAATAAGAAGATAACATAAGATAAGATAAAAAAAAAATCAAACAAAATAAAGAAAACTAAAATTAGATAAAATGAAACAATAGATTAAAATGAAATAAAAATTAATAAAAAATAAAATAAAATTAAATAAAGTAAAATAAAACATAAAACAATATAAAATGATAAAAAATAATAATGAAAAAAATCATACATAATAAAACAATATAAAATGATAAAAAAAAATAATGATAACATAAAACAAAATAAAATAAAATAAAATAGAATAAGATCGAATAAAATCTTTGCCAGCATGGACGGCGATGTCGACGATACAGAGGAAGACGGAGTCAACAGAAAACTCGTAGACGACGACGACAACAACAATAAAGACATAACGAAACACGCTAAGGTGCTTGACTACCTAATTCGAAAATTTAATTATAATCATGTCTTCACAATTTAGAATAAATTCATTTTTCTCAAACTCTCCTCAGCTCATTAACAGTTACCCGTTGGTGCCCAAAAGATTGAGTTAGGTGGTTTGAGGTGATGGAAGATTGGAGGTAACTTAATTAGCGCACACACCTTTCGCTAGACAAGACTTCAATCATTTTTTCTTTGTTTTATCTACTCATCATCTCTATTAACCTTTTCCGTTCCGAGTAGCACTTTTTATCTTATCATGACCTTAGGAACAAAGATATTATTGCGTCAAGATGAGCTAATCTTCCGTTCATTTATAGACATTGGTATCTCTACTAATAACCATATAGTGGGCGCTGAATCGTTTTTTTTTTTTTTTTTTCTTTAAAGAAAATGTTTGGATAATTTTGTGATGACAGGCCGCAGTGGTCATGGGACTACCTAGTGTAGTCCCTATGGTCTCTTGCAGTCAAAGGCGGAGCATGCCGACAGGAGACCTTTTGGTCCATGACTAGGTCGGATGCGGAAAAAATTATAATAATGATAAATAGAAATGAATAGAAATTATAATAATATAAATAATAATAAATAAGATAAGTAAATATATCCCTGTGATTACGTGTGTAGTTCAATGCATTCACGTGAATAGGAGTCTGAGTAAGAGTTATAAGATGGATTAACCAATTGCTAGGTTAACTAAGATAGGTTATGACCCTTCGGCAATCAGCATCTATTCTCGGCTTAATACAAATCCCCTGACCACAGCCCGCATAAGGTTTGTGAGAGCAAATGGTCATAAGCTGCATTTACACGGTCGAACCCGGTTTGCGAAACAAATGTTTGAAGTCATGTTTGAGTGTGTGAATGGGGGTGTCTGGTTGTCAAACACGTTTGTCGAATGTGTTTGACATCCAAATACCCCATTCACACGGTCAAACGTCACTTCAAACACTTGTTAGACAAACCGGGTTTTGTCCGTGTAAATGGCCCTATAAATCGAAAGGGGCAATGTCTTTTTCCACAATTTCTTTTCGATCTCCACATCCCAATCTCCGTTCATTCCATCATAAACGTTATTGCTGTCACCCACATCTCCGCCTCAACTACCGCGACAGCCAGTATTGTCGTTAATGTTATAACTATAATCATCATCATCATCGTAGTCATCGTCGTCGTCGTCGTCATTCCCCCTACCATAAAAACAATAACAACAATAATAGCAGTGGCAGCAACAACATCAACAACATTAATAACGACAACAACAACGGCAATGACAACAATAATGTCAACATCGCCAGCAACAACATCAACAACATTAATAACGACAACAACTACGACAATGGCAACGATAATGTGAACATCGCCAGCAACAACATCAACAACATTAATAACGACAACAACTACGACAATGGCAACGATAATGTGAACATCGCCAGCAACAACATCAACAACATTAATAACGACAACAACTACGACAATGGCAACGATAATGTGAACATCGCCAGCAACAACAACAACAATAACCATCATCAATAACATCAAGAGAGGCAACAAGACTATTATCAGCATGTGCTCGCTGACAGCATAAATCCACGATCATCATCAGTATTCACAAGTAGGACCTTATACCCGCTCCTTCTCTCTCTACACTTTCTTCTCTTCCTCTTTCTCCTCCCCCTCCTCCCTTTCTCCTCCTCCTCCTCCTCCTCTCCTCTCACTCTGTTCCTCCTCTCTCCTCCTCTTCCTCCACCTCCCACTTCTCCTTCTCAAATCCCTCCATATATTTCTCCCTGTATCCTAACTCTACCATCATGTTCCTCCTCTTTCTTTCTCTTCCCCCCCTCCTCCTCTCTCTCTTCTCTCTCTTCTCTAGAGCCTGTGTCACTCCAAGTTCCTCTTTGTTCTTTTTCTAGATGTTATTCTCGTCATGCTCGAGAGGAAGCCTTTGTCTAGCATAATTCTACTTTGAAGCGAATCACCTCTTCAATTTCTACTTCCACTCCTACTACACCTGCTGCTGCTGCTGCTCAATCATCTCATCTTTATCTCCAATTCTTCTTATTCCTATTCTCTTCCTCATTTTGCTTCTCACTCTTGTTTCTCTTCCTCCCCTCCTCCCTCTCCTCCCCTTCTTTCCTCCTTCTTACCTGCTCCCTCTCCTTCTCCCTTTCCTCCTCCTTCGCCTCCTCCTCCCTCTCCTCCCCCTCCTCCCTCTCCTCCCCTCCTCCCTCTCCTCCCCTTATATTTTTTCTTCTAGTCCCCTTCTTTCCTTCTTCTTACCTGGTCCCTCTCCTTCTCCCTTCCCTCCTCCTTCGCCTCCTCCTCCCTCTCCTCCCCTCCTCCCTCTCCTCCCTCTCCTCCCTCTCCTCCCCTCCTCCCTCTCCTCCCCTCCTCCCTCTCCTCCCCTTATATTCTTTCTTCTCCTCCCCTTTCCTCCTTATCTGCTCCCTTTCCTTCTCCCTCTCCTTCTCCCTTTCCTCCTCCTTCGTCTCCTCCTCCCTCTCCTTCTTCATCGACTCCTTCTCGTGTCCTCCTCCTCGTACATGACGGAAGCATTCCAAGAAATTGATTTTAGGTCTGGAGAGGCGGATTTACCCTTTTTCCTCCTTGCCCTCTTTTGAGCCGCTAGACGACTGTGGGAGGCAGTGGGAGGGATTTTATAGAAAATCCCTCCTTCCTTCCCTCTGCCTCCTACCTCTTATCTAAGTTATATTCGCTGGAAAGGACAGGGAAGAGGCAAGGCAGGAGTGAAAGGAGGGAGTAATGATAGAGGTAGGTTTGAGAGGAAAAGAAACGGAAGTAGAGAGGGAGTAGAAGAGGAACAGATAGATAACGAGATAGAAGATGATGAATAAAAAAAAATAGAAAAAGGGGGAATAAAAGGGAATAGAAAAACTCGAGAAGATGAAGAACGGAGAACAGATGCCATGGGTAAACGGGGACAAAGGTAAGGAAGAAAACAGGGGTGAGGTGAAATAAGAAAGGGAATGAAAAAACAAGGAAATGGAAGAAAAAGAAGAAACAGGGAGATGTGAAGAAAGGTGGGAGGAAAGGATGTAGAGAGGAGAGGGATCCTACGTGCGTTATCGGCCATGACCTCAGGTAGAAGTGACCAACGAGATACCTCAAGGTCACCGAATGGGATCCTCAATCGCGCTCATTTGACATCGTTGGAAAAAGAGGATAAAGAGAAGATGGGTGAGTAAAAGGATGTAAGGAAGGGAAGAGGAGGACATGGATGAAGACATGGATGAAGAAGGGATGAAGGAAAATGGGAGGAGAGGGGGAGGAGAGAGGTGAGGTGCAAAGGGTAAAGAAGAAGGAGAAAGAGTGGGAAGAGGAAATAAAGGAGGAAGTAGATAAGGAAGGAAGGAATAATGAAGAAGTAAGAAAGGAAGAAGAGGTAAGGAGGAAACGGTAAAGAAGAAGGAGAAGGAGTAGGAGGAGGAAATAAAGGAGGAAGTAGATGAGGAAGGAAGGAATAAAGAAGTAAAAAAGGAAGAGGAAGAGGAGGAGGAGGAGGAGGGACGTGAGAAGCAAACTGTAAAGAAGAAGGAGAAAGAGTGGGAAGAGGAAATAAATGAATTACCTGACTACACCTAAAGAATAGCGGTAAAAGCAAAACAGTGTAAGGTATTGGAGGCTACGAAAAGAAGTCAACCGTAGTAGCCATAGGAAAGTGTAGGGAATGCATTGAAAAGAGAAGCCAAAGTTGGAAGGAGAACAAAAGGGTGGAACGAAAGAACATAAATGACATTAGGGTGGCAAAATAACAGAAGGGAATTCAACAACCTGAAAGGGAAAATATGGTTAGATAAAATGCTAGAGTTGACAAGAAAAGAAAAGAATAAATAACGTGGGACAGGGAAGGCAGAAATAGGATAGATATACGTCTAGAAAGATAACTGATAGATGCCAATGGACAAGGAAGACAATGGACGGTGGGTAGAGACAAAAAGAATGGGGAAGTCTAAAGACAGGAAGGACAAAAGACGAGGAAGAAAAAATGAAAAAGAAAGACGATAGAAGGTGATGTAGACAAAGGATAGGGAGGACTAAAGATGAGGAATATGAAGGAACATGTAAGAAAAAGGTCTGAGAGAAGAAGGGAAATGAAGTATAAAGGGAAGGGAAGAAAGTGGATGAGGAAAGGGGGGACAAGAATGATGATCGAAGGATTAAAGGTTGAAGATAACAAGAACCGTGAAAGTCGTAGACGAGGAAGGGAAAGTAGAAACGGAGACGGGACAGAAGTAAAAAGTGACAAAGAAGGGAAGATGTTAACAAATTCCTCAGGGGGGGGAGGGAAGTCTGAGGACAATGAGGACAACGTTGACGAGGTGAACGAAGTGGGCGCTTGGAGGAGACGGAAGGTGGAAGAAGAAGGAAAATCAAGAAAAATAGGTTAAAAAAGGAAAAGAAAGATTAGGGTAGATAGGATAATGAGGATAGGTAGTACAAGAGGGGATAGGTGAGGAAGGAGAGGAATGAAGACGAAGAGGAGGAGTAGAAAAGGAGGGAATGATAGGGAAAGAGAGGAAAGGGAAGGGAGAGGAGGAGAAAGAAGGGGCGAGGATGGAAAGATAGTGAAGATGAAGATAGAGAAGGAGATGGTGAAGGAGGAGGAGGAAGAGAGGAGGAAGAGATGGAAGAGGAGGAGGAGGAGGAAGAGGAAGAGGAGAAGGAGGAGGAGGGGGAGGAGGAGGAGGAGAAGGAGGAGGAGGGGGAGGAGGAGGAGGAGAAGGAGGAGAAGGAGGAGGAGGAGGAGAGCCTATTATGATGCGACAAATGAAAATGAATTGGACAGAATCTACAGAAACCCGAAAGAGTAACGAATAACATACTGTAGAAAGGACTCAGAAAACACAGAAAGAAAAAACGCAAAAAAGAAAGAAAGAAAGAAAGAAAAAACTTAGGAGAGGACTTTAGAAAATTCAAAAATAGAATAGAAATGATCTATCCATCTATATACCAAAAAATTTTTTTTCCTTATAAGGGAGCTAACTAGATCAAAAGGCACGTACCACATTCTCATCAATTCCACTTCCACCCTGTCACCCCCTCCTCACCGTCGTCTCCTCTCAGAGCGTTTCTATTCTCTTTGTTCTAAAATAGTTCTTGAGGGGTGAATAAAATAGATGTATTCGTTCTGATGCTTGTTGGTCTAAATTAGTACATCTCGAGAATCCCACCCGGAACTCTCTACATACGTCAAGCCACCTTCGTTCTGACATCACTCTTTCATTCATCCAACAGTCTTTTACTTCTCAAACAAGTGACACACCTTAAGGGCGTGACTTTTCCTTTCTGCACCAATGATTTTTCTCCTCCTCCACCTTTTCCTCCAATTAGAGAGGCTGTTAAACTCTTCTAAACTATGTCACAATGTAAGCATTATGTCGTAACAAAAATGGCTTGTCCGCTTACAAATTTTCTACATCAGCGTTATTATAATCAATCACCTCTATTTAATAATATTTCGAATACCAGGCGACACTCTCATTCAACCTACACTCAGCACTTTTAAATATATACAAGGCGCGAGTCTGACTCAGCTATCCTTGACGCCTGTCAGCCGTCGGCCGTTGCCTCACAAGTTTTCATAACAACTGACCCTGGATTAGCATTCGTTCTCCATCTACCTCTCGATCTACTCTGATTTACCTTAAATGTCCTCTACCAGCCTCTTACACATCCGCTCCACTCCCACCCATTCCACTCACACCCATTCCACTCACACCCGTTCCACTCTCATCCATTCCACTCCCACCCATTCCACTCCCACCCATTCCACTCCCACCCATTCCACTCACACCCATTCCACTCACACCCATTCCACTCACACCCATTCCACTCACACCCATTCCACTCACACCCATTCCACTCACACCCATTCCACTCCCATCCATTCCACTCCCATCCATTCCACTCCCACCCATTCCTCTCCCATCCACCTCATCCTAGTTCCTCTTGGATGACGGGTCATCTCTGTATCCCATCTAATGACCCGTGCACAAGACACAACAAAAATAAAAAATACCAAAGAATAAACATGAAGGAAGATATGTAAGGAAAGGAATTAAAACATTAGGGAACACGAAAGAAGTGTTAACAAATGCAAAAACGAAAGATAAGAAAAAAAAAAAGTATCGTCCACCAACAGGACAAAGAGCGTTCCTCAACTGAATAGAATATTCTAATTCTGGCCGATGCAAAATTGCAAATACATGTTACGAGGTTTGGGAAACTTAATCAAGCCTGCTGTGAAGTCTCAATTAGCGTGGGAATCCATACTGAATGGGGAAATTTTCGACTAGAAAAAAAATTACAAAATGTGACGTTAGTCTCAAAATGATCATTTGGTTCAGAAAAATTCTCCCAAATGAAGAGAACGCAAAGGTATGTATTGAATTAATTGTAATTGTATTGTAGTTAACTGAACGAATTGTAATTGTATTGTACTTAATTGTATGAATTTCAATGAAAATTGGTTAGTCATCTGTAATCAAGAGCTGTTTTAAGAGTTAACTATTGTAGTTATAAAGAATTGGTTTACTAATAGGGTGGTCGATGAATGGAATAAACTTAGTAAGCATGTAGTAAGCGCTGAAACTATCAGTTGTTTTAAAAAACGATTAGACAAATTTATGGATGGGGACGACAGGTGGTGATGGATACGGAGTTGCCTAGTTCAGGCCTTATGGTCTCTTGCAGTCTCCTTTATTCTTATGTTCTTATGTAAGAGTTGTTGTAGATGTCTGTGCTTTATGTTCGGAACATTTCTTTCAGATGAATGAAATCAGATTAAGAGAGATAGAGTGGAATTATATGTCTACCATTACGAATGATCTGTATCAACTCCTAGAGTGGTGAGCTTTGTTCAGCCTAATGAGATCGCCGAATACAAGAGAATGAAATGACCTTTGCTTGTAGCGAGAATCTTAAGAAATATGGAAGAATGATATAGGAGTTGAAGTTGCCAAACATCAAGAAAACACACAAATACACGCGCGTGCGCTCACACACACACACACACACACACACACACACACACACACACACACACACACACACACACACACACACACACACACACACACACACACACACAACACACACAGTACGCTCACAATTAGGTAAATATTATTAGGTAGGTTAAATACACTCGCAATCTTCCGTTATGATAGTGTACGTTATATCTCATGTTGTACCTGGCGCTATATGTTTATTCATTTTCTCAATATTCAACAAAATGGAACATCCCTGGATGGTCGAGGTCAGCGGAATTGGTCGAAGTCAGGAATGGGAAAGGTCAGAAATTAACCCAAAATTTCGAGAAGAAATAGACGTTTTTCGGAGATGCGGCATTCCTCGGGGCTAGCCATCCTTGTTCCGGGAGAGGTCCTGGCTCCGGGTAATGGTCGAATTGCATCCCTTCTGGCCGGCGTGTCACACTCACTCCTTCGGGAAGGTCCCGCTGGTTCCTTCGAAGGAGGCCTAACTTGTTCTGACAGCTGAGCGCTTGTTTTCTTCGTGCCGCTCGGTTCTGGAGTTGTTGTTCCGTCCAGGATTTCATCTCTCGCTGGTGTCCGGTTGTCGTCTGCTGCGCTTTGCTTGATTTCGTTTGGCATCATGAAGATCACTGGAATAGTCTGGCGGTGTAGCGGAAATAAAAAGAAACGTGGCACACGCACGCACACGCGTACACACACACACACACACACACACACACACACACACACACACACACACACACACACACACACACACACACACACACACACACACACACACACACACACACACACACACACACACACACACACACACACACACACACACACACACACACACACACACACACACACACACACACACACACACGCCATACATATATATATATATATATATATAATATCACGGAGGTAGGAATCACACATGAAAAAGAAGAAAAGAACATGTACAAGGTACATGGTTATTATTCTCTCTCTCTCTCTCTCTCTCTCTCTCTCTCTCTCTCTCTCTCTCTCTCTCTCTCTCTCTCTCTCTCTCTCTCTCTCTCTCTCTCTCTCTCTCTCTCTCTCTCTCATTCTCTCCCTCTTCCTCGCTCTTTATCGCTCCTTCCCCAACCTTTCTCTCTCTCTTTCTCTCGCTCTTTATCACCTTTCTCTCCTTCTTTCTCTCCTTCCCCTGCGTATCCTTGACAGAATACACCCTGTGGTGTGTCACACCCCGTGTCACATCCCTTCGTGTGTCACGTGGATCTTGAAAAGGAGGAAGTGGGCCAAGTTGCTTCCTGGTGGGGGCCAAGGACGCCGAAGGAGGCACTCGCCCCTCCTCCTCCTCCTCCTCCTTCCCTCCTCCTCCACCTCCCTCCTCCTCCCTCCTCCTTCCTCCTACCTGTGAGACGAGACCATCTCTTGGCCACCACTATGCCTGCTCTATCTGCTACTTTCCACTGTACTATCACAATACATGCCCTATCAGTCCTTCTGTCGTGGCTTCCAGGTCGTGCTTGTGATAAGTGGGGCTTGAGAAACTCACACTGGTCCGGAACGCCACACAATAGTGAACGGCGCAGAAATCCCGAGATGGGGTCTGGGGGTCGAGGAGGAGGTGGAGGAGGAGGAGGAGGAGGAGGAGGGGGAGGAGGAGGAGGAGGAGGAGGAGGAGGAGGAGGAGGAGGAGGAGGAGGAGGTGAGGGGGAGGGGGAGGGGGAGGGGGGTTGAACGCCCTCAGGAAAGAGAGGAGTGAGAGGAATCTTGGATAGAAGACGGATGGTGAAGGAAGGAGGAAGAGGAAGACTAGCATGAGGGGAGGAGTGAGATAAGGAGGAAAAGTAGGGACAATGAGGAGGAGTAGAATATAGACTGAATTAAAAAGAGAGAGGAAAGGAGAGAGGAAGAGGAAGAAAATGGAGAGAGAGGAAATTTAAGGGCCGTGTAGTAAAAGCTGAGCAGGAATAGGATTAATTGGGGCAAGAGGAGAAGGAGGAAAGGAGGAAGAGGGAAGGCATGAAGAGGAAGAGAAGGAGGAAGAAGAGGAGGAGAAATAAGAAAGGTAAAGGATGAGCGATTAGGAAATAAAAAGGGTGAGAAAGAAAAAGGTAAGGAATGTAAAGGAAAAGTGGAGGTAAGGGAGGTAAGTGGAGGTATGAAAAAGAGAAATATACGAATAAAGTGGAAGAGGTCTAGGAGGAGGACAAAGGGGCAGAAGAAAAAGGTGTTAACAGAAGTACAGACAAAGATTAATAAAAAAGTAGAGAGAAAGTCGAGAAAGTCGAGAAAGAGAGATAAAGATAGAGAGGGGGAGAGAAAAAAAAAAAAAGAGAGAGAGAGAGAGAGAGAGAGAGAGAGAGAGAGAGAGAGAGAGAGAGAGAGAGAGAGAGAGAGAGAGAGAGAGAGAGAGAGAGAGAGAGTGAAAAAAATGTACGATACGATACGGAACTAAAACATACGAATCATTACTTCGGTGCGTCAAAGGAAACTAAGAACCACTTGTATGGCAACAGCTTTATGATGACATTGTTGTCATACAGTTGCGTCTCGAATTTCATAAAATCGTTGGAACAAAGCGTAAGGTTCGTATCACACGTATCGACTTTTCGCCGTGCGCCGTCCACGACACGGCGTGGTGTTCTCCAATAACCATGGGTGTCTATGGACGCTTTCACACGTCATGACCACGGCGAAAAGTCGTCGACACGCGTGAAACGAGCCTTACGGTAGAGGTATACAGTATATAAGTCGGTTTGTTCTACCCGACCGGATACAAATAAATGTTGATAAGGGTGGATGGATAATTATGTAATCTGGATAATTGGGTTATTGTTTCATTTCATCTCCGCTAAGGTAGTTAATAAAGAACTGTGTGTCTAATGGATTTGCAGGCAACGGGCGTAACTGTATGGTTATTATTGTATTTCGTTTATATCTACATTGTGTGAGTTGAGGCACCCAGTGTATTGGGTAGTGTGCGCGCGCAGTTGTTGGGTATTTGTAGCTTCGGTGGACTGGTGTATATCTGGAATGGGAAGACGATGTATTTGGGTGGATTTCCACGGTGTGTTTTGCCGGTGGATCGATAGGCGGGAATGTGGAGGATGAATGAGTGGAGCAGGGAAGCCACCAGGTGGTGGATCAATGGACACTTGGCGTATTGGCTGGGTGGGAGGTTAAGTAGGAGAGTACTGATATTTGAGATTAAAGAATGAATAGAATGTAGAGGGAGAGGGTTATAGATAAGAGGGTCATTGGTAGAAGGGTGGGAGATGGTTGTGAGAGGGAGGGAGAGAGGGAGTAGAGGTTAAAGGAACTTAGACCTTAACGAGAAAGCGCAGAAGAACGGCGGTTAAAGATGGACCGGGGATCACGTGTCTTCACAATTTATCTATTTACTTGTTATTTATTTATCTATTTATCATTGTTATTATTCTTTTGTATATATATACCCTACTCCTCCTCCTCCTTCTTCTTCCTCTTCTTCTTCTCCTTCTTCTCCTCCTTCTCCTTCTCCTTCTTTCTCCCTTCTCTCTTCTCTCTTCTCCTTCTTCTTTTCTTTCTTCTTCTCCCTTTTCTTTTTCTTCTTCTCTCATCTTTTTTCTCTTTTTGTCTTTATTTTACTTGTTCCTGTTCTACTTTTACTTAAAGCCCATAAGTCACATATGGCCCTAATTTGTTCACTCTTTCTTACTTCACCCGAGATCCTCTCGGCTTTCCTTTCTGCTCTCTCTCTCTCTCTCTCTCTCTCTCTCTCTCTCTCTCTCTCTCTCTCTCTCTCTCTCTCTCTCTCTCTCTCTCTCTCTCTCTCTCTCTCTCTCTCTCTCTCTCTCTCTCTCTCTCTCTCTCTCTCTCTCTCTCTCTCTCTCTCTCTCTCTCTCCCTCCCTCCCCCCCCTTCCCTCCCTCCTTCGCTCCCTCCCTCCCTCCCTCTCTCCACCGATCTATCCCTTCGTTCTATTGATATCCAAGAGTGTCAAGCAATTATTCAAACCTTTCCTCTTCCATCATGTCTGAAGAGAAATGTTCATTTCCCATTTTGGTCATTTTTCTCCTCAAATCGTGCAGAAACCCCTTTCGGCGCGGAAAGGCACTTCGTTGACTTTATTTTGGCGAACGGTGGGCGTCTGTATTAGGCTCAAGGTTAGAACGTCGACCAGAAGAATGGGCAGCCGTTCTAGCAGATCCTAGAGAACCTGTCGAGGCTGGTGAGCTTTCCTCGCCAAGAGACATCGTCTGGATTCTAGAGTTTGCACTCCCTTCCCCCTCCCCCCCACAAAAAAAAGAAAAAAGAAAAAAGAAAAGCAGAATTTGTAAAGTGTGTTACCGTGTTGCAGAGACAGACAACAGAACCCTCTTACTGCCGGAGGCAACTTGCGCTCAACAGGACGATTTCCTTTAAACATGTTTAAACCTGCAGCCGTGGTGTTGGAAATTGTATCATAAATATAAGAGATGCACTCGATAGCATCTGTTTCGGTTGTCGTCATCTACTTTTTTATGAATGTGTGTGTGTGTGTGTGTGTGTGTGTGTGTGTGTGTGTGTGTGTGTGTGTGTGTGTGTGTGTGTGTGTGTGTGTGTGTGTGTGTGTGTGTGTGTGTGTGTGTGTGTGTGTGTGTGTGTGTGTGTGTGTGTGTGTGTGTATGTGCGTCTGTGGTTGTGATTTTGTGTATATGTATATGTGTGATACGTGTCTGTGGGTATACGTAGCGCAGATTCACAGATCGCGCCATACAAACTAAAAGGCTCTCACCCAGGGGGCAATAGCTGGCGAACATAAGCCCAGCACATGATCCAGGGCCATGGTGGCCACATATTCTGTACGTACAAACATACATTCTGTTTCTCAGAAGCGCGCAAATGTTCAAACACAATTCTCACATTCAAGAATGTGCTCGCTACCTCGAATGCTTTGTGAGCTAG
>NC_134782.1:49458751-49488751 GCF_046742065.1 Oratosquilla oratoria
TCTTTTCACTATCCACTTTTGTTAACGAATTTCCAAATAACTTGTAATCTTACTTACTGTTAATTTTACCTATGTGGATTACCTTGCATTTACTTGTGTTAAATTTCATTAGCCACTTTTCAGACCATTGCTGTAATTTATCTAAATCTTCTTGAATATCTAATTGGTTTAAGTGATCATTTGCCATTCCGCACAGTTTTGTATCATCAGCAAATTTGGAAACAGTAGATTTTAGCCCATGGTCTATATCATTTATATATACCATGAATAGAAGTGGCCCAAGAACGGAACCCTGAGGAACTCCATTTGTAACATTTTTCCATCTAGAAGTTTTTCCATTTAAAACAACTCTCTATTTTCAATCATTCAACTAATTACTAGTCCAACTTAATAGGCTACCACTTATTCCGTGTGAAGCTAATTTAGTAAGTAGTCTTTCGTGGGGGGCGGTATCAAAAGCTTTTGCAAATTCTAGATATATTAAATCTATATTGTTTCTTTTGTCATAATTTGAGATGACTGTGTTGTAGAATTCGAGTAAGTTAGTCACGCAAGAGCGTTTTCCTCTGAAATCTTTCTGGTTATCATTTATCAAACAATTACTTTCTAAATGATGTTCGATAGCATCTCTGATAGTTTCCATAATTTTTCCTACGATTGAAGTCAAACTTATAGGCCTGTAGTTATTTGTTGTTTTTTGTCATATTTTTTTAATATGAGAGTAACGTTAGCTAGCGTCCATTCTCTTGGGACATCTCCGGATATGATGGATTTCTTGAAAATAGTGTCGAATGGAACAACAATCTCATTTTTCATTTCCTTTAAGATTCTTGGATGCCAACCGTCAGGCCCTGGTGTTTTATTAACTTTGAGTTTCTCTATACACCTTTTAGTTTTTTCTTTTATTATATTTACCGTAGTGAGTAAGCTTACCCTAGGCTTTTCACAGGTTTCAGTTTGGAGTTCACTTTGAGGTGTTTCGTTTACGAATACTGAGCTAAAATAATTGTTTAAAATATCACACATTCCTTCATTTGAATATTCAAATTGACTGTCATCAGATAATAGTGGATTATGTAATTCCTAACAACCTTTTTATCTCTAATGTAGCTATAGAATTCTTTGAGATTCTATTTGGATTTATCAGCGATATTCATTTCGTATTGTCCTTTTCGTTTCTTTATTGTCTTTTTTAAATCTCTCTGTATTAATACATATCTTTGATAGTCATTAGATGCACCAGAGAACTTATACTTCCTATAAGACTGTCTCTTTTTAGCAATACTTTTTTAAGTTTCTTTGTCAAGCCATTTTGTGCGAGCCTGATTTAGGGAACGTCTGTCCTTAAAAGGAATGTAAGTATGAATCATCTTAGTGAGCATATTTTGAAATATTTCCCACATCTGAACTACAAGTCTTTCGCTTAATTTTTGCCTCCCAATATGTAAGCTGAATCTCCTGACGTATTCCTATGAACTGAGCTTTACTGAAATCAGGTATTTTAGAAACACAAGTATCTATTCTAATTTTTTTTAGTAGTTTGAATCTAAGTTGTGATCGCTACTTGGAACAGTTTCACCGACTTCTACATCAGTTATCATACTTTCGCGGCTAGTGATCACCGAGAAAATCAATCAAGCGATTACCTATATGGCCATGTTCAAGGGTCATCCAATCAATGTCAGTAAAATTGAAATCACCCATTATTAATAAATTCCGGTTGCAGAAACTAGACAGTTCTTGAAATAACAGTTTGTCGTCTGCTAATGATAATATCTTTGGCCTATATATTACACCTACATTCATTTTTTGTCCATTTGTTTGGGTTAATTCTACCCACAAACTATCATGTGCATCCTGTTTCACTTTCTCTAAAACACAAGCATGGACATTGTTTCTAACGTACAACAGAATACCCCTACCTTTCTTGTGGTTTCTGTCCTAATGAAAGTATTTAAATCCCGCAATATTAAATTCAGCTTCAAACTCTCCACCATTTAACCATATCTCGGTTATTCCTATCATATCGAGATTTTCGCTTTTGACATACGCTTGCATTTCTTGGAATTTGTTCCTAATACTACGAGCATTAAAGTACATGGTTTTAAGAAACTTGTGATTATTTCTTTTTGGCACGTTTTGAGTTTCAATATCATGCCTTACATTATATATTTCTTTTATTGACACCTTGCTCTATATTAATATTTGGTCATTCATTGACATTCAATGCCTCATTAACATTTCTCCCATCAAAATTAACATTTCCCCTATCACGGACATCTGGTCGCTCACGGTCATTCGATCTCTTTTGTACACTTTGTCCCCCTACGTCATCACGTTTCACACTGGCCTCCCGTCGTTCATTGACATTCTGTCCGACATCCCTTCCTAAAATTATATTTTGTCCTCCAGTGACATTATATTCTACAGTGATATTTTGTCCTCCACTATCATTACATCCCATCGTGCTTTTTTGTTTGTCTTCCACTATCGTTACATCCCATCGTGATATTTTGCCCTTCATTGACATTCTGTCCGGCATCCCTTCCTAAAATTATATTTTGTCCTCCAGTGACATTATATCCTACCGTAATATTTTGTCCTCCACTATCATTACATCCCATTATGATATTTTGTTTTCCACTATCATTACATACATACATACACACACAAAGCCACCACCAAGAACAACAAATCTAGCAGCACCACCATCACCAAGAACGACAATAGTGCAAACATCAGCGTCACCACAATCACTTCGCGCATACGACACTGTAAACCACATAATACAATTACCATACAAGAACTACACAATTACGCAACCACATTAGTACCATACTAAACCAAGGAATAACCACATCACATCTACACCGTTACCATACCACAAGCACACCACAACCACAACACAACCATGTCATTAGTATACCACTACTCTACTGCAATACAATAACCATACCACAACCATACTATAACCATACCACTGATATACTAACATCGGAACGCTACCATACCAAAGCCACACCACGAGCAAACCATAACCACACCACTATCATACCACTTCCATACCATATTTACATCATATCACAACCATACCTTTACTATTCTATAACTACACAACTACCATAGCACAATCACAGTACCACCATGCCACAAGCACACCACTATTATACTACAACAACAGCACTACCATACCACAACCATACCACCTCTAGCATACCACAATTATACCACCACTAGCATACCACAGCCACACTGCAGTAGACTTACTTCACTAATATACTCCAACCACAACACTACCCTATATACCACTCTCACACCAATGCACCACCACTACCATACCATACCACTACCATACCACGCCATAGTACAGCTGTATCACAATCATATCCCAACCACTCCACTACCATAACACAGTCATACCACTCTTATACCAGTGCTACACTACTACCATACCACAACCATACAACAACCACACCATAGCTCAGCTACATCACGATCATACCCCAAACACTCCACTTGACATAGTCATACCACTCTCATACCTGTGCTACACCGCTACCATACCACAACCACACTACAACCACCACAACCACACCATAGCTCAACTATATCACGATCATACCCCAACCACTCCACTACCATAACACAGTCATACCACTCTTATACCAGTGCTACACCAATACCATACCACAACCACACTACAACCACACCAAAGCTCAACTACATCACGATCATACCCAAACCACTCCACTACCATAACAGTCATACCACTCTCATACCAGTGCTACACCATTACCATACCACAACCACAATACAACCACACCATAGCTCAACTACATCACGATCATTCCCCAATCACTCCACTACTATAACACAGTCATACCACTCTCATACCAGTGCTACACTACTACCATACCACAACCACACTACAACCACATCATAGCTCAACTACATCACGATCATACCCCAAACACTCCACTTGACACAGTCATGCCACTCTCATACCAGTGTTACACCACTACCATACCATAACCACACTACAACCACACCATAGCTCAACTACATCACGATCATTCCCCAATCACTCCACTACTATAACACAGTCATACCACTCTCATACCAGTCCTACACCAATACCATACCACAACCACACTACAACCACACCATAGCTCAACTACATCACGATCATTCCCCAACCACTCCACTACCATAACAGTCATACCACTCTCATACCAGTGCTACACTACTACCATACCACAACCACACTACAACCACATCATAGCTCAACTACATCACGATCATACCCCAAACACTCCACTTGACACAGTCATGCCACTCTCATACCAGTGTTACACCACTACCATACCATAACCACACTACAACCACACCATAGCTCAACTACATCACGATCATACCCCAAACACTCCTCTTGACACAATCATACCACTCTTATACCACTGCTACACCACTACTATACCACATCCACAACATAGCTCAACTACACCACGATCATACCCCAACCACTCCACTACCTTGACACAGCCATACCACTCTCATACCAATGCTACACCACTACCATACCACAACCACACTACAACCACCACAACCACGCCATAGTACAGCTGTATCACAATCATACCCCAACCATTCCACTTGACACAGTCATACCACTCTCATACCAGTGCTACACCACTACCATACCACAACCATACTGCAACTACACCATAGCTTAACTACATCACGATCATACCCCAAACACTTCACTTGACACAGTCATACCACTCTCATACCAGTGCTACACCACTACCATACCACAACCACACTACAACCACTACAACCACCACAACCACACCATAGCTCAACTACATCACGATCATACCCCAACCACTCCACTCAACACAGTCATACCACTCTCATACCAGTGATACACTACTACCATACCACATCCACACCATAGCTCAACTACATCACGATCATACCCCGACCACTCCACTTGACACAGTCATACCACTCTCATACCAGTGCTACACCCCTACCATACCACAACCACATCATAGCTCAACTACATCACGATCATACCCCAACCACTCCACTTGACACAGTCATACCACTCTCATACCAGAGCTACACCCCTACCATACCACAACCACACTGCAACCACACCATAGCTTAACTACATCACGATCATGCCCCAAACACTCCACTTGACACAGTCATACCACTCTCATACCAATGCTACACCCCTACCATACCACAACCACACTACAACCACCACAACCAACACAACCACACCATAGCTCAACTACATCACGATCATACCCCAACCACTCCACTCAACACAGTCATACCACTCTCATACCAGTGATACACTACTACCATACCACATCCACACCATAGCTCAACTACATCACGATCATACCCCGACCACTCCACTTGACACAGTCATACCACTCTCATACCAGTGCTACACCCCTACCATACCACAACCACATCATAGCTCAACTACATCACGATCATACCCCAACCACTCCACTTGACACAGTCATACCACTCTCATACCAGAGCTACACCCCTACCATACCACAACCACACTGCAACCACACCATAGCTTAACTACATCACGATCATGCCCCAAACACTCCACTTGACACAGTCATACCACTCTCATACCAATGCTACACCCCTACCATACCACAACCACACTACAACCACTACAACCACCACAACCACACCATAGCTCAACTACATCACGATCATATCCCAACCATTCCACTCAACACAGTCATACCACTCTCATACCAGTGCTACACTACTACCATACCACATCCACACCATAGCTCAACTACATCACGATCATACCCCAACCACTCCACTTGACACAGTCATACCACTCTCATACCAGAGCTACACCCCTACCATACCACAACCACACTGCAACCACACCATAGCTTAACTACATCACGATCATGCCCCAAACACTCCACTTGACACAGTCATACCACTCTCATACCAATGCTACACCCCTACCATACCACAACCACACTACAACCACCACAACCACTACCACCAACTCACAGAAGCAGGAGATCAATACGTGGTTGCGGGCATCTCCGAAACGACGGTTACTCGCTTGCGCCACCTACGGCTTTTCATGGTGTTGTCTCAATGGTTCATGGTGTTGTCATGGTGTTGTCTCAATGGTGATGGTCCTTTGCCTCCTGTCAGGCTGGTGATGACAATTTCCCGGTGTTAAGTTTCTGTGTTACGGCTGTCCTGTCTTGTTTTTCAGTCAGCTTGTGTGGTGTTGTCATGGTGTTGTCTCAATGGTGATGGTCCTTTGCTCCTGTCAGGCTGGTGATGACAGTTTCCTGGTGTTAAGTTTCTGTGTTACGGCTGTCCTGTCTTGTTTTTCAGTCAGCTTGTGTGGTGTTGTCATGGTGTTGTCTTAGCGGTGATGGTGTTGAGTAACTGTCAGGCTGGTGATGGCAATTCCCTGGTGTTAAGCTTCTGTGGTACGGTTGTCGTACCTTGGTCAAGTCTGTGATGTTGTTGTGGTGTGTTGTCATGATGTTGTCTTAGCGGTGATGGTGTTGTGTAAGTCTTCGTCCGGTTGGTGGCAGTTTGGTGGTGTTAAGTTTCTGTGGTACGTTTGTCGTACCTGGGTCAACTCTGTGGTGTTGTCATGACTGTGTGCGGGTGTTGGTGGTGATTGGAACAATCACTGTGGCACAGGTGATAGTGATTTTGTAGTGTTGCTCATCAGTGTTGAGCTATCTATGCCTATTTTGAGTGTAGACTCCGAATGTTTATTATCTTTTATATCGAAACAGAATCAAATCGCCTGTCGGGAGCCAGAATTCCAACTGTTATCATTGGCAATGGTTCAGTCGAAGCTAGACTCAGTCGTCTAAGGTGAATAGATTTATCTAACGTCAGCCAGAAGGAAATCATTAAAGTAGTACCCAGACATTGACAGTTTAAGACCTTCTTTACCAAGTGATAATTCTTCTTTTCTTTAAGCTCGTCAGGATGTTTCATTCATTTACCCGCTACCTCCTTGGTAACAAGGAAATTATTTCATGGAGTGAGTAAACCCTTCCTCATCGGTTGGTATATTTTTCCTTCTATTTTGGATGACACCAAACTGTTTTCGTCATCCGTATATTATCCTTTCGGTAGCGGGGGGTTAAAGTTGATATACTCCGGCTGGCACTGGCTGAATTACCCTCCCCCCACCCCTTTTCGTTCTTGTCGTTACTATTTTATTCATCTCTACTGAACCCTTTCGGCAGCAAGATGGTTTAGGTCAACGTTGAAAACGATGCGATGTTGCCATGTCCTTCGTCTGTCTGTGCGGTGTTGTCAAACCGAGGTTTCTTTGGTCTTGTGGCAGTATTGAGGCCGGATGGTGTAGGATGATAAATGAGAAATATATATTCAAAAAAGTAATAGTAATAATAATTTTGTTGCTTCGATTTTTACTGGCTGGAAAGCCGCAGCCCAGCAGCGAGCAGCACTCTTCGTGTCCTCCTGAACTGTACATCTACTCTGAGAAGAATCTCTGGACTTCTATATCATCTTAGTTTGGTTCTGATTTTATATCAGCAGGTAGCAGAAAAAAGAGAAGGGGAGCTAGTTACCAGTTGTTGTTTCTCTTTTCTAACCTAACCTAAGCTAACATAACCTAACTTATCCTAACCTAACCTAACCTAACCTAACCTAACCTAACCTTACCTAACCTAACCTACCTGACCCCTAGGTTTTATGAGTTTCATGTTTCATGAGACTGAGGAGTACATTTTATTCAGAGGGAATATATATTACACGTATAATATATATACCAAGAGAGTGTAAATTCCATGGATAATATGACTAGGATGTACAAAGTATATGTATGAAAATGCATGGGATTAAAAAGTCAGGGGAGTGCATATTAGACAAGAAAGTGGCCCGAAAGAGTTCCATCCCATTGGGGAGGTATCTCAAGATAGAAAGGAGATTAATGAGTACAAGATGGGTGTAGGGGAGATGGTTCTCTCCGATGTCGTTTTCGCATGACTTAATTACTTCTTACTTACTTCAGCTCCTAGTAGTAGGAGTTATGATGCCTGTCAGTGGTCCCAGCATGTTCCTCCATCCGGCTCTATCATGGAAGGCCCCTTCCTCCCTCAGTTTCGATGTTGGGCAAGTCATGTCTGCTGAGGGCTTCTTCAACATCTTCTTTCCATCTCTTTCTCGGTCTTCCTCTTGGCCTTCTTCCGTCTGGCATCCACTCCCAGCATCCCCTTGCAATTCTTTCTTCATCCATTCTTTCTAAATGTCCTAACCATCTTAACTGGGCAGCACCTATTTTGCATAGCATGAAACAGACGCCAATGCTTTTCCTTATATCTTCGTTTTTTAGCTTATCTCTCCTCGTCTCTCCAGCTTTCCAGTTTTCCAGCTTTCCAGCTCTTTATGGTCTCATTTCCGCTGCCTGAATCCTGCTTATGTCTACTTTTGTCATGACTACTACAGGCAAACTACGAACATATCATAACCACACTTCAAACTTACTACAGTGACACAACTACCATACCACAACCGCACAATAACCTTCTATATTTCCTCCACAGCAATACCATACCACCAAATATGTAATGAATAAATGATCAAATAAAAGACTCAATGAACAAGTAGGTAAAAAGTGAACGAGAAAGTAAAACAATTAAGTAGGCTATTGGTAGATAAATGAATTAACGAATAAACAAAGATGTAAATAAAACTGACTTATTAAGAGGCATTACAAGATATTGTTTAAGTGTTTACGTAACTAAATCTAACATCGCACTTGCTGAGGTTTACATATTAGTGGAACATACTTTATATCAAACATACTATCAAATAACTTTAGGCAACTATTTCTTGTATAAGTTGTATTCAGTGTGAAAATATCTTAAAATCTGGTACTATCAAGCCAGTCTTGCAGCCACGTATCAAATTCTACATGTGTCTTTGTTTCATGCATTTCAAGCAGGCTAAGATGTTGAAAGTTTTCATATGACGAGTTTATGATGTCATATCAAATGAGCCCTAGTCACTATATTCATTTTAATCGATTATAGTTTTTTAGGGTTTAAGTAACATCGCTTCTCGTCTGAATTAAGTTTAGTGTAAAAATACGTTTGATATTATCAGTTTTCTATAAAAGCTTCAAGCACTATAAATTCTCGTGTGAGTCTCAGTTCTTATTTTTTTTCAGATATTCTGATTGATTTTCATGTACATTTATGATACTCATCAGTTTGATAGCTCCTCACTTTATCATTCGCAAGTTTTCACTGTCTATAATGAGAATCAGGGAAGAAGCATATTGCTAATGCAGTTTGCTGTTGAAAATAGATTTTTTGAAAACGACAGACCACGCCCTTTCTGTCCTCAAATCTTATTTCTCTTGTCAGCGGCAGAATTATAACTCTTAGCTAATTCATGATAGTTACCAATGTATACATAAAGAAGGTCTTTGGTCCCCACTGTTCTCAATTTTTTATACGCAAATCCTAGTTGTTCGTAGTATTAGGAAGATCTGATTTAGCGTTGTAACGATATACAATTGCCGTCTCCCAAACCTGACCTCACCTCAGCTAACCTAACCTAACCTACCAAATTACAATCACACCACTTCTATACCACACCTACGCCACTGCTCTTGACTCAGAGTGTTAAGTACATTTATCTATACACGAGTGCTCTTATTAGAAAATATCAATTTTGTAAACAAATTGAGGTCAATACAGCAACAGCAAATAATGGGCTCTTCTCCGCGGCTGCTTCAGTTCGTTGGGAGCATAAGAAACACATAAGAAGCTTATGCTCATCAATAGACTTACATCTTACCTTTTGATAGTAACCCTCGTTTCATGGAACACATGGTAGTCACCGAGTAACTAACTAATTGTATATTAAGTTCTTGTTATACTCTTGCAGCATATCCAAATAAATAGGTTTTTATTTGTAGAACTTGAGTAAAAAATTTCAGTATTATAAAAATTCAATTCTTCACAACCTTTGCCCTATACCCTAGTACATATTGAACTCCTTGCAATCCTTAACTGCGTGTGAAGGGTTAACGCTCCATGACTACATTAGTACACAAAATCCAAACTTACTGTGGAACTTACAAAGCAAAAGGTAACCGAGTAACTTGACAATTTTTTTTGTCCATTTACCATCTTACAACTACGGAAAAGGCTATACAGACGTATGCGTTTCAATCACAGAACTTGGATTCTCCTCTAATTCGCTTCAGGCTTAGCCACTGTTCTCACCGGCTTATACCTTATTTCCCGCTACTACTGCCTCATGCATTGCCCCAGAGGCCCCTATCACCCTCTATTCCCGCCATGCACTAATCTACTACACCCATTTGCGGATAATTCGAACTTTTTTTCTTGACCAGCTAGGCTAAAGTCCTTTTTCTGGGAACCATCTCATGGTGGTACGAAGGAGCCGACAAGGCAGCTTGGGATGCGGCACAGAATCAGTTCCATGCTCCCACTCCTCTGCCAGCATCATATTTCTTTTATCCCCCGGTCCATTCTGCTAGATTTCGGACAAAATTGCTGGAATAGACACCGGATGAACCATTTGAACATAAGAATAGAAGACACTGAACGAGACCATAAGGTCTACACTAAGCAGTTCTATCTCTGTCATTCCTATCCATAAAGTTATCTTCTCGTCTCTTAAAACAACCAATAGTTTCAGGACTCACTGCATGGTCCATTCCATTCATTAACCATTCTGTTAGTAAACCAGTTTTTACCTATTTCGTTCTTAAATATAAATTTGGCCAAATGAAATCCATTACTACGAATCCTGATGTGCTGTTTTAATCTGCATCACCCATGTTAAAGCAACTATCAGAACTTATGTTTGCTCATTTTCCTCTCCATATCACTCTGAAACAGCGTTGATGCATTTAAGAATACGGCATTCTAGTCTCACTCATGGCTTTCGTGTATCTGGTGACAACCCCCTTTCTTGTTCTGGCACCCTCTTACTATACCCCACACATTTCTTGAATGCTATGCCATGTCTATTCAATCTATTGCAACAATAGCCTCCTGCCTCGCCTTCCTCGTTAGATAGCAATTTCATTGCATCTTGCTTTAGGAGAATCATCATCCATGTCTCTGTCTTCTTTCCATATTTTCCTTAAGAGACAATCCATACACACCTTTGGGAGTGATACACCAGAACTCCTGCAGCTAAAAAGAAATACATTTGCTAAGAATTGCTACATCATGGATTAGATATGAATGTCCGCATTAGTACACAGGATATTGCAAAAACAGCATCATGTTGCTGGCGTTTTCAGACACGCAGAGCTAATATTGGTTCGTAGTGAGAGCGGGTATTCAAGTTATGAAATACAGTCAGTAGACAATCACTACTTCATACGCTATTGTATATATGGACAGCTAATGGAATGTGACACGTAAATTACTGTGGAGGCAGAACCGTTCTTTTGTTATGTTTTATCTATGAGTAAAGTAGACTTCCAGGATTAGGAAGTGTGTCTCTTTGCTGCAAATCAGAATTCAGAAATATATATATTCTCTGGCTATTAGTCTAATGTTGTAACATTATCTATTTTTTTACCTTTTGGATTAAAAATTACGCTGGGCGTCAATGCTGGGATCTTCTTGAATTCTAAGCCTGTTTCTTACCAACTACGACACAGAGGGACTAAAAACTCATGAAACATTTGCCAAGCATCAGTTTTATACATCTCAGTGGTAACAGCGAAAATGGGCATTTGTATGACACTAAAGGATTTTAGGAAGGGAGATGTAGGCAAGGTCATCATATTAAGACCGCTGGTCAGGACTCGTAGTAATGGATTTAAGTTGGATAAATTTAAGTTTAGGAAAGAAATAGGCAATATCTGGTTTACCAGCAGATTGGTTAACGAATGGAATAGACTTAGCAATCATGTAGTGAGCGCTGAAAGAATCTATTATCTTAAGAGAAGATTAGATAACTTTATGTACGAGTGTATGGGTGACAGGTGATAATGTTCATGGAACTACCCAGTGTAGGTCTTATGGTCTTTTGCAGTCTCTTCCATTCTTATGTTCTTAAAGCAGAAATATTTCCTCTCCTCCCACCAAATACGAAGGGAGATAATTTAATAAACATTTTCTGCCAGTATTATATTTCTCTATGTCTATATTCACTCGCTGCCAAAATTCAAGTGCTATGTATGGTTTTCAGTATGCACATATACTGTTTACTGTTGAATGTGAGGCATGCTTTTACGAAGAGTATATACCTTCTATAGTATCATAAATGGTTTATAACAAATATATCAAATAATCGGTAATAAGCATTATACCTATATACGAAAACCTTATGATAGTTAAAAAATTTGATCCACCGTGTACGATGCGTTGTATATATCATAGCTACATATGATTGAGCGCGAATTCGTGATAGAGAAACTGTTTATCGACGCCTTTAACCATCTGCTGGTTTTGTATCGAACCGCGTCTAGGAGAATTTGTATGCGTCCTTACCACAAAGCTTTGTTTAGGATTTTGGGAAATGATAGTGATTGTCGAGGACGAAGCGGGTGATTGAAGTGATGAGAGAAAGGGAAGTTGATGGTGATGGCGCCGCTGGGGGAGTGCGAGTGGAGTGCGTACGGTTTTGTTTTAGGGGGTGGGTGGGGAGTAGTAGTCCGGGAAGAGAATGTTTTCGGGTTTGGTGCGGAACTAATATGAAAATGGCTCCGGACGCTCAGAGTAATGGGCTGGCCAGGTGGTTTCATACACAGTTGGTGCAGCACTCCTGACATAATTTTTTTTCTCCTTCTAATATACATACATACATACATACACACATGCATACATACATACATACATACATACATACATACATACATACATACATACATACATACATACACACATACATACATACATACATACATACATACACACATACATACATACATACACACATACATACACACATACATACATACATACATACATACATACATACATACATACATACATACATACATACATACATACATACATACATACATACATACATACATACATACATACATACATACATACATACATACATACATACATACATACATACATACATACATACATACATACATATACCAAAGGCTTTTCCTCCTACACGGGGGGTAGCCAAAAAGAAAAAGGCACAGAAACCACTCCCACCCATTCCATTTCCTATATATTCCACTCCCCTCCACCCTCCTCCCTCCCTCTTATTTTGGCACCTCCTTCTAATATACATTATCTATATCTTCTAACGTTTGGTTTTGTTATCCTTGTTACATTTCTGTCATACACTTTCGGTGCGGCAGATGCTTTCTGTGTCTGACATTTTTTTCCTTCAAATATTCATTACTGATGTTTTCTAATGCATGTTTTTGTTATCATTATTACATGGCATAGAAATCTTCAGGATAATGTTTTAGTGATATGGTATCAAATACAGTTGGTACGACTGATAAGTATGTCTGACGTAGCTGGTACTTCTGTCTTTTGATTCTTGTTAATCTTATATTTTTTCTTAATTCATGGTTTCATTAGTTTTATTCTATTTCTGTATGTCATCTGGGTTATTGGTTATGATTCAACTTTTTTTCGTCTCTCGTACTGCTCTCCTTTCTCAAGAAAAGCGTCAAGATTATTCAAACGTCTCTCGGGTTTCGACAGAATTTCTTCTGAATCAATAGATGTTGCTGCTAAAGGTGATCTACTTTGAGGGTTTATATTTAGAATAGTCCATCACCCTCCTCGTCTACTTCTTGTATAAATATTCTGGAATGAGTTCTTACGTTGTTCTTTTGTTATTTTAATTTTGACCTCATTATCTCCTTTGGTATATTGAGTAGAAAATAACTTAAGCAATGGTGTGTTGTCACCCATAACATTTATAAATTGTGGATAGCTGTAGTGTGGATATGTTTGACAAAGATAATCTCTCGTTGTTTTTTTCACTTGGATATTTTTTTGTTAATGCCTCCACGAGTAATTCTTGTGCAAGTATTCTAGAATTGTTACCATAATGAAAGATATTCCTCAGGTTTAGGTAAGGAACCGCAAGCATCTTCCATTGCGTCGAATAGCATAATATTGGTTTATTTTTTATTTGTTTATTTATTACACGTTCATTTCGGCTACTCCTACAACTACCACCGCCTTCACCAACATCTATGCCATGAGAATGACGACTGCCAACATCAAGGTCGACAGCTGCACCACATTATGCAAGTCAAAAGAAAATAATGTATGTACTGGTTTGATAAGGGCTTGAAAGATTCTTTTTTCCATAAAGCCAAACTACTAGGCAGAGTTTTAAGTGAAATTCTGGAATATAATTAACAAGTTATTATCTACAATGTTACCTCTATAAGATGCCATCTTCATACGTTCTCCCTCACCTCCCTAAACGTTTCCCTCCCACTCCTTAAACGTTTCTCTCCTCCTCCACACACGTTCTCCTCCCCATCTTCGTCCTCACTACATCTTCCATTCATCTCTTTTCTGCAATTTTTGGTCTCTCTTTCACGAAGATCCTCGAGAGGAGCTTCTTCATGGGTTCCTTCATCTTCCTCAATCTCTTTCATGAGGCTCTACGCCGCAGTGGTTCCCAAACTGTGGGTAAAGTACCCCCTTGGGGTGAGGTAAAAAAAAAATCGGGGGTAATGGAGGGGTGACAAAAAAAAAAAAAAATAAATAAATAAAATAAAATAAAATAAAGAAAACATTGCGATACCCGGTATTAGGATTAAGGTTAAATGAGTAAGTATGATTGTAAAACTGGAAGAAAAAAAGTTTGGGAACCACTGAGTCTACGGTATCCCTTTCCACGTGATTCTTCACGGATGTTTTGGAGCACACAGTCCTCTACCGTCCCTAAACGCTCGTTCTCGTATCCCTTCACCCGCCCACTCAAGCTACAGACCTCTTTTTTTTTATGTTCATTCTATTATTTTTTGTTAGAGTAACAACCCGCAACGCAGTGATACTGAAATTATTTCAGCCCTGGGCTGGATTCAAACCCGGACCGCCGTAGTGGCAGGCGAGAACTCGAACCACTGCGCCGCGAGGTTTTGTGTGTGTGTGTGTTCGTGTGTGTGTGTGTGTGTGTGTGTGTGTGTGTGTGTGTGTGTGTGTGTGTGTGTGTGTGTGTGTGTGTGTGTGTGTGTGTGTGTGTATGTGTGTGTGTATGTGTATGTGTATGTGTATGTGTATGTGTGTGTGTGTGTGTGTGTGTGTGTGTGTGTGTGTGTGTGTGTGTGTGGGTGTGTGGGTGTGGGTGGTCACACCATTACTCATAGATCGGACAATAAGGGATCTTGACAGAAAGAGTTAGATTGTCGATCCTGCATTTCCAAGATGCGGTGTTCGCTTTGCAATGTCCCTTCCCAACTGTTCCTCTAAACATAGACCTCTTTCTCTTTCCCTTCATATACTCGTCCTGTTATCCGTGAAGATATTTACACTCGTTAAACAGATATCTATTACCTCCTTTATTTACGAAGAATATGGATTCCCGGAACACTTGCAGTGAAAATAAAATGATACCTCGGGTATGTTAACTATTTTTTTCTGCCCAGATTTGGTCCTGTCTTGTAGAATCGATTCCCACTGGACCCAATGCAACACACAGTTGAAACAAGTATTTATACAGTAACCAACCCCATTACGTGTCCGCAGGGTCTTCCAGTTATAAGCCACTTTATCAAACGCAGAGTCCAGTTCTTTAATTTACACAAGGTTTGGGTTTATGTGTTTGTGTGTGTACACACATGTACACACACAAATACGCACTCAGGCACTCACGCGCACATTCATGCACGCACACATGTACACACACACACACACACACACACACACACACACACACACACACACACACACACACACACACACACACACACACACACACACACACACACACACACACACACACACACACACACACACACACACACACACACACACACACACACACACACACACACACACACACACACACACACACACACACACACACACGCATATAGACACAAGCACACACACCACACACAGACACACGGGAGGGAAATAGCTGTCGATCACGAGTCCAGCACGTGATCTAAAGACCAAGGTGAATACACACACACACACACACACACACACACACACACACACACACACACACACACACACACACACACACACACACACACACACACACACACACACGACGCACGCACGCACACACAGACGCACTTCCATATATATCTGTGTTTACATGAGTGTGTGTGGGTGGAGTGAGTCTACGTGAGGAACCACGCCGGCGTAGAGTCATAAGTCATGACGCTTCCGTGTTTACACGAAGCTGTTTCCTTGTTTGTGTACAAGGAGTGCCTCCACTGTGTTGACACGTGTAATTCTTGCCTCGACCGCATTTTCTTTCCTTAAGTTATTGTTTTTATCATGTTTGGTTGTGCTTTATTACGTATGCATAAATACATATATACTTATATACATACATAGGATATATGTGTGTGTGTGTGTGTGTGTGTGTGTGTGTGTGTGTGTAATGTGTGTATGTATGTATGTATGTATGTATGTATGTGCGTGTGTGTGTGTGTGTGCGCGCGCGCTTTCATTTATGCTTATTTCAAAGTATTTTCAATTTTATATATTTTTATTCTATCTTATATTCTATTTCATTTTGATCTTATTTCAATTTACTTTTGTCTTATTTAATTTGTTTTTTTTTTCCATCATATTGACCTAATTTAACTTTTTTCCACGCCGGGTTCCTAGTATGACCACTGAAGTGTGTATGGTTTTCTGCGGAAACTTCTTTTCTTTTGTTTGCTATTAATCAACCTTTCAAAGTTCGGATGTTTTCCTTGGCTGAACGAAAGTGCCCCAAGAAGAATATGAATAAAGTGAGGTACCTACATCAGAATGTGTGTGGCTGTGGCCGAAGCCGTCACCTTTGCCCGATGCACTTGGGGCAGGTGACAGGTACTCATAGGAATCAAGGAGAAGTGCGGGATTCGAACCCACAGCTAAGCGAATGCCTGCTCAGCACACATCCTATCATGTCACCAGCGAACCTGTATAGGCATATAGAATATACATACAAGTTAAGTAAGTTATGTTATGTTTTAAGACAGACTGAACTTTTTTAGAAGCTCTACCAAGGGATTCGAACAGGTCAGGGTTCGAATCCCTTGGCAGAGCTTCTAAAAATGTTAAGCTAACTTGTAAAGTTAGTTGGGATATTGTCTAACTCTTCAGATCCAAAGGGACTCCTTTGCTGAATAGATCTGCTTGGAAGTCGACATTACGAACATGAAATTCGAGTGAAATACTTGAAAGATTAACGTCTCTCTCACACCAAATTCTGTTTTGGGAACTACACCCAGCAGCTACTTGATCAAATCGTCTGTCGGTTATCGCAAGGAAACCTATGTAGTGTGTCATATTAAGCGTGAGAGTTAATCTTTAAATGGTGAAGGATTTCCTTCAACTAAGTAAAACCGCCTGGTGATAGTCGCAAAATCATCATAAGTCCTGTTCTTGTCGTTCACAAACGTTCATTGGAGATGGAGCGTTAATAGCTATAACCACGAATGAATTTAACTGTCTTTATCAATAAGTAACCTACGAGTTTTATTCCGACAGACGCCTTTGGAATCTCACTACGGTAAAGTGTTCAACATTTCTACCACTTCCCCCATAAAAAAAAAAAAAGATACAAGTCGCGATGTAAACTTAAAGTCACCCGTTAAGTTTTATTCCGACAGACGCCTTTGGAATCTCACTACGGTAAAGTGTTCAACATTTCTACCACTTCCCCCATAAAAAAAAAGATACAAGTCGCGATGTAAACTTAAAGTCACCCCTTAACAATGTACAATTTTCTCTGTCGAAGGTGTGACAGACACCACAGAATTTTATATATAGATTCTAGCTGCCGACAAACAGTTTTATTGAAGTGATGTGAACTCGTTCTCTTCAACGAAAGAGGCCAAGACCAACTTCGATGTATCTCGATTAACTTATTAACTGAGGTTTAGAGCTTAAGTATTCTCATCTTGGTGTTAATTGGCAGTTTTATTTAGCAGAGGGAATCCTGATCGATAGTGAACGTTTGTAAAGAAATGTTGAACGTTTAAACAATTCCGAACGTTTGTTGACACACAAGAATTACTCTTTTTCTAGGAAGACTTTGCATGCAAAGTGCAGTTTGCCTGAATGCGCCCTTGTTACTACGCGCCCATGCAAAACTAGGAGAGGCGCCGCTGTGGACATTCAATACTGACCATATCATGTCCAAACTGTGCAAACGTATTTTCCGTTGTTAATCATTTATTTTATTCATAGAAATCATGACAAATGAGTGAATTGGAGTGGGAGTTGATGTTAGAGAGAGCTTGAGTACAAACGTATTTTTCGTTGTTAATCATTTAATGTATTTATAGAAATCATAACAGATGAGTGAATGGGAGTGGGAGGAGATGTCAGAGAGAGCTTGAGTACTAGAGATCCACGATCGCTGGTATAAATGGTCACTTAAGCTAAATGTAAGAATATAATACATCAGCTCTCTTTTATATCCCCATCCACCCTCGCTCGTTGATTCAATACTTTTCTTTGCACAATACTTTTTACATAATTAGTGATTCTTTTATAAAAAATATATTGATGCAATAACGAAAGCCTTATTTGTATAATTCGTGTAAACTGTGTTGGTAAGATGGATTGTAGTGAAGCGTTTTTCAAATAACAAGGTGACAAATGTGGGTGCCCTATCCAAACGATATATTGTGTCACCTCTCCCGATTTGAAAATCCTTGTCAAGCAAGGTTGAGAGATGTTTCTCTTGATTGATTAAAATCACGTTACGGCAGCCAAAAACAGGTATAAAACTCATGTATGAAAGTAAGAACGAGTAGTTGAAATTATATTAATCCTTGCACTGTGAAATAAGAACATAAGAACATAAGAATGAAGGAGACTGCAAAAGACCATAAGGCCTACACTAGGCAGCTCCGTATCCATCACCACCTGTCATCCCCATCCATAAAGTTGTCTAATCGTTTCTTAAAACAACTGATAGTTTCAGCGCTTACTACATGGTTACTAAGTCTATTCCATTCGTCGACCACCTTATTAGTAAACCAATTCTTGCCTATTTCCTTTTTAAATCTAAATTTGTCCAGTTTATAACCATTAATGCGAGTCCTGCCCTGTTGTTTTAATATGATGACCTTGTTTGCATCACCCTTGTTAAAGCCTTTGATCCACTTGAACACCTCTATTAGATCACCCCGTACTCTGCGTCTTTCCAGAGAGTGTAAATTAAGGTGCCTAAGCCTCTCTTCGTAAGGCAAATTTCTGAGTCCGTGTATCGTTTTGGTCATTCTTCTCTGTACTGATTCTAGTGAATTGACGTCCATTAAATGACTTACCCTCAGCTGAGTAAAGTTGACGGGCAGTAGTCAGAATAGACACTAGAGGCGCAAAACACCGCGGACGGGATAATCTACCCGTAGATGGTTCTATTTCAGATTGTCCCTTTCTCCCAGTCCTTTTCAATATATCGCCAGTTCGACGTCCCAGAAGCTGATTGGTCAATTAGTTCGCCGACCTGAACGAAGGGAAACCGCAGACTGGCTAAATAACCAATCAAGCTCCTAATCGATTTCCTAATCAGTTGAAACCAATACAGCAGCAGCCCGTTTACTAAAAGTGGAAAACCCACTCCAGGAGACGGGAGAGGACACCCTTGCCTAGTGTGTTTGGAGAGCCAAGAAAGTGAGTCGCTAGTAATCATTGGGCATCAAACCGGAGACTTCGTAGCAGAGAGCCGAGCTCGAAGCCCATTGCGACAGTAGCAAATTTATTAAAGGACAAAAAAAAAAAAAAAAAAAAAAAAAAACAAAAAAAAAAAAAAAAAAAAAAAAAAAAAAACGAATAAGTATGACAATATACTTAAAGATATTGTATCTTATTTTAAGGATCTTATATCTTAAATATCAGTTGCAAGACGATTCTCCTCAGAGGAGGAAGACCCCCGGCCTTGGAGGTGCGTCTTTGGACATAACAAAATACTAAAGGAGTAACGCGTATTAAAAAAACAAAGAGGCTAGATGGGCCAATTATACTTCATTTGGGAAATAGGACACGTCCCCAACCACCCTTTCAAATAATCCTATTGGTTCGGGCTTAAGTGTGGAGTGACATGTAGGCCAATAATTTTTTTTTTTTTTTTTTTACTTTAGCACTCCCCAAGCATGTGAACCGACATACGAGCGAGGGGAGGGGTATTATCTATTACCTCTGTCAGGACGCTGTTTCTCCCGTGTAAACGTATTTTCCCACATGAGCTTGTACATACTAAATGATTATAATCACTTGCTATATCACGTGGCTTTTGTGCCCGACCATTCACCTAATTACTTTCTTGTTAACCAGCGCAGTCGACAGCTACCAGATAAAGACCTCATATATTCAGGAATATGCCCAATCAGTCTCCCATGAAATCAATTTGATTTGTCATTCACTGCCAAAGTTAATCTCATCGCTAAATATATACTTTACCGTCTACATTTACGTTCAACCAAAACCTGATTTACTTGAATGCCTAATCACCAAATCCATTCATTCAGTCTGAATGCCTAATTGCCAAAACCATCCACTAATTTCCCTACATTACACCTTCCCCTGCTTAATAGTCTCCCTCATGTATACCATACTATCACTTTAGCATATCACCTTTTCATTTAGCTCGATAGATAATTTCACACATTCTTGACATTCTTACCACAGCTTCTGTCCACCTTCCCAACTCTCATCATCCTCTTTTAAAACTATCGTGATTAGCTCTTTAGTAATTATATTTAACTTTTTCTTTCTTATTGTCACCGAGGAGTTTTATTCTGAAAATGGAAACAACTCAAAAGAACAAACGGATAATGACTGAAGAGGAGATTGTGAGTCCTGTAGAACCAACCTCCACTTTATAGTAATTTCATGTGAAGCAGACTTCCCCTTCAGTGTGTCCCTAGACGTCATAATTGATAGATATGTTACTGTGAATATTTTGTTTTCTTCCATATAGATAATCATATAAAATGCATTAACGTGAGGTGGTCAGACACAGAACGACTGTCACCTCTTGCTTGAATACCATTTGGAAATATAATGACAATCATTTTTTCACTTTTATCTGATAATGAAAGGAGGTGTTCTCAAACTATAACGCTGTTCACTTGTTTTTTTTTCACAAAAATTCATATACGTAATATACCTCGTAAGTAATCATAAACTAAGAAAATTCTATTACTCTTGATTGTTTTCAATATTCTTTTAATGTGTCCAAAGGAATTCTCGTTACCAGTGACGTAGCAGAAGAAAAATATAATTATCTAGTTAGGGAGTTTCATTTGACAATCTCGTTCGATTTCAAACTCATCAAATTGTATTTCTTTTTCGCTTGCGTTAGATTTGCCATTATTTGCTTTCTGAAACATCCCTTCTTCCTTTGAAATTAACTCGTGCATCTATTCTTATTATAGATGTAGGAGACAAGAGTAACAGAATTGAGAATATACCAAATACCAGAGGCACCTAATATTCAGTTATTTATTTGATTGATTGATTTATCCATTTATTTATTTGTCTGATTAATTTATCTATTTTTTATTTTCATTTTTTGCAAAGATTAAAAAGTCATTACACTTAACGAGTACCATAAAAGAGAATTAATGTACACTCGTATGTTTTTCTTCGCCCACCTTGTCGAAGAACTGTATATTTTCCTCGAAATGCACAGGTTTCCTTGTTCTACTTGTATCCTGGTTGCTGACTTGTACTTGCAATGATTAATAATATTTTTTACCTCCTGTCCCTCTACAGATAGTTCTCGCTAAATTCAAGATTTGTATCCTAAGACATTGCATATCTTTTCTGGTCTTTCTTGTTCTTAGTATCGTTCCGAGCCAAAGGTCAAGGAAGGAATTTTGAGAGGCTTACAGGGATTCTACTGTAGATATAGAATTTGCTAACTCGATCTATAATGTCGTCGTGGGTGGAAACGGGGTTGAAATAAGTGGACGATGGAAAAAGGGGACAATTGCTCTAATCCACCCTTGAGGAGGCACAGGCAGCCAATGTGTAGTTTGTTTTGGCTTAAAATAATCGAGGGTAATTAAAAACAAATTAAGGTCTTTTTCTGAACCTCACAGTTTCATTTAGAGCATTTCTTTATGTAATTAGCATTTTTCCCTTCTCTTGCTCCTGGAAATGCATACTGTTTTGGAGGACCGTAATGCTGTGAGCTCAACGAATCAAAGTGGAGTTTTTTTTTTTTTTTTTGCAAACACAGCTGCTCACTTACATAGACATACACACATGTACACACACACACACACACACACACACACACACACACACACACACACACACACACACACACACACACACACACACACACACACACACACACACACACACACACACACGGCTCGATGGCGCAGTGGTAGCGTTCAAAACTGATACTCCAGTGGTTCGAGTTCGATTCCCGCCTAGAACTGAAATAATTTCAGTGTCGCTGCTCTGCGAACCGTTATTCCAACTCTCGTGGGCGGGGAGTTGGATGTATGTGTGTGTAAGGTCCCATGGATTGGTAATTTGTGAGCTCTGAGCATCCTGGAAGGTAATAAATTTCCAATACGTGATCCAAGACCATGGTGTATCACACAGACACACATGCATGCGCGTGTGTGTGTGCGTATATGAGTCTGCGTATTTAAGTGCATATATATATGTATATATATATACATATATATATATGTATATATATATACATATATATATATATTCAAAGTAGAACACTTGGAAAAAGAAACTAACAAAGCAGAGCGCTTTCGTATATTACATCTTCAGTGCAAAAAGTAGTTTTTGCACTGAAGATGTAATATATGAAAACGCTCTGCTTCGTTAGCCTCTTTCTCCAAGTGGTCTACTTTGCATAAGTGAACACAAGTACCCGTGTTCTTATTAGTATATATATGTATATATATATATATATATACATATATATATATACATATATATATATATATATATATATATATGTATATATATATATGCTAATAAGAACAAGGGTACGTGTGTTCACTTATGCAAAATAGACCACTTGGAAAAAAAGAAACTAACGAAGCAGAGCGCTTTCGTATATTACATCTTCAGCTATGTACTTTTCCACTGAAGATGTAATATACGGAAGCGCTCTGTTTCGTTATTTTTTTCCAAGTGGTCTACTTTGCATATATATATATATATATATAATATATATATATATATATATATATATATATACATATATTATATATATATAATATATAATGTGTGTGTGTATGTGTGTACAGTGTAGTACATATGGCTGAGTACACATTTGACCATTAGAAGCTCGGTTAGTGCGTGAGTTTGAAAAGATGCAAAGGAAGAAAAAGGAAGCATAATACTGCACCAACCAACACACGATGAATATTCAAGACTCGAAAGCATTCAACAAGACAGCAGGTTCAACAGTTCTATCAAGCCACTTCTCCTTGCATGTCGTGTTTCTCGGTATCTCTACATATACAAACCTCATGGAAAGGTCTCCACGCATTACTACACAATAGAAAATAATGTAGCAATTATGAATACAGGTTAAGGAAAAATGTCATTAAACAGAACAATAAGGATCTCTAAGGATTTAAGTAAATCCTTTGAGAGTTGATTGAACCAAATATATATGAAAACAAAAAAAAATGGTGAGCAGGCAGTGAAATTAGATGCAAAAGCATTATATCTAACATAATAAAAGATACATTCATATACCAAAGGCTTTTTCCCCCTTATAAAGGAGGTAGCCAAAAAAACAAAACAAAAAAAAACGGGGATTAAGACTAGGCGTCCTTCTCACTATGGCCCCACAATGGACATTCCTAAAAAAAAAAAGTAAAGACATAAGAAAAAAAAAACAGAAAAAAACCGCAATGTCGTCCCACAGTGAAACAGAATCTTCAACAACGTTCACTACCTTTATGCATGACCACCCTGGCCCCAACTCAGGACACAAAATCAAGGTACTGTCACACACAGACGGCCTGACAATAAGTGGCGAGGAGCGAAAAGCAATTGAATTGCAGCCGAAACATAAAAATCTTTCCCGTTGAACTGAAACATGGCTGATATCAATCACCCCCCTGACAACCTCAAATCTTCAAAACACACAACAATCACTCTGAACTGTCATGGACTACTGCAAAGCGAAAGCTATACCATCTTGCACACATAGAATTAGATCCTATTACAGAAAACATTACAAAGAAAGAGAACAAACCAAACGTGTTCAATACAAAAGTACATGATTCGGACAAAATAAGGAAAACTTATCATTGCATACAAGATGTGTGTTACACTGAACGACGCATTAAACCTGATTCCCGACGATCGAGAACATAGTGTGATTCAGGCAAGGTCATCATATCAAGGCAGCACTGTAGGACTTGTAATAGGTTTAAATTAGACAAATTTAGGTTTAGCAAGGAAATGGGCAAGAATTTGTTTATCAACAGTGGTCAACGACTTAGTAATCGTTTAGTGAGCGATAATGCAATTGGTTGTTTTAGTAGGCAATTAGATAACTTTACGAATAGGGGTAATAGTAGGTGTTATGGGGCATGAAACTAGCTAGTGTAGGCCTTATGGTCTCTTCATCCTCCTTCATTCTTATGTTGTTAAGTTCTTATAAGATTCACTGATCACAGACGCGTAGAAATAATTTTTTTTCCTGTGGAGCAAGACGCCAAAATTATATTCAGCGAACTTGGTGCTAAAATTCTCGAGCCTTCACATCTATCACACTACATCCCGTGATCAGAATCCAGAGCGTATAATAACAGATCTGTCCCTACGGCACTCTGACTCTAGAGATATCAGAGTTGATTGTCATATCCTTCATGCGAACACAATACAAAAAGGTACTCATACACTGACCTTACAACAGTATTATAATACAGATGAAATTCCCCTATACTAAAACAAACACCCTTAAGTATAAGTAGAAAAAAATGTCACACTAAATCACCACTGACTATGCTTTTACTCCGCGCTAAAGAATTATAAAGAGAGGGAATTCTCTTGATTTGATGCCATTTGCCACAAAATGCAGATCTATCACCCTTCCGGATGAAAGCTGAGAGCTCATATTTGGGCCAATCCATGGGTAATGCTGTGACCTTGCACACGCACACACATACAAACACACACACACACACACACATACACACACACACACACACACACACACACACACACACACACACACACACACACACACACACACACACACACACACACACACACACACACACACACACACACACACACACACACACACACACACACACAAATGAACTTACACGAACATACACACGTACACACACGCAAGCACGCACGCACGCACGCGCACACGCGAAAGGTATAAATGAACTAGGATTGTCTACCTCAAGTGTTCTCTAGTTACTCCTAAGTCCTAGTAATGCCAGCGCAGAGTCTTACAGAAACTCGCCTTGTCCAGTATTATGGTATGCCACATTAGCTCACGCCATGCCACTCCACAGTACAGCATCACACAACGCCATGGCGAACAGCCTCAGAGTTTCGTATCAAAACGTTAACCACACATGATTGATAACCGCGGTTGCTTGCTTGATGATAGATCGAAAGGAGGCAAGACCATCGTCCTTCTCTCCCTTTTCCTTCTCCTCTCCCCTACTCTCACCCCTCTCCCTTTCCAGAACAGTAGTTGTACCTTCCGCGTTCCCCTACTACACTCCACTCCGAACTCCACTCAGTACATGGGGGAGTTCTGTGCTCCTGCTCGTGGTAACTTTGGAGATTTGGAAAAGATGGAGTTCGGGAAAGGAGGAGTTTGTCTGAGAAAGTCTTGAAAGGATTCTTGGTGACCTGTCGTGACAATCTGCTTCCATTACCTAATCATAGTAATTATTATCTCTTGAATGGAAAGTCTTTGTTTCATTATGCTATTACTTCTGCATAGTAACGTTGCTACCAAACGTTACCATTAATGGCTGTTGTTATCATACAAGGCTGCTTCTCTTATCTAGTCGTAGTAATTGTTGCCTACTGAACCAATTTTTTGTTTTGTTTTATGTTACCTTCAGCTAGGCCTGTTACCTGCAACCACTACCGCAACTAGTTATTATTTGTATAAGTCTTCATTAAACCATAAGTCTAGTTGCACTCCTTCCTTTGCAACACCAGCTGTCACCACCTCTCCTGACCACCTACCCATCTGGTGTACAGCCCCATTGCAAACGCGCCTGTTGATTTGTTCCTTATACTTGTGTACTCTACAGGTTTTGTGACAAATCGCTAACAATGTTATTCCACTGAGTGAAGAAACTTTGAGAATAAACACCGTGTGAGATCGAAACCTTTATTGGTACGACGTTTCGCTTGATACAGCTTTTTCAAGTAGAGACATATGGCAAACAAACAGAAGAAACTTTACTCTCTGGATGAGTAAGATCGTGGTCCATTGGGACCTTATCCAGCTCAGGCTCTTCCCCTGAAATGAAAGAAATCTTTTGTTCCTTGGAAAGATAAATAGGTTGGATAGATTAATGTCAATCTCATCGATGACGCCACCACTACCACCACAGCCTCCACAGCCACCACAGCCACCATCACTACAGCCCCCACTCACGTGGCACGCTGCAGCTGCTTTGTTTCACAGCTGGTCTTTGTTTTAGTTTTTTCTGCCCCGACTCCCTCCACCGCAGGCAGCTGCCCGGCGTCTGCTGCAGTTACCACAGTCCGTGCTGTTCAGACCCCCTCCTCCCCCTCCCCTCCTCCCCCTCCCCCAACCTCTCCCTTTTGCAGCTGCCCTCTCTTTATGTTGCCCACTTTTGAAGTTTGTCACTCCCGTCGTGCAGCTGGTCCCGTACGTGTGTTCTCCTTTTGCAGCTGTGGCGCCCTTCCGTGATACAGCTGCTCTCGGTTTTTGTTTATTCAGCTGTTCATACTTACGTTTGATGAACATGGAAGGGGTGGCCCATGCAGTTGACCTGTTACTGTTTTAATCATCACTCCCTTCTACAGTTGGAGCGTTTATTCAACCATGGCGTTGTGTGATAACATTTCTTTTGCACTTGTTCCTATTTCACTTCCTATAGTTGGTTCAAGTGTGTGCATGATTTAGACTTTCCTCTGATTGTACTCAACTGGCTATCTCCATTTATTAAGCTACAGAAAGAATGGCTTATCTATGCAATATGTCCTAAAAATTTGAACTAATGCACAAATGAGTGTAGAATTATACATGCTAATTCATACATATTGGAAATTTATATATATATATATATATATATATATATATATATATATATATATATATATATATATATATATAACATGGGGTGGGAGGGTGGTGTGTGTGTGTGTGTGTGTGTGTGTGTGTGTGTGTGTGTGTGTGTGTGTGTGTGTGTGTATCAATCAATCAATCAAATCAGCCATTCTAAGTCCACTGCTAAACAAAGGCCTCTTTCATAGCATTCCATGATTCACACGACCGCACCAACCTCTGCCACGTCACACCTGTGAACCTCTCAATCTCGTTTCTCCACCTTCTGTCTGGTCTCCCTCTTCCACGCTTCCCATCTCGTGGCGTCCACTCAGTAACACTAGCTCCATAGCTCATCAGTCAATCGCATTAAATTACCTACCCAATTCCACATCCTCTCTTTTACCGCCTCCACGATATCGTTCTTTCTAGTCTGCTCTCTCACCGAAATTCTCTCTCTCGGTCTCTCAGCGTTATTCGCATCATTGATCTCTTCATTCTCCGCTGTGCATTCCTAGCTTTGTCTCCATCGCCTTCGTCAGTTTGTAAGTCACACACCCGTAGATTATTGCTGGTAGAATGCACTGATTGTAAACTTTACGTTTCAAACATAAAGGTAGAGCCTCTCAGGATTTTATTATACCTACCAAAGACTTTCCAACCAATTGTAATGCATCTTTTTACTTCATTATCATGGTCTTTGGTCACTTTCACCATCTGGCCAAAATAATTATAATCTTCAACTACTTCAAGACTCTCACCATCGATTATAATCTCTTTAGTTTGAACTTTTGTGTTGAACATTACTTTGGTTTTACTCTTATACATTGTTAAACCTACTTTGAGACTTTTCTTGTTCAGATCAATCAGCATATCTTGCAAGTAATCTGCTCTTTCTGAAATAAAAATAATGTCATCCACAAATCCTATGTGGTTAAATATACACCATTGATCTTCAAACCTTTCAGTTCTCATCTCAACATTCTGAATATCTCTTCCAAGCAAGCTGTAATTAATTTGGGTGAAATTGTATCGCCTAGCCGTACTCCTTTCTCGATCTTGATCTTTTTTTTTTTATAATTATGTAGTCGAACTACAGCAGTACATTTCGCATAAATCTTATCTAGAACCACAACGATCTTTTCGTTTGTATCCGACCTAGTTATGGACCAAAAGGTCTCCTGTCGGCATGCTCCTCCTTTGAAATCCTTATATATATATATATATACATATATATATATATATATATATATATACACATATATATATATACATATGTGTGTGTGTGTGTACATATACTAGTATGTATGTATATATATAAATGTATATATATATATATATAATATGCATATACACATATGTATATATCTGTATTTTTAAGGCCATCAATAGAGCTTTCGTTAAAATATAACCTTACTCTGACCCTGGCACTCTTTATTTGAAATATATTTTTTCCTTCTTGTTTGGAATGCTGGGCGTTATTTTGAAATGACCTTTAATGTTGAGAACGCCACGTCACTCCTGCAAGAGGCGGTGCTGAGTGCACGGCTGGTCCCCCTGTTCACTCGACCGACCGGTCTGTTCTGCTTTCGAAGTCCGACGTGGCGCACCGGATGTGCCCAGCTTGCGAAAGTGGGCGTCCGCGGCTATATATATGAACACACCGATGGCCGAAGGTCAGACAGTAGGTGTTCTTTGGAGGTAAAAGGAAGTACTTTATAGAAAAAAGAAATGAAATGGTGGAACTTGGAGTTGTTTGGGAGTAAAATGATGATAGAATTACTTGATGACATAGGTTGATGTTGGGTTGATTATATGAACACACCGATGGCCGAAGGTCAGAGAGTAGGTGTTCTTTGGAGGTAAAAGGAAGTACTTTATAGAAAAAGAAATGAAATGGTGGAACTTGGGAGTTGTTTGGAAGGAAAATATTGATAGAATTACTTGATGACATAGGTTGATGTTGGGTTGATTTGATTATGTAATGCTTGTTGAGGAAGACGATTTGCTCAAAGGAAGAAGTCATCTAGTGGTTACCACCATAAACCAGATATAAAATGCATGAAAAGTGTTAAATGGATATATAAATTTTGCAACATAACTACACAAAGACATATTAAAGAATTTGATAAAGAATGCTCTGCAGTAGGTATGCATAGGCGGACATAAAAAATACATAGATAAAACGAGTACCGTTGCAGGCGCCCAAAACCTGATGTTGTTGCACTATACAAGTATATACTTTGTTGTTGGTTCCCTTAAATTTTTCTATATACATTAGTTCTTCTATTATAGAATTTGTTTTCATGCAAGATAGCAATAATTCATGGGTCAGGTTAGATTCTCCGAAATATTACATTAAACGCTGGGAAAAGAATATATCTGAGATATTAAAAAAAAGTACTTGTAGTGTTTTGTACTTGGCTTTTTATAACCAAGTGCCCGCAAACACGCAAACTCAAGCATTTCGCTTTCAAAACAGTACTAGCAGAAGCAGGGTACCTTTTATAATAACACCATTAAAGAACG
>NC_134782.1:49491251-49493751 GCF_046742065.1 Oratosquilla oratoria
CTCCTCCTCTTCCCTCTCATCCTCTTGTTCCTCCTCTTTCTCTTGCTTCTGTTCCTTGTCCTTCCCCTCCTACCCTCTTACTCCTCTTCTTTTTCTTTTTTCTTCTTTGTTCTCTTCTTTTTCATTCTTATCTATTCGCTAATACATTCGTGCATTTATTTAATTATTTGCTTATTTATTCACTTATTTATGTGTTGGTTTGTTTATTTATCTAATCTTAATTTAAATATTCATTCATTACCCTGCTGATTTATTCACTAACATATATGTATATATATATAAATATATATATATATATATATATATATATATATACATAGATATATACACTTTTCATTTATTCATTTATTCATTTCTTTACTCGCTAATTGATTTACCTATTTATTTCTTATCTATTTTTCAATTGATTAATCAATCTATTTCTGTATTTTCAAATCCGGTTACCTTTGCATCCTTTCTCTCAGTTTCCCTGTTATGTAAATGCCCACTCCAGCACGCCCACATGGCCTGCAGCCAGTGGGCGGACGCCCACGCTAGCGGATTGTCGAAATGATGTCCGCCTTTGATGCTACAAGTAATGCTTGTGTGGCCATTCATGCTGTTCTTCATGCTTTGTGCTCGGAAACGACGCCCGGAGGTTGAACGGTTAGAGATGATTGTTTATGTTAACAGAAAACTGTTTCCTGCTGTTTGTAGTCGCGTTCTCCCCCTCACTTCCAAAGTAAATAGAATTGTTGATCGACAGATGTACTGCCTATCCGATGACACACCTCCTACACTTATAAACTATCTAGAATCTTTAAGTATCATCCGGAGTTGCATCATTGAAGAACAGTATCATGTCAGAGGCGTTAATCGAGATTATGATGTCTTCTCATTGTTGTGACTTTACTAAGAAGTGAATTCAATCATCTGACCTCATCAATAAAAAGGACTAATTTACATCGCCATAAGATGTTTGGATGGCATCAAGACGAATGTATCTTCTACTCTCTTAGTTTAATCTTCATTTCTTACCGAAGTTATTTATTTACCCCTTTAAGTGTTGCTTTAATAACTGGTTGTTATTGATGTTATTTCTGTTATTTTTATCGTTGGTATTTGAGACACCACTGTTGTGTCTGAAGCACCATTGCCGAAGGAAATTAAACGAGTTTTCAATACAAATACAGCTAACCATTTATTACACTGACATCTAATTTACATTTAGTTCAGGCTAACCGCAGGTTATTAAGGCCCTATTGACACTAAGGCTTTCAACCATTGCGGTTCAGTTATAATGTAAGGCAATGAAGGCATTCACACACAACCATGTAGTTTTTCCTTGACCATACAGTACCGCCGCGGTTTCCGCGCGGTTCAAACCGCTAGTGTGAATAGGGCTTTAGTGGACCAGAAGCGGAGGAGCCGGAAGGAGGTTTCGATAGGCCGAGACTTTTTGGTCCAGAAAACGCCCCCCCCCCACCTCATCAAATGCATTAAATCGAACAAAACATAAAAATGGTGAAGATCGCAGGAGACCATGAGGCCTTCACTAGACAGTTCCATATTCCTCAGCACCTGTCATCCTTATCCATAAGAATATCTCATATTGTCTTAAAAGAGCCATTTGTTTTAAGCACTCATAACATGGTTGATAAGTCTGTTCCATTCGTTAACTCCTCTTTTGGTTCTTGCTTATTTCCTTTTTGAATCTAAACTTGTCCAATTTAAATTACCATCTGCTCTAAACCAGAAAAAAATGTAAAAAGTATCTCCACATTTTGAAGAGGAGGACCAAAGTGGTGGGGAAATCCAGCAGCTGTATTGCAGCTGAGCCTTTACCCTTTGTACCACTCTTGCTGTAGCCTCTTCCACCGTGCAGCTGCATACAGTCCTTGTGACACTGTGCAGCTGGTCTAGGTACACAAGACAGATCGAGGAAGGCGCACGAGATACCTTTTGTATTGCGTGGGGGTACTCTTGTACGTGGTGAAGAAACGGTCCCCAGCAAAACCAGCTGCACGGAGTGTAGTACCTGCAGCGCACTGCGGCAATGCAGCTGCATGTTTCCAGCCAGACATCATCCCGGCATAACTCAGTTGGACGTGTGCGTGTTTCCACACCCAAAAGAAGAAAAATCAGACTTTATACACACAAGTACCTACGACAAGATCCAGAAAAACCTGGAAAACCTGAGAGAACAAACAGACAAATACATATGGTCAGACTTAACCATACATGTGTATACAAACGCACATACGCATGCAAATATGCTCGTTCGTTTGGATAAATGTTTCGAAGTACAAACTTTCTTTGTCCTCCCTACAGGCACATAATACACATAAACACACACCCGCGCACACAAAAACGCACACACACACATAAACGCACACACACACATAAACGCACACACACACACATAAACGCACAAACACACACACATAAACGCACAAACACACACACATAAACGCATAAACACACACACACACGCACACGCACACACACACACACACGCACA
>NC_134782.1:49503751-49506251 GCF_046742065.1 Oratosquilla oratoria
AAAAAAAAAAAAAAAAAAAAAAAAAAAAAAAAAAATATATATATATATATATATATATATATATATATATATATATATATATATATATATATATGTATATATATATATATATTGGACTCCCATACTCTGCGTTTGGCCTCTTCCCTACAGAGCTGTTGCAGTCATTGCTGCTTTTATTCATCTCAATATTTTTACATATTAGAATATATTTTTGTATCCTTATCAAATACTATTGAAGATGAATTTGAGTACATTTATATCACTATGGAATGTAAGATATGAGAGAATGTTACTAAAGTAATTGAGAAATGAGAATATATTTTTGTATCCTTATCAAATACTATTGAAGATGAATTTGAGTACATTTATATCACTATGGAATGTAAGATAGGAGAGAATGTAACTAAAGCAATTGATAAATGAGAACAGTAGTATTGAGAAGAAATTCTTTCAGTGAAGTTAACCTCTGAACAGTGGAAAGGCTGTTCTCTAGAGTAGGTCTAGAAGAGGTGTAAGGGTTATTTGAGAGGTGTTGAGTAGAAGTACTTCTCACGTTCGTGAGCGTACTACTCAGAGACGTAAATTAGGCGTGTATTTGTAAAAGTGTGTACAGCTGTGTGAAATTGATCGTAACACTAGAAATGAGCTTTAAGAAACCAAATGAACTGACTTTGAAAGGAAAAAGAGGTAACTGGGGGTGAAACAATCCGGAACAAACGAGGGGTAATTGGAGGGTTTTAGGAGAATAATTGAAAGTGTTGCTTCCGAGATGGACAAGATTTATTGTTTGATGCAAAGAAAACGCAACGTGTAGTAGAAACGAATGGGTTTCCCTAAAGACCAAAGTAATCATTTCTCAGACAGGGGGAATTGCGCACACGCACATACGCGCGCGCGCACACAGACACACACACACACACACACACACACACACACACACACACACACACACACACACACACACACACACACACACACACACACACACACACACACACACATATATATATATATATATATATATATATATGTATAATATATATATATATATATATATATATATATATATATATATATATATATATATATATATATATATATATATATATATATATATATATATATATATATATATATATACAGTATTCACAGACTTTCATTGAAATAATAATACCATTCCCCTCTTTCTGTAAAATAGTTTCATCCTCAATGATTCTGCGAATTATAAAGATTCAGAAACATACACCAAAGATAGACATATAAACTCATACAAACACACATCTCGCGATCTTCATATAGGGCTCATGCCTTAAGGGCATATTCATAGTTCTCCTCATTATGACGTGTCATTTTATCTAACTTTCATGATCTTTAGTTTCAGCCTTTAGCGCAACATTCTACTCACAGTTTTCATCGCGAAGTTCATCGTTGATTATGATAATTCTACTTTGATATTCAGATTTGAAAATGATTGCTGCTTTACTCTGAAACCTTTTGAAACCCATTTTCAGGCTCTCCTTATTGAGACCTCTAGGAGTTTCTTGCAAGGCTTCTGCTGTTTATGAAATGAGAAGAATGTTGTATGCAAATCTGAGCTCTTTCGGAATATTCCTTCAAGGGGGGTTATAATTAACTTTGGTGAAATGATATCACCTCTTCTTAATTCTTTCTCCATTTTTAATTTTGTCTTTATTTCATCGAGTCGAAGCACAGTCATATAATTTGTCCATATATTTTTTTTTTAATCTTAGAGTATGTTTCAGGGCATTGTGTCTGTATATTGGTATTAGTATCGCTTTTTGTTCTAATGAATCAAAGACTTTTTTTATGAACGAAACTCAACTGATGTGGTTTTCTCAATTCAATGTCCGTGGAATGTCTGATAAGGATCGATGATTGAAAACCTTAATTAAACCAAAATTCTGTCTCTCCTCTTTGATGGTTATCGCTAACACTTAAAACTAAAGCAGGAAATTCTTGTCTAAGAGATTAAAAAAAAAAAAATTGTCTAAAAAGGGACTCATTAATGCACCCGAAAAAACGTCTTTACATAATGGAAATTCAGTGACTTTTGAAAAAGTCAGAAAACTCTGATTATGAAAGACAGACCCAACTTTCAATTTCACAGAATTTCATTGTGGCGAGACAAACAAGGACTAGAATAGAAATATATGGAGAGAAATTATATGAAATTGAGAACTATTACCAAATAAAAGAAAAATTATTAGGCAATAATATAAAGTATACGTACATCGAAAAAAGAGCAAAAAATCGAAGGAAGAAATTAGGTTTCGGTGTGCAAAGGTAAAAAATGGAAAAATTGAGATTGGGATAGAGTTCAAAGGTAAAGCAGAAGTAATACAAAGATAATACCTAAAGAATGGTAAATCAGAAGACAAAAAGTGGTTACGCCTAAGAAAAGGAAGAAAAGTAAAAGAATGGTACGTTGTCAAAAAAAGAAAAGAAAAGAAAAAAGAATAGAAGTTAAGGAGCACCTGGA
>NC_134782.1:49508751-49511251 GCF_046742065.1 Oratosquilla oratoria
AAATGAAGTAATATATACATACATATATATATATATTTATGAAAATAATAATAAAAGTAATAACCATGTTAATGACAATAATTAATAATAATAATAATGATAATAGTAATAATAATAATAATGATAATAATAATAGTAGTACTAATGATGGTAATGATAATAATGATAATGATAGCAATAGTAGTAGTAGTAGTAAATAAATAAGTAGATAGATAAAAATCGGATGCACAGTTTCTCCAAGTGGAAGTGTCTTTTACACGAAATTAATTTCTTTTTCAATTCAGAACAGAACATTGTGTATATACATATATATATATATATATATATATATATATATATATATATATATATATATATATATGTGTGTGTATATATATATACATATATATATATATGTAATATATATAGTGTGTGTGTGCGTGTGCGTGTGTGTGTGTGTGTGTGTGGGTGTGTGTAGATATATATCTAGATAGGGTGGTAAAGAAACACATAAGTCAGAGTTGAGTTTATACCTCTAACGTTTCGGCATTACACCTTCTTCAGAGAGACTACAAAGTACATGGGATTACAAGGTTATATATTGTCTGGAGGGCGTCCACTAGTTGTTTATCTGGTGTACGACTTGTTCGCTCAGAGCCCCGCCTCTTCATCTTATTCGTGGCCAATCGTGTATTCCTAATTCCGCCCCTATTTTAGACCAGTTGATGAATCATTTTCTATCATTTATACAATCTTCCTTATCTATATAAGCTGCTTTCATTGCTTCTTTGATTTTCTTGCTTATTCCTGTGTGGATTGTTTTCGCATTATTCCATATACATATATATATATATATATATATATATATATATATATATATATATATATATATGTATATATATATATATATGTATATATGTATACATGTAAAAATGATAAAATATGCATAGACATATGCATGCATAGATATGTACATGAGCAAGTGCGATGCCGAAAGGTATGTAAATAATCTTTGCTCATCGCTTGAGTTAACCTTTCCCTTTCGTCTTCCAAATGATAATGAATAATTAGCATATTATTATGTACATGCATGTATATGTATACATATATATATATATATATATATATATATATATATATATATATATATATATATATATATAATGTATATGTATATATATGTATATCACTTAGACAAAATTTTGTAGCACATTTGTAAATAATCACGAAAAATCCACAGTCAGTACAAAAGGAAATTTAGAAGAAATTATAACTTCTATATTTCGGCTAATAGCTATAGCCCTCTTCAGGAAAGTACAGATTACAAAAATTTGCAGAGACATAAGTACAATTGAGATGTGAGTAGAAGGGGAATACGCAGAGCTAAAACAGGACACTCCGTCGCACAGGGCGGAGTCAGAGGTGATTGGATGTGTGGGTGGAGGTGTGAGGTCAGATGGGAAGCGGGCTGGGAGCGGGGTCGGGAGGGTGATAATTCCTAACCAAACCGCTCACAGCTATCCGTGAGATTATGTCCGGGGACCATTGACCTTTGGAGATGTTCAAGTTCGGATATTCTTCGATTAAGGCTGATTCAACAATTTTTCTTCTAAAGCTACAATTGGACTTAAACAAAAATTTGGCCTTGTCCCAGTCAAGACTGTGATATTTGGTACTGACGTGTTGGAACACAGCGGAATTTTCCTGGTCTTACCTAATGGATCTTTAGTACTCCGTTAACCTGGTGTTAAGATCCCTTCCGGTCTGACCTAGGAACATTAAATCACAATCTTTATAAGGAAGGCAACACACTTTTGGGGCCTCATTTCTCTTTAACCTTTAATGAACATTAACAATTTGTTTGTGTACAGTGTTAGGGTAATGGTAGGCAACTGTGAGACGCTTGTTGGGAATTAACTTAAAAGAAGGACTGATGGAGTTACAATTGGGGATTTTTAAAACATCTTTGAATAAGGATTATGTGGTGGAAACTGAAATTTTAAGGTGGCTGTCTCTAGCCTTGCTAAGGGCTTGGTCAAGGAACCAGGATGGGTATGCCAATTTCAAAAGTTGCCTTTTGACCTCATCAATCTGTATTGCTGTAATCTGTACTTTCCTGAAGACGGCTATGGCTATTAGCCGAAATATAGAAGTTATACTTTCTTCTAAGTTTCCTTTTGTTCCGACTGTGGGTTCATCATGATTATATATGTACATATATGCAACAGTAATCACATAAAACACGTGAATAAAGATTTATGCTTGTAACCACGAGGAAAATAAAGATCGGAATACTGAACGTTTTCGTCTATTAAGACATTTTCAAAGTACATAGTGATACAACAAAGAATAACTTAAATATAATAAAATAGAAAACAGGAGAGGTCACACAACGTAAATACGAAAGGAATATCATACAAAGAAACGAAAATATAAAAACAATAAATAAAATGGGTGACAATTGAAACAGGTGGATAAATGTCATACAACATAAACCATAAGGATGACCGATGACAAGGTG
>NC_134782.1:49518751-49533751 GCF_046742065.1 Oratosquilla oratoria
ATTTTGGTGTTTTATGATTTTTTGTTTTATTTTACCAAATGACAAGACATCTTGTCATCGGAGTTTAAAGGGTTAAAAAACAATAGAATCGTCTGAAGAAAGCCAAGACAAAAATCTTTAAAGTGACCAACTGGGGTTCATCCCTACGCTACGGCAGCATGAACCAAGTTGAAGAAACTCATCTGACAGCTCATAATCAATCATCAACTGGGGACATACGTCAGGAGGCGCGTTGCGTCACTCATACCCCGGAGCCAGTCCCCACGGTTTTTCCGAGGAGCAAGCTTCCATGCAGACACCCGTACTTCCTACTCCAAACATCTCTCTCGACAGGTGTGATCAACTTGCCACTCAAACCATCAATTCTGTGGATGTCTCCTTTATCTCATCTATAGAGGGTCGTCTCAACAAAAGACAACCCTGTATATAGGACCAATATCAGGGAGATGTCCCACATGATGCCCATATGGGAGGATTTGAGATTCATGAATTATACTGGTAACTGGCTTAGATTGAATCTCGTAGTACAATCTCTGGCAATTAATGAGAATAGAATAAATGCAAACGTCATCAAAGCGTATGGCTTAATTGGTTTCACTTTTACTCTGTTGTAATGTTTCCTGAAATAGAATTAACTGTCTGCTGACCTAAAACCAGGACGAACGGTTTTCCTACGCTGAATAAGATAGTCCGTATCTTGCTGGTATAGAATCACTAATGGAACTACGCTGCGTCAAAATTATAATCGGGTAAGGCATTTCACTCCACATCACTGACTATGTAAACAAAGGATTACAAAGGATTACAAAGGCGGAGCATGCCTACAGGAGACCTTTTGATCCATATCTAGGTTGGATGCGAAAAAAAATCATATCAATAATAAAATAATAAACATGGACACATAAGCCAGAAAACAATCTTCTCAACTGTCGAGAATAGGGATGAGGGTATCATATATGATAATCGATTCATCATGACATTTTGTTGCATGTTTATAGTTTATTCAGGAAATGACCAGGAACATGAAACAAAATTTGTTTCAGAAACGATCAGTTGATATACTCAGAGTTTGGGCTAAGAAATATATGGTTTGATTAGCCCATTGGTGGACCTGTATGAATACCAAAAGAATTTCATAGATATCTGCACAGTAAACTTTTGTAAAAGATTCCAGTGATGAATATCTGATAACCATCTCCTCGCTACACATCTTAATAGCACATCAACATTCTTGTCACTATTTGGAGGTGCAACCGAACAGACTGAGACTCATACGTTCACCATTTTTTGTTACATTTGCTCACGATCTCCACAAGAGACAACTCGCATTGTAGGAGACGAAGAAAACGCCCACAGAATTGACTGGGGCAAGTTGGTCCCACCTGTCGAAGGGTGTCTACATGGGAGATCTCCTCAGGGAGACCGTTTGCACTGGCGCCAGCGTATAAGTAAAGCAACGTCCTCCCTAGCGTATGCCCCAAAATGATGATGACGTAACATTATACATAGAAGAGCTCACAGATGGTAACCTCTCCTCTTCCTACTACTCCTATTTCCTCCAGGTCGTGACAGAGACACAGATATAATACAGACAACAATCCAAAATTTCTTACAAGAGGAATCTATGGGAGAACCTGAGGACCATGACTCGTGAGTTTCGAAGCGTTGAGACGCAAGACAGTAGTTGTTAACACATGTAAATAGCCTTGGAAAACGACATTACTAGTGACGTTCCAAACAGTTGGCGTATATTGCACTGGATCATATTGCACTGCAATAGCAAAACAAGATGCCAAAAGGTTATTTGCTCATAACAAGGGTGGATGGTAAGGTACTATTCGAGTAACGTGTGTTCATTTGTACATCACCAGTTTACAATGGATTACATAACAAGAGCATACCGACAGGAGACCTGTTGGTCCATAACTAGTTCGAATACCAAGAACAGATAGTTGAACGAAGAAAAAGTTTAATGGAGACAATATAATTGGCAGGTGTTACAGGATATTGCTTAGGTGTTTGTCTAAATAAACCTTAAAACTTCGAAATATATGTATTCTGATCAATTCTAAGCCAAGAGATGTTTGCGTGTTTTCTAATCTTATACATAATATTCAACAAACTGTCAATGCTCACCACAAATACGGTTCTTCTTATCGACGGCCTCGGTGATGCTCAATATAAAAAAAATACAATTAGTCAGAAAATCAGAGAAGAATAAACTAGGATATAGATAGATAAAGCTAGGACAAGAATAAATGTATTTCGAGTCATTATTCCAGTTAAGAACTGGTGTCAAGTTGGGATACAATTTATTAACAATAATGATGATAATGGTGGTAATAAAGATAATATAAATAGTAATAATAATCATAGTAATCATTTTAATGGTAATTATGATAAAAATAATAGTAGTAATAATGATAATGATGATAGTAATGATAATAACAATAACAATGAAAATGATAATAACAATAACAGCAAACAAAGACTAAAACACAGAAAATAAAGAAAACGGCGATGCGAAAGTAAAGTAAAAATCTCACTCAAGAGAAGTAGAGAAGTGAGGTACAGCAAGAATGGGAGATTAGATACGGGTTCATTGCTGACACAGCTCTTCACGCCAACCAAATCCAACAGTAGCTTCCCATGATGGTCCTGTGGGTGCTAAGCACAGCGCATTATAGGTCTAAGAAGTGCATTTCGACCTGTTGGGTCCCGACTCTCTGCCCACAATGGGCACCAAAAGCCGAGCAAAGTAAGATTCCCGGCTCAGCGGCAGACTCTCCCAGGAGATCACGTACCACTGGGACACTAAAGCCCGAAATGACCTCATGTTAATACCCATTACTTTTAATTCCAGGGTTCCCCTCCCGCCGTCCTCCTTTCCTTTTCCCCTTTATTCTACTTAGGTCCCTGCACACACACGTATACACACACACACACGTATACACACACACACACACACGTATACACACACACACACACACACACACACACACACACACACACACACACACACACACACACACACACACACACACACACACACACACACACACACACACACACACACACGACTCGGTGGCTCGGTTGGTAGAGTCCCCGACTGTCAGTACGGCGGTACCGGGTTCGAATCCTGCCCAGGGCTGAAATTATTTCAGTATCACTGCGCTTCGAGTCGTTACTCCAACTCTCGTGGGCGGGGAGTTGGGGGTCTGTGTGCGTGTAAGGTCATAGCATTACCCATAAATCGGTCATATATGAGCTCTGATCTCTTTTCCGGGAGGGAAATAGCTGTTGATCACGAGTCCCAACACGTGATCTAAGACCATGGTGAATCACACACACACACACACACACACACACACACACACACACACACACACACACACACACACACACACACACACACACACACACACACACACACACACACACACACACACACACACACACACACACACAAACGTACACACACACACACAAACGTACACACACACACACAAACGTACACACACACACACAAACGTACACACACACACACACACAAACGTACACACACACACACACACACAAACGTACACACACACACACACACACACACACACACACACACACACACACACACACACACACACACACACACACACACACACAAAGAAAATATACACAGTCATACACATACTCATCCGCAAACCTACACATACACATATGCGCATGCATACGCACACACATTCTTATGCACATACGCATCCACGTGCACATGTATATAGAAATGTACATACGCATACACATGCCCATAAACATTCACAAAGGCGAAAGAGGTGGAGAAAGGACAAAGAGAAGGAAAAGGAGGTGGAAAAGAGAAAAGAGGAGCCGATAAAAGACTAATAAGAAGGTGATAAGGATAAGGATAAGGATAAGAAAGGTGAGAGTGAAAATGATTAACACTAGGCGAAAAAGTAAGAAGGTAAAAAAAAAAAAATGAGGAAAACTTGAGAGGGTGGTCGTCTTCTGACACATTGTGGGCAGATCTTAAGGACAAAGAGGAGCCGGGGCGGAGGCGGCGGTCGTCTTTTTGAATTTCAAATCGGATTTTCGGACAATAGAAACTGCTGCGTCTCTTTTGGGCCATCGCTCAGGGGTGTGGTGCGAGGACAAGCGAGGTGGCGAGGGATGGAGGCCCTGCAACCAGCATGGATAGGTACATAGAAGCAGCACATATTTGCCACCTAAACACAACGCCGTTTCTTTACAACTTAAAGAAAAATAATAACAATTTCATACGACCTCGTTATAGACATGAATGTCCTATTCTCATTGTTTCTATACAGTGTATATTTTTGTGAAAAGGTGTCTTATCTTGTGATGGGTGTATTTTCTGTAAGGCTGGAGTAATGGTCATTTTGGGTTACCTCTCCCAGTGTAGCGTACGTGCCTGCCCTACTGATAGATTTCCTTCGCTAAAGACGAACCCCGGACATCTTTCAAAACGTAGGATTAAACTTCTAACGACGAGTCCAGTGTTTGCATTCTATCCTGGACTCCAGCTCTTCACGAATATAATACCTGCGTTCATACATTCATGAATGCATAAACACATAAACGCATACATACATACATATATACATGCAACAGTAATCACATAAAACACGTGAATAAAGATTTATGCTTGTAACCACGAGGAAAATAAAGATCGGAATACTGAACGTTTTCGTCTATTAAGACATTTTCAAAATGTCTTAATAGACGAAAACGTTCAATATTCCGATCTTTATTTTCCTCGTGGTTACAAGCATACATACATACATACATACATACATACATACATACATACATACATACATACATTCTTACACACATATATGCTTATACACATACATGCTTACACACATACGTACATATATACATACTGTACATACATACATATATACATGCATATATATACACATGCATACATATATACATAAATACATACATACATACATACACACATACACACATATATACATACACACATACACACATACATACACACATACATACATACATACATACATACATACATACATACATACATACATACATATATTTGTGTGTGTATGTGTGTGTGTGTGTGTGTGTGTGTGTGTGTGTGTGTGTGTGTGTGTGTGTGTGTGTGTATGTATGTGTGTGTGTGTGTGTTTGTGTGTGCGCGTGTGTGTATAGTTTGTGCATGTATGTGAGTGTGTGCATGTGTGTGTACACGTGAGTACGAATGTCCACAAGAACTTAGCTCTGGATTCCCAGGAGGGCAGTGAGTCATTGCCAGCCTTTACAAGTTTTAACCCATTTGGCGTTTTTGGACACCAAATGCACTTGGACCAAAATTACCCATTTTAGTCCAGCGCGTAACTAATACTTCAAAGTGTACATTCTTCATTGTTCAAGGTAATAATTTTTTTTTCTTTAGTTACTGGATGTTGAGTGAAAAAGAATAAACAAAGAAACATGTAGAGGTGATGAACATTTGAAGGGGAGAGCTAACTACGGAACCATTTCAATGGCTGAACATTAGATGAAAAAAAAATCCCTTATAAGAGGCGTCATTCGCCACCCTTTGGTAATTAAACTATTTGTACTTTTTTCTAAAAACCTTCTAAGACTAAAAAAAAAAAACGATTTGTGCAGCCTGATAAAAAGAATTATTAGTAAGAGAGTGGAAAGGAGACGCAAAACAAAAACCGTAAGTGAGTTTATGTGGAATGAAAATGCTGCACATGGGGCGTCTTGTGAATGAGGAGTGGGGAACAGTTGCCAGGTTCCTCAAAAATTTGTCTATTTTTATAGTCAGAATATTTTACACTATGACAATTTCATCCCCAGTTTATTATATACCTAAGTCATTTCATTGATCGATTATATGTATATATATATATATATATATATATATATATATATACATATATATATATATTTTATATATAAAATATATTATATATATATATATATATATACATGTATACATATATATATGTATATATAATGTATTCATATATATATATATATATATATATATATATATAATATATATATAATATAAGTAAATGACCAACAACAAATATGAATGAACTTTTGTAAATATACGTTCACCTACACACGAGCACCCACACACAAACGTGTGCCCCTACATTGACACACACACACACACACACACACACACACACACACACACACACACACACACACACACACACACACACACACACACACACACACGATTTTCGATATCGGTGTTCTTCTGTTTGTTCCTGTTTGCATGAACATAGAGTATATCTTGACGCATGTGTTCTTGTTTATTTCCGTCTGAATCCAGGCTCCTGGATAAGCCAGGATTAAGTTGGCAGAGATTGGACGTGCCTGTGTATGGAAGACTGAGTGAATGAGTTTTCGTACAGAGATGGATGTCCAGGTTGGAGAGGCTTGAGGGAGGGAAAGGCCCTGGCTGAGGATTACAGGGAAAGGTTGTCAGCAGAGGAGCGATGAGAGAGGAAAGACTGCGAAGGATTGAAACGGGTGTACTCGAGTGGACATTCGAAATTGGCCCGGAGAACAACTGAAATACATTTTTTTTTTTAACAGTTTCAGCTATCATCTTGCAATGACATTTGTATTTGTCTTTTTTTATTATTATTTAGCAGCAACTTCGGCAAATATAGTTATGTAGTTCTGATACATCCTGGTTCATCTTCGTGTGTTGATGTTATGGGTTTGAAATCGAAGGCAGACACGAAAACTTAGAAGTATTGACAATATGTTTGTATTGAATATCGTGTGATTTAAACTAGTGGTCTAACTAATTTTGCCAGCTTCATAATTTCTTAAAAAAAAACGCCTTGTGTGTCTTGAAATTGGATTATGAATGTGTTAATTATCATGCCAATCATTGACATATTGCAAACATGGACATGACCAAGTATATTTCAATACACAGAAATTACATTACAATTAAACATATGAATATATAACTGTATGCTCAATGGCCGAGCGGATTACGGTGTTGTTATTTGAGGCGAAGTTCGAGGGTATGGGGGCTTGAACCCTGCCACCGGTGAAGTTGAACCAAGGGCGTAGTTAGTCAAATTCCACGCTAGAAAGTAATCCAGCTTCCCGACAGGGGGGAGTTTGTGACGTTAAGCCTTATCATTACCATCACAATCGTCATCATCATCATCATCATCATCATCATCATCATCATCATCACCATCACCACCACCATCATCATCATCATCATCATCATCATCATCATCATCATCATCATCATCATCATCATCATCATCATCGTCATCGTCATCGTCATCGTCATCGTCATCGTCATCGTCGTTGTCGCTGTCTTCGTCGTCGTCGAGCTCATATACTGTATGACTGATGTATGAGTAATGCTGTGACCTTACACACACACACCCGCACACACACACACAAACACACACACACACACACACACACACACACACACACACACACACACACACACACACACACACACACACACACACACACAAACACACACATTAACCCAACTCTTCGCCTACAAGAGTTGGAGTAACGGCTCATAGCGCAGCGATACCGAAATTACTTCAGCCCTGGGGAGGATTCAAATTCTGACTACTGGATTAGTGGTTGCCTTCGAGCCGTGTGTGTATGTGTATATATGTAATATATATATATATATATGTATGTATGTATGTATGTATGTACGTATGTATGTGTGTATCTGTGTGTTTGTATGTGTGTGTGTGTGTGTGTGTGTGTGTGTGTGTGTGTGTGTGTGTGTGTGTGTGTGTGTGTGTGTGTGTGTGTGTGTGTTTTAATGTGTCTGTATATGTATGTCCGTGATAAGGCGTGAGTGGGTACGTGATAGTATAAGGAACATGTAGGAACGAAAGAGTGTAAGGAAATGGTCATCGGAAATACACACCAACACACACACACTCATCGCGACTTGTAATGTTTCAACCGTAATTATTTAGAAACATTTATGTATATCTTCCGTTTGGAAACGTCTACATTCGCAGGCGCAATGTGGTTATGGGATTAAGTGCAAAGATAGGGTGACTAGAGGCCTTGGCGGGATTTACTTTCTCTGGAGAGAGAGAGAGAGAGAAAAATGTATCCATTTCTTAGGAAAACAAACTTGATGTTTGTTTTGAGTGTAACTCTTCCGATGAGAAGTTTTTTGCATAATGACCCAAAACCATGAATACATTAGGGTCCAAACAAAGCCGAGTATATGGTGTCTGGGAAGGAGGGGTGAGAAGGTAGAAAATTGGATGGGGAGGAAGGATGGAGAGTGCAAATGGGAACTGCATGGTTGTAATGGGCGTGGTTGGGAACCCATTTGACACCGTGTTTTATGTAATGACTCTTTCGTCAGAAGATCTTGACAGGATCTGTTTGTCAGATGTATCAACCAATCTATAGTTAACCTTAACCAAATTTATAATGAAGAAGAAAGGGAAAGAAAACGTTTACGTATAGCAAGAGTCACTCGGCATTTTTCGGGTATCATTTAGATTCCTAGTAACCTAGGTTAGCTGATTCTGAGATGAATAAATGAATGAATGAGTAAATGAATGATCAAATGAATGAGTGAATGAATGAGTAATTGAACGAGTGAATGAATGAATGAATGAATGAATGAATGAATGAATGGGTGAATGAATGATTGAATGAATGAGTGAATGAATGAGTGAAAGTATGAGTGAATGAATGAGAGAATGAATGGGTAAATGAACGTGAATGAATGAGTGAATGAATAAGTGGACGAGTGAATGGATGAGTGAATGAGTGAATAAATGAGTAAATGAATGTGTGAATGAATGAGTGAAGGGATAAGTGAATGAATGAGTGCACAAATGAAGAACTGAGTGAGTAACTCTAAGAATTTGCACATCTTTGCGAACAGGGATACAGGACTATGGTGATACATACATACAGTGATAAATACAGTGATAAATATAGGGATAAATACAGGGATAAATACACTGATAAATATAGTGATACATACATACATATACCAAAGGCTCCCTCCCCATTCAATTCCCACACACTCCACTCCACTCCACCCTCCTCCCTCCTCCCTCTCTCTTATCTTGGCACCTCCTGGATGACGGGTCATCCCTGCATCCTGTCCACTGCCCTGGGTCAGAAGCAGTGTCGCAAGACACAGCACATCCACAGCAAGGCCGCTTCATAAATTCGGCGACCCCCCCCCCTCTCCGTACCCTCATGCAGAAAAGGAGAAGACGGGGAGAAATCCCTTCGGGATTTATAGTAACAATAATCTATAGTGATAATCATCGATTATCAAATCGTGGGTTAGTACTCTGGTAGTTCTGTAAGTATCCATTCAGGGCTTTCTTAATAATCTGCCCAAAGCTGAAATATGTCTACTGTCGGTGCTATATTCAACATTTTCATTTTTTAACATTTCGACCATCACATATATATACGCTCGAAATGCTAAGACGGGTCGAACACTGCTACCGGCGAAGTTGAACCATGGGCATGTTTGATTAAATTTCACGCTACAAAGTACTCTGTAAGGGGCACCATTCTAGCCTCCCGATAGGGATGAGTTTGTGACGTTAGACCATATCATCATCGACATTAGGAGCGAACAGTCGAAAGTGTCCGGCATTGTTAGTTTTCCTAAAGGATATGGTTGATCGCCGTTGGGAAATGTCGGCTTTGTTTTCGAAACAAATACAATTTCACGTCTACTAAATAGCTGTAAGTGATAACAAATAAAACGTTCGTTGACTACGATTTACTGAGCACGCAACACAGAAATAGCGGTTTCGGCCCTCCCAACAAGGTTCCTGGTAGCCACTTCTGTGTAATATTGCCATGTATAATACGTAGATAACCGTATAGAATATAGTAAGAGCAGTTCAGTTTACGTATGTACTGATAAGCATGAATAATGACGCGTGTAATGATAAGTCCGTGTTACAGCTTTCTTGATTAGGGTTTCTGCCAGATCTGGTTAACCATGGTAGCCACTGGTTCCTTTATTCTTCCAGTTGAAAGCCTTCTTCCCTTCATAAGGGCTTAAACTTATTTACAATTATTAAGAATTTCAATTCTGTTTATCAGGGACCACGAGGAATTTCTGTATGCAGTAGATCCCTCTTACACAATATGAATTCCAATTAGAGGATGGATTATGTCAGTCAAATAAAATCTTAACAATCTCACTATTCTACTCCCGCCAAGTGGGAAGTGAAAAACCCCTGGTAGGACTCCGCTTGGGTAGGGCTGTCGGGAACCAACGCAAGAAGCCCTCAGCGGCTCCCGGGAATCGAACTCACGACCACCTTCTCATAAGCTCGACACGGTATCCACAGGGTAGTGCTGTAGGGGTGAATACAAAAGCAGATTTATAATCTATCGACGTTTTCTTTAGACTGATAAGATTGTTGAGCGGGAACCAGATGATTTATAAGAATGATCACCATCATTCATGATTTAGCAACATCATTAACCAAACGAAGTACGGACATAACTGGGTTTGATATTCCTGTAGAAAAGTCAAAAAGTCCATTTTCAGAGAAGTCTCGTTTGATTTGATATTTCTGACTGCTCAAATGTCTGTAAGGGTTGGTATTCCTTCCTGTCGAAGTCTGGGTACTGTTGATACTTTGTCCATTTCACCATCATACATGTCCTAAGTGACAACTTTAGGAAGGCAGCCTTACCAATATAGTAAAGGTTACATTATTTTAATTTTAAAAAGTTTTATCGACCGTGTCGCGTCTCATCAGTGAGCTTGTATGTATTTTTTTTTGGGGGGGGGAGATGTGCTCACAGTAGCTTCATAACCTTGATAATTAAAAAAACGATAATGAAATGTGAGCTTGAATGAAATCTAATAGGGGATAGGAGAGCGAAAGAAAGGGGAGAGAGGAAGAGAGAGAGAGAGAGAGAGAGAGAGAGAGAGAGAGAGAGAGAGAGAGAGAGAGAGAGAGAGAGAGAGAGAGAGAGAGAGAGAGAGAGAAGAGGGAAAGAGAGAGAAGAGGGACAGAGAGAGAAGAGAGAGAGAGAGAGACAGAAATGAGGAACAGAGAGAGAGATGGAGATAAAAAGAGAGACAGAGACAGATAAATGGAGAGACAAAAAGCGGCCTCCATACCAGTGTTTATTTTCCATGGTCCAACTGTTCTTCAATTGGGGGCGTTCTCAGGTTTCAATCTCAATTTTTTCTGCTTCGAGCTCTTCCCACGGCCGTACGGATGGTCGCAATCCGTTTTCTTTATAGGTGCATATAGGTAATTTATTTACTGTTTGATGGTGAATGCAGCATACATAGGTTCAGTACGGCATGACCATTTCCATACATATTGGATGTACAAGATGCGTCAGTCTCGATGGTGCCATTTTCATGAACCAATCAGATATATTTTGGTTAAGGAGAATAGATTCTATTTATTTTTGGAGATGGACACCTGCCTGAGGGACCCCTTGATCGATCGCGACCCTATAATGCTCAGAATTCTCCAGTTTATCTACATTTCCTTGATTCTTCAAGTATAATGTAATATATAATGTACGGCAATGTGGGTGCTCACTGGCAGAACACGCTAGAGCGTCGCTATACGCGACGAAGATCAAGGTGACGGCAGTTTGAACGCTGCCGCCAGCGTGTTGGACCAAGGGCATGGTTCATCAAATTCCAAGAAACTAAAGCCTCCCGATAAGAGGGGGAGTTCGCGACGTTAAACATAATCATCGAATCATGTCAATGTGCTCAAGAGGTTACGACTTTTCCTCCTCCTCCTCCTCCTCCTCCTCCTCCTCCTCCTCCTCCTTCTTTTCCTTCTCCTCCTCCTCCTCCTCCTCCTCCTCCTCCTCCTCCTCCTCCTCCTCCTCCTCCTCCTGCTTCTCCTCCTCCTCCTCCTCCTCCTCCTTCTCCTGCTCCTCTTCCTTCTTCTGCTCCTTCTCCCTCTCTTGCTCCTCCTCCTGCATCTCCTCGTCCTCCTCTTCATCCTGCTTTCCTCCTCTTCCTCCTCCTCCTCCTCCTCCTCCTCCTCCTCCTCCTCCTCCTACTCCTCCTCCTCCTCCTCCTCCTCCTCCTCCTCCTCCTACTCCTCCTCCTCCTCCTCCTCCTCCTCCTCCTCCTCCTACTCCTCCTACTCCCCATGCCTCTCATCCACTATCCACCTTTATCCATCTTTACATTGTAGCATGATACCTGCCAATCATTACACATCTATATACCCCTTGTCACTGAGTAGTCTATCATTCTAGATCCTCCTCACTTCATTATCTGCTCGTACATCTCTTCTTCTCTTCCACTTTCATCCATCTCCTCCTCATCCACTTCCTCCTCTTCGCCTTTTTCTTCTCTTCCTCCTCCTCCCCATCCTCTGTACCCTCTACTCCATCCTACCTCTATCTGGATCTCTTCTTCGCGTCTGATTTCTTCGTGTCCTCTCCCTCACCCATCCCACCAGTCGGTGCATTGCTTCCATCGACTCCTCTAGACTCTAATTGTGTGTCGGAGACGATGCAGGAGGGTGGCGGGGGGAGGGGGAGGGGGGCATATCTGTTCGTTTTGAAGGAGGAGAACACCATCTTTAAGGAACACCTACTTCGCTGCCATCGACATCGTTGTCGTCTCCTCCTCCTCCTTCCCCCCTCCTCCTCCTCCTCCTCCTCCTCCTCCTCCTCCTCCTCCTCCTCCTCCTCGTCCTCCTCCTTCTCCTCCTCCTCCTCCTCCTCCATCCTCCTCCATCCTCCTCTTCCTCCTCCTCCATCCTCCTCTTCCTCCTCCTCCCTCCTCCTCCTTCCTCCTCGTCCTCCTCCCTCCTCCTCCTCCTCCTTCTCCTCCTCCTTCGCCTTCGTTTCATTCTCCTGTTGCTATTCTCATTCTTCTTTGCCTCCTCCTCGTCCTCCTCCTTCTCCTCCTCCTCCTCCTCCTCCTCCTCCCTATCCTTTTCCCCGTCGTCCACCTGCTGTTGATACGCCTTGTCTACCTCTACATCCCTCCTCTCCTTTCCTCTCTTGTCTTCCCCTGACTCCCGTCCTCCTCTCTTTCCTCATTCTCTTCCTATCTACATTCTTCCTTTTCCTCCTGATATTCTTCCTCCGTATTACGATCCACCTCCTTTTCTTCCTCGTCCTCCCTAATTCTCCTCCTCCTACTCCTCTTCCTCTTTATCTTTGTCCTTCTTCTTTCCTTACTCTTCCTATCACTTTCCTTTCTCCTCTTCTTCCTGACCTTGTTTTTTCTCTTCTTTTTTCTCTTTTTTCCTTCTTTTTTCTCTTTTTCTCTTCTTCCACATCTTGTTTCTTCCCAGCTATTGTCGTCTCCTTTCTCTCTTTCCCTCAGCCTCTCTTTCCCTCCTCTTTTCGTTTAATTTCCTTTTCCTTCTCACTCGCTTCTTCTTCTCTACAACGTCTGTATATCATTGGTTCCACAGTGTTACCTCCATTAAACTTTATAGTTGCATTCGTGTGTGTGTGTGTGTGTGTGTGTGTGTGTGTGTGTGTGTGTGTGTGTGTGTGTGTATGTGGTTCACCTTGGTCTTTGGATCACGCGTTGGACTCGTGATCGACAGCTATTTCCCTCCCGGAAGAGAGCTCAGAGCTCATATGTCCGATCTAGATATGGGTAACTATGACCTTACACGCACACACACACACACACACACACATACAACTCCACTCCCACGAGAGTTGGAGTAACGACTCGAAGCGCAGTGATACTGAAATAATTTCAGCCCATACAGGATTCGAACCAGGTACCGCCGGTACCGCCATACTGACAGTCTGGGAATCTACCAACCGCGCCACCATGTGTGTGTGTGTATATATACGTGCGCCAATACCGCTATACTTGCACCTGAGGTTCCTCACGGTCTTCACCTTGTGGTTTCGTTTTACCTCCTCCTCCTCCTCCTCCTCCTCCTCCTCCTCCTCCTCCTCCTCCTCCTCCTCCTCCTCCTCCTCCTCCTCCTCCTCCTCCTCCTCCTCCTCCTCCTCCCACCACCACCACCACCCCCGGCGCGCCCCCCCGTCCCACCTCCGACAGCTCCCAGGTCGTCTGTAACCGAATTCACTTAATTAGGTGATACATTTCGTGGACTGCCTTAGCACGAAATGACTCCTGGGTATCTTGCTCCTCCATTTGTCTCTGTCTTCCCCTTCGGCGGAAGGTCTTAGAGGCTCGAGGAGTCCTCGTTGTCTTCAAGAAATTTCGGCAGACTTCTTGTGGTCGTTCCAAAAGACCAAAAGGTCTTCAGTGTGGTCGTCTTCGAGAATTTTGTACAGAATTCTAGTTATGATCGTGTTAACCCTCTAAGGACTGAATTATTCTTTGTTTATATTTTTATTAAATTCATGTTTATTATCTTAAATGTTATAAACTTTTTCTGCGTAAGTTCTTGCAGAATGAATCATACACTAGTTTGTGGGATACTTGTTTTTTGCCATCCTGTACTTGTTTTAGTGTTAATGGCATATATATAAATACTTTTTTTGTGTGACCATATGGTCACGCTAGTCGTTCAAGGGTTAAGAGACCAAAAAATCTGTTATGTTGTATTCACGACGATTTCTTGTTAGGAACGTTCCAAGAGGTCTAAAGGTCATCGCGTGGCTGTATAATGTCAGGGTTTCCTCCCCCATGGTAATAGGTGACGTCAGAAGAAAAGAATCTTTTAAAAATATATATATAAGGTCACCCAAGGTCATCCGAGGCACTAAGTTAATAGAGGTCAACATTCCCAGTATGATAGACGAGGTCAACCGAAAAATCTCTTCTCGAAATTTCATCTGACTTCTGTTAGATGACGTCAAACAGAAACCCTCATCTCGAAATTTCATCTCACTTCTGTTAATGATTGAATCAAAGCTCTCTTAGGTCCTGCACAGAGGGTTTCCAGCGACGAAATAATATCACCTGGCCTCTGTCAAACAAGCTTAGTAAGCTGAGGGGACGGAAAGGGGAGGTCC
>NC_134782.1:49538751-49551251 GCF_046742065.1 Oratosquilla oratoria
GTAGCAGGTCAAGGCAGGCACCCATTCCACTCTCATCCACACTCCCATCCACACTCCCATCCACCTACTTTTATTCCCAATAGAATAAGAACGTATAAATCCACCTGAAGAAACTTCATCATGGATTTCGTAAGAATTGTAAAGACTGTAATGAAGTACGGGCTATGGTCTTCTGCTTATGTGAATAATCAATTATTCAATACATATCTTTCAGCAATTTCATATTCAGGACGATTACGCACCAACTCAAGTATTTAACTGTAATTGCTACATGCTCATTTAGCATTATAACATTTCATATTAGATTATGAATTTTAGATGGGAATGAATTAATTTTCCAATGAAACCTGCATTTAGATAGATGAGCATTGCAATGTGTACATAAAAGGTAAATACGTGGGCATGCATATGTCGCTTTTATTTGTGGATATTTATATTTGGATGATATTCTTACACATATACGCACGCACGTACGCACGCACGCACGCTCGGGTGCGCGCGCATGGGAGTGGGCAATTATTTTGACAGATTGCAGGTCATGATTAAAAGTGGATTTTTGGACCCGTGGAAGGAGTCGAAATGCTGGGCTCAGGAAGCCTCTGGAAGAAGGCCAAGGGGTTGTTTAGGCTCGTGATGTACAACCCAGGTCATCGCTTTGGATGCGAAGGGTAACAGTGGTAGGTAGGGGACAGGATGACCAGATGTCTCATATTGGAACATGCTATACATCTGTTGAAATTATGCTAAATCTGGAAAAAACAATGCTAAATCTTTTGTTCCTCTTCATACTTTGGGTTTCTCTTATAACTTTTTATTAGTATGTTATTATTTTATGGAAGGATATGCCACATTTATCATAATTATGCTAAATATGGTCACCCTCGTTAAGGGTTGGCTGACTCGTTGCAAATGGCCTTTCAACAATCGTTACGATCTTCAATTTTCCCAACATTAAGGAAATTACCTTCAAAGGAATAAAATACAACTGTTGTATTAGGCTATAAGTGCACAAGTATACCAATCCTACGTGAAACAGTGAAGTGTAGAAAGACGCCTTGCAACCCTGAGCTTTCCAAGAACTCACTTTAATCCTTTGGGGTGGATTTGGGCGATCCATGTCTCTTTCATACTCAACCTGTCATACTTCGAGAAGAGGTGTGTATTCCAAACGCGGCAAAGAAATGTTTTATTAATATGAATGATTTCCTTGCATGAAACAAATAAAGCCTTTTGAATTCAATCGGAGTTTCCTCGGAATGGGAATAAATGCGTTTGCATTAATGTGTTAGTTTCCGTGAAAGCTTGTCTTCAGTTTCAATCATGCATTTGTTTCTTTAAACTGAAGGTGGAGCACCGTGGGAAAACAGTCCTATTAGAAGGAATAAACAAATTCAAAGCCAAATTTAACCTAAGCAGAAACGGAGGTGGGATGCCACGAATGTAGTTCTTATTCTGTATTTCATGATAAGGTAAATACAAAGATGAAGACAGTCACGTGATCTATTGCAGGGTTCTCAAGCCTCTTATCCATATATCCCAGACTTATGTAGTGCTGTCTCTAGCCTCCTGGGGATTACTTCATAAGTGAATAGAATCGGTAAACATTCGCTAGATACCATTAGTTTTTAAGTTCGTGGCCCTGATTGTAAAATACTGGTTCCTCAAGGATGCCTGGTTGAGAACCACTTAACACATCAGGTCACCTCCCGTAGGAGAATGTTAACACTGCGAGTTTTGGGGCCATGCGACCTCTTTCAAGTGTTGGAAACCTTCCGTCCTCAAAGGGTCTTGTTATCCGTGAAGTCATGTGGAATTATTCAGCTGAAGGGAGATTCCCCAAATCAATTTATTGATATTTAGATTTTTTTTTTGTGATCAGTGAGCACCGAACGCGTCTATATAGCTTGCTGAAGACCTTTTTTTTGCGTTTTAGGTTAATAAACAGATTTCATATTACAACTGGTAATTTTGAACACGTCCAACTCTCAACTCCTGAATGAGATTCAGGCCTTCCATATAATTTTCTTTCTTAAAGAATTTCATTCAAAAGAAGAATATCAACTTTGCAAGTGTTTGTATTACAGTCCTGTTATCGAACTTCAAAGAATTTTCCTGTCTCTCTTTAAGAATTTTATTCAAAAGAAGACTATCAACTTTTAAAATTTTTGTATTATAGTCCTGTTATCTAAATTATATATATATATATATATATATATATATATATATACACACATACATGTATATACATATATATATATATATATACATGTATATACATATATATATATATATATATGAATGTATATATGTGTATATATATATATATATATATATATATATATATATATTTGTGTGTTCATATATATGTATGTATATATATATATATATATATATATATATGTATGTATGTATGTATATATATGTTGGCATTGAGTAAAACTAAGTTGAAAGGGAGGGGTTTGTGTGAGTTTGGAAGTGTAGTTGGGAGTGTGTGTCTGCGCGTGTGTGTGTATCAGACAGAGATAAAGAGAGAGAGGGAGAGAGAGAGAGAAAGAAATCTACTATAATAAAGTAGTAACCTCTGTGTGTCTGTTTTTTGCTTGTTTGGTTGTTTGTTCACGATCTACTAGGGTTTGTAGGCCTCCATAACCATATATATTCTGATACCCTATTATTCCAGGTACTTGGATAAATATATTTCATTTAAAAAATATATATATTGTAGTTAGGGTTAATGGTTTAATTTAGGTGGTTTATGGTGTGGTAACACGCCACTATTGTAATGCCTCCTTAACTCGCGTAGCATTTTTGTGGCATAGGAATTGATATTATTAAACAAATCATTGTATGTGTTCATAAATGTTATTCATATTTGTGAAATTAATGTTGCCACAAACCATGATAGATTTTGTAAGAAGAAAACATGTAAATGTAAAATGATTGTATAATTTTTACCAAATATTGAAATATTGGTTATTTTCATTTAATTCTAGTGCAGGCGGAAATAGATTATTCACAAACTTCTCCTAGTTTTTTTTCAGAGAGCACCATATAAAGATAAATAAACGAGGTACGCTTCTTCACCTTTTAGTTGTAGACATTTATTGTCAATTTGGCTGGTTCATACATAAAGTAGCATAGGACAGCAAGGGTATTTAACGAGCTGGCTATGTGGAATATTCCTTCAGTCTGGAATCTGACTCAAGAGTTTTGCAACTCGAGTTTGGACTCATTAAGAACCAAAGGAAATTACCTTGAGGAATAATGAATTATACACACAAGCACAGAGCCACTGCATTCTGACCTTTTCCCTTGCGTTGTTGGTGGCTCGACGACCTGACCTTACCAAAGCCGTGTGCGTTATTATTATTTTTTTTCATCGGGTTGCAAATCAAGTCATCTGTGACATATTTCACACAGCCAAATAAAATCTTTCAATAAGAGCAATAAATATATATATATATATATATATATATATATACATATATATATATGTATAATATATATATACATATATACATACACACGAAATGAGACCGAACGCTTTCGTCTATTCAGACATTTTCAAGGTACAATTACAGAAAAAGAGACAAGTATATATACTCAGAGGGTAAGGTAGACCTCTCCCTGTGACCTATGGACTGTGAGTCCCGAAAGTTTGGTTTACAATTTTCTTGATAATAAAATCATCCAATATGTACAGTCCACGACTTATATTTAGATTATCAACAAATGTATCCTTGATCAGACTGGACTCTATGATATTTCTGTTCAAATAAGAATTACTCCCAACAATTACTTTAGCTCGGTCTCATTTCTGTTATTTTCTTAGTGGTTTTTCTAAATACTAGAATCACGCGTTCAAATTTATTTCTTCTGCACATATGTACACACACACACACACACACACACACACACACACACACACACACACACACACACACACACACACACATATATATATATATGTATATATGTGTGTGTGTGTGTGTGTGTGTGTGTGTGTGTATGTGTGTGTGTGTGTGTGTGTGTGTATTACCTATGTGAAAGCATTAAAGTAATAATAATAGAAAATTAAAAAGAACGAATGTGAGAAAAACTGAGATTATAAAAGGACAAATTAAAGACGAAAAGAGAAAAATGTGGAAAAGGAACTGGTAAAAGAAAAAGGAAATATGAAAAGGATAAAGAAAAATGAAAATGAAGGAAAGGAAAAATAAAGAAAGGGAGAAGATAAATGAAAAAGAAAGATAAGAAAAAAAGAAAGGGGAAAGGAAAAAGATGAGGCAGAAAAGGAAAAAAGAAAAACGAAGAACGATAGAAATACGGAAGAGGGAGGAGGAAGAGAAAATAGTAACTATAGAAATCGTAAAGGAGAAGATAAATATTAATAAAGGGAGAAAGACAAAGAAAAGAAAAGGGGAAGGGAAAAAAGGAAAAAGGAGAGGAAAGGTAGCGTAGAGTGAGAAAGAAACGTGTTCCGTCAAGGAGAAAAGGAAGAAAGAAAAAAGGAAGGAAGGAAGGAAGGAAGGAAGGAAGGGAGAAAGGAAAGATGGAGATGAAACCGCGCTGGATGAACCTGGAATAGAAACTTGTGGAGAAAAATAATACTTGGAAAGAAGAGAGTGGGAATGGGGTAGAGCAAGCCAAATGGAGGGAAGAACATGGAGGAAGAGGAGGAGGAGGAGGAAGAAGAGGTGGGATGGGGATGGAAGAGGAGGAGGAGAAGAAGCTGAGAAATTACATGGTGGGTGAGGAAGAGGTCGAAGATAACAAGGTACTGAGAAAAAGGAATAGAGAAGATGATGATGATTATATGGAAGAATATGAGGACAATAGGAAAGAAGGCAAGGAAGGAAAGAAAAAGAAGAAAAGAAAAAGAGGTTGGATAGAAAGACGAAGGGAAATAGAATTAGGAAAATATGAGGTTAATGATGGAGAAAGAGGAAGAAGCTGTTATTTAAGAGGGGGGGGGGATTGAGAAGGAGAAGGAAGTGGGGTAGGTCATAAGACAGCAAGGAAGAGGAAAAGAAGAAATGAAGTAGGACAGTAACCACGGGAAAAAGATGCGAGGAGAAAGAGAAAAAGAAATTGTAGGATAAATAAAAAAGACAGGGAGTGGTGAAGGGAGTGGACAACGGATAGTAGTAAGGGAGAAATAGAGGGAGGGAGGGAGGGAGAGAGGGAGGAAGGGAGAGGAAGAAAGAGGCAGAGAAGGAAGGAATGCAGGGTTTCAGTAGTAAGGAAAGAGGATGAGCAGGGGGCTACAGGGGTCGAATTTTTTTAAGGTAGTGTACACACACACACACACACACACACACACACACACACACACACACACACACACACACACACACACACACACACACACACACACACATAAGCGCACACAAACATAGACACAAATGTACATATACACAAACGCACACAAGCACAAATTCACACAAACGCACAAAACACACACAGACACACGCGCGTGCGCGCGCTCGCACGCTGAGTCTGTACAAAGTCTGTGACGAGAAGGTGTTTGGAACCAGAGCCTTGTTGATTACATTAACAGCATTTTCTCAGCGTGTTTCCAATTAGATTTTGCTGTTGCAGAGTGGGCGTTGGAGGGGAGAGACGGCAGAGGAGGGGGAGGAAAAACTGGGAGGAGAAGAAGAAGGAGGAGGAGGAGGAGAAGGAGGAGGAGGAGGAGGAGGAGGAAGAAGAGTAGATGGATGAAAGTAACCATGTAGTAGTGAGCTCTGAAACTATCGGTTGTTTTAAGAAAAGGTTAGACAACTATATGGATGGGGATGACTGGTGGCAATGGACATGGAACTGCCTAGTGTAGGTCTTATGGTCTCTTGCAGTCTCCTTCATTCTTAGTTTCTCATGTGAGGTAAGGGACGGATACAGGGTGGGGGGAGGACACTAAAACAAGGAGTAGGATGGGGTAGAAAAGGATATGAAACTGATGAACGAATAAGGAGGCGGAGGAGGAGGAAAGGAGGAGGAGGAGGAGGTGGAGGAGGAGGAGGAGGAGGAGGAGGAGAAAGGGAGGAGGAAACGCGTAACATGATAAAAGGAGACCGTAGTGGCAGGAATAGATGAAAGATGTACAAAATAAGAAAAAGAAATTCAAGAACGGGAAAATAACAAAGGGGAAGAAAACGAGGACGTGGAGGAGAGGAAGGAGGGAAGGAAAGAGAGAGACTGAGTAGGAGAGGAAGCCTCAAGTGGGGAAGAAGATACGACAGAACTCTGTGGAAGAGAAGAACGTGCAAGAAAGAAAAAAAAAATGGAAGCGCGAAGAGTAACTTCGCGTGGCATGGAGAGGTTCGGAGTTTTCGTCGAGATGGCGCTGCGGTCACAAGGAAGTGTCCCGACTGACTGTCAACGGTGCCAGAGAAAGATTTCGTTCCTTGACAGAAGCTAGACGGGCACTTCATCCTGTATTCAATTGGATGTATCATCGGCTCTTTAACAGGATACGTCGTCGCTGTTTCAGTTGGGTCAGTAGTTAGTATTCCAGCTGGACACGCCATCATTATCGAAGAACATAAGAGTGGAGGACACTACAAGAGACCATAAGGCCTACACTGGGGAGTTCCATGTCCCTTAGAACATATAATCTCTGTCCATAAAGTTATCTAGCCTTCTAGTAAAACAAACAATAGTTTCAGCGCTCACTACATCATGGTTACTAAGTCTATTCCAATTGTTAATCACCCTGTTGGTGAACCAGTTTTCATCTATTTCCTTCTTGAAAAGATTTGTCATCAGCTGGGGATGTAATAGTTGTTCCAGTTCTTGGATACGTAACTGATGTTGTTCCAGTCCTTGGATACGTAACTGATGTTGTTCCAGTCCTTGGATACGTAACTGATGTTGTTCCAGTCCTTGGATACGTAACTGATGTTGTTCCAGTCCTTGGATACGTAACTGATGTTGTTCCAGTCCTTGGATACGTAACTGATGTTGTTCCAGTCCTTGGATACGTAACTGATGTTGTTCCAGTCCTTGGATACGTAACTGATGTTGTTCCAGTCCTTGGATACGTAACTGATGTTCGCACTGAATAAATGATCACCGTTCCAACTGGGTACGTAATCAACATTTCATATGGATATATATTCACTGTTTTAATTCGATATGTAATTGATGTTTTAGATTGACACGTAACCGACGCCCGAATCATTTCGAAAGTGACGTAATTATTTTTTTTTCTTTGGTTAGCACTAAATGGCTTCATTCACTTGAGGGACTGAAATAAGTCAAATCGGAATCTCGATGGAGTCTGTAGATTTTGTCACCATTCGGGATAGATGAAGAAGAATGTAGCGTGAATTAATTGTGTAATGTAATTCTGTAACTTCTGTCTACGGGTGTTTCGCCACGTGAAACCTTCAGGAGTTCAGCATAAAGGGTTAATCCTGTTTTGGCTGTAACTTCCATTTAAGATTTGTACTTGTACATGTGCTCTAGTTGCAGCCAGACCATTTCATTCACTTGGGGTTAAAACTACAGCGCCGTGGTCTCCCACTCGCTTCGTTTCTCAGCAGTGAGTGCTTCCTGCCCCAACAGTTCCTAGAGCACATAACAGGACAAAGGTGACGGCTTCGGCCGCAGCTAGTGATGTATATTCCTCACCTCCTTTGCAGCTCAGCAAAGGGAGAAACTCTGGACGATGCTTTTCGAATTCACATGCGACTCGTATACTTGTTCTATCTGTCGGTAGGTAATTTCATTTAGCTGAGGACAGAGAAAACAGATCGCATGAAATTGAGTGGAATAGAAATAACATTTACTAGTGGACCTGTCACTTGATAGAGTACTGGATTACCAGTACGGTGGTGCCGGCAGTACCTAGTTCGAATCCTGCCCAGGGCGCTTCGGGTCGTTACTCCGACTCTCGTGGGCGGGGAGTTGGGGTGTGTGTGTGTGTGTAAGGTCATAGCATTACCCATAGATCGGTCATACGAGCTCTGAGCTCTCTTCCGGGAGGGAAATAGCTGTCGATCACGAATCCAACACGTGATCCAAAAGACCAAGGTGACTAAGAGAGAAAAGAATCGTAGTGTAAACATACATGACACCAGACACTATGAGAGACGCAGGTACTTTAAGATTTTATCTTTTTAATTTTATTTCATCTTATTAAGCTAAAAGGACGGAAGGGATAATACGATTCCATTGCAGCTCCTTCTCACCAGCGAAGATTTCATTGTCAAAAAAGGAAACTATGAGAAGAGGAATGCGATATTGGGTTATAACCTTCATACACAGACTTGTCATAGGCTTCACCTTCATCTCCTCTGTTAAAGGGCTATCACACTGGGCTATGTTTCCTCCGACATCCTACCTCCAACCTCCATTTGAATGATAAAAATATGACTTCGCTAACAGAAGTCTAGACTTTTCAAGGAACATTTCAATAGTATGTCTAATATTCGTATAGGTTTACGATCTTTTAGTTCATTATTCAGCTTTGTTATATATGACAGAAAGATAATCTTATATTTGGAAATTTGAAATATAAGATAATATAACCAAAGTCGTTTTTATTCAAACGAAGTCTCAACTGTCGGCGATGGAGAAGTCCGTGGAATCCCAGTGTGGAACGTCTTTAGCCATAAAGGGTCACACAGCTGTATGGCATCGTATGGTGCCAACTGTGATAAAATGATGATGATGATAGCAAGAAAAATGATAATGATAAAAAATATAATAATAATGATGATGATGGTAACAATAATAATGATAATAACAATAATGATAACAATGATAATGATGATGATGATGATATGATAATGATAATGATAGCACTAAAATGATAATAATAATAATAATAATAATGATGATGATGATGGTAACAATAACAATGATAATAACAATAATGATAGCAATGATAATAATAATGATGATGATGATGATGATGGGAGGATAAAGAATGAGTGAAGAGTAGGAGGAGTAAAGAAAAAATTCCATCATTATGTAAACAGGAGTGAGTAGTGAGACAGCAACACGGACGTAATTTCAAGTAAGAAAAAATCAAGACGAAAGTACGAAGATGGATGTTGTGCTGCAAGAGAAAGATTTTCTCATTCTGTGAACTGGGAGCTCCGGCTACTACAAAGATTCGTTTCGTATAAGGAGCTCCCGTTGCTCCGGTGGGAAACACCATTTCGAGATGAGGATCCGGTTTCCGAAAGATAATTTCCATTGCTTTGAGGGTTAACATGCGCAAACACCTATAAACACATGCATTCACATGCGTATAGGCACACACACACGCACGCGTACACACACACACACACACACACACACACACACACACACACACACACACACACACACACACACACACACACACACACACACACACATATATATATATATATATAATTGTGTGTGTGTGTGTGTGTGTGTGTGTGTGTGTGTGTGTGTGTGTGTGTGTGTGTGTGTGTGTGTGTGTGTGCGTGTGTGTGTATACGTGTGTATTTGTGAGAAAGAGAGAGAGGTGTGATAGGTAGAGAGAAGATGGAAGGAGAGCGGTAGTGGGGCAGCGTCCATTGTAATTAAACTACAGACCCGTAGAACTCTTTTCACGTGTCTATGAAGAGACCCATTCTATCTTCCTTATTTAGTTTAGGTCTAGAAGATGTGGAAGACAATGGGTGAGTGTTGTTATATTTTCAGCACCTTTGTGAGGCTAATAGGGAAACGTTAGGGAAGTCTCTGCTGCAGAAGGCCCATAAAGACGATAAGAATATCTATACTAAACCAGAATTTCGCCCTTACATAGAAATATTATTACTGTACAGCTGAACATAAAAGAAATGAAGGGTAGAGACTTCATAGAAATAGTAGACAAAGACTTAATCACTTTCTCCACAAACACTAACCGCTGGGCCTTTGAGATGGTAGACAAGCAAAAGAAGATCCCATGCCAATGCAAAATTTCTTGCAGAGCGGCCAAAGAGGTCGAAATATTACTGATCTACAGCTACACATAAAAGAAATGAAGGGTAGAGACTTCATAAAAATAGTAAACAAAGACTTAACCAGTTTTTCTACAAACACAAAGCGATGGGCCTTTGTGATTGTAGACAAGCACAAGAGGATCCCATGCCAAAGCGAAATTTCTTGCAGAGCGCCCGAAGAGGTCAGGTCTCCCAGAGGAATCGTGTTCGACCAGGAGATCAAGGGGGTCTGTCACATTGTCGAGGTCTCGGATTCTTCTTCATCGCAAGATACGTTTTCGTTCTCTTTTTCTCTCTTTCATTCCCTTTCATCCCCCTCCCCCTCCACCTCCTCTCCAGCTATCTCTTTTCCATTTTACTTCTTTTCCCTCTCCCTCTCTTCCTTCCCATTTCTCCTCCTTCTTCCCTTCCTCTCACTCGTCCTGCTCTTCCTACCCACCTGTCCTCCTCTTCCTCCTTCTCCTCCTCCTCCTCTTCCTCCTCCGCCTGTTCCATTCGTTTCTTCTTCCTTTTTCTATTTTCCTGTCACACTTCTCTTCTTCCTTCTCCTTCTTTTTTTCCTATTCTACCCTTCTCCTCCTCTTCCTCTTCCTCCCCTCTTCCTCCTCCTCCTCTTTCTCTTCTTCCCCCTCTTCCTCCTCCTCTTCCCACTTCTCCTCCTCCTCCTCTTCCTCCTCCTCTTTCTACTCCTCTTTCTACTCCTCTTCCCGCTTCTCCTTTTCCTCCTTCTTCTCCTCCTCCTCCTCCTCTTCCTCTTCCTCTTCCTCCTTCTCCTCGTCTTCCTCCTCCTCCTTCTCCTCCTCCTTCTCCTCCATCTCTTTCCCCTCCTCCTTCTCCTCCTCCTCCTTCTCCTCCTTCTCCTCCTCCTTCTCCTCCTTTGCCTTCCTTCCTCTCATCCGTCTCTTCTTACTCTTATTCTTATTCTTTTCACCTACTTTCATCTTCCTCCTCCTTTTTTTTATTCTTCTCTTCTTCCCTCTTGTATTCCCCTTTTTCTGTTCTTTACCCCTCCTCCTCTTTTTCCTCTCTCTCATCCTTCTTCTTCTCCCTTTCCTCTTCTACCTTCCTGAGCTCCTTCTATCTCTTCTTTTCCTTCTCTCCTCTTTTTTCCTTCTAATGACCTTCCGCTTTCTCTTATTCCTCCGCTTTTCTTTATTTTTTCCTCCTCTTCCTCCTCCTCCTCCTCCTCCTCTTCTCCCTCTTCTCTCCCTCTTCCTCTTACAACTGGTTGGCCTTTGGGACTTCTAGCCTTCTTGGATACATGAGGTATAATATGTTGTTTCTTTTAAATGTGTTCCACCCGATGTTATCTCTCTCTCTCTCTCTCTCTCTCTCTCTCTCTCTCTCTCTCTCTCTCTCTCTCTCTCTCTCTCTCTCTCTCTCTCTCTCTCTCTCTCTCTCTCTCTCTCTCTCTCTCTCTCTCTATCTCTCTCTCTCTCTCTCTCTCTCTCTCTCTCTCTCTCTCTCTCTCTCTCTCTCTCTCTCTCTCTCTCTCCTTTCTCTCCTCTCTCTCCTATTACTCTTCTCCTCTCTCGCCTCTCTCTCATCTCTCTCATCTCTCTCATCTCTCTCCTCTCTCTCCTCTCTCTTCTATTACTCCTCTCTCTCCTCTCTCTCTGCTCTCCCCTCTCTCTTTTCTTCTTCCTTCCTTCGATCGCCTCCACTTCCATTTCCTCGCCACCCAATATCCTCTCTCCGTTAGCCTTCCTCTCTTTACCATTGTTTCCCCTTTCCGGACCTTCAGTCCTCCTATCCAACCGACTTCCTATCGTTCTATTTCCTCTTCCCGTACTCCCCCCCCTCCCACCTATTTTTCAATCCTCTTTTTACCTCCTCTCCCCTCTTTTTTTTTTAATCCTTGCACCCTCCGAACCCTCTTCCAGCTCTCTTCCTTTCTCTTCCTCTCTTTGTCTTTTTCTTCTCCCACGTTTACTCTTTTCTGCATTCCCTCCCACTCTCTCTTTTCCTCTTCCCCTGCATCTTTCTTTCATTACCTATCCTCTGTAAACCTTAATCATTCTATCATTATATCCTATCCAATCATAATTGTACTCTTTTTCCTTCTATCACATTCTACTTCCTTCATTTATTTCAATGTTACTTTAATATTACTTTCTTTTCTTCTTCCCTTTTATTTCTTTCCTTTCACTCTTTTTCGTCTCCTTATTCTTCCTTTTATCATATTCTACCTTCTTCATTTATTTCATTGTTACTTTGATATTACTTTCTTTTTCTTCTTTCCTTTTATTTCTTTCCTTTTACTCTTTTTCGTCTCCTTATTCTTTCCCCTCTGGTCTTCCTTTCCCGGCTTTTCCCTCTTAAAGTTTGTGTTATGCATTTTGGGAAAGATTGTCTGTTTCGAGCATTTCCAACTTCACACTTTCTCCTCTTCCTTCTCCTCGTTCTCCTCCTTATTTTTCTTCTCATTTTCTTTCTACCCTTTTTCACCCTTATCACCTTCCTCCTCCCATTCCTTTTCTTGGGTCTAGGACAACTGGCCGCAGAAAACTGACCGCTGGAGACTGTCCGCGG
>NC_134782.1:49556251-49561251 GCF_046742065.1 Oratosquilla oratoria
TTCTCAGTAGCATGCTATTTGCTTTTGCTTCTTCGTTTGAGTAGAAACTACTTCGGTCACGATCTTTTGTTTTTTAAATTTCCAAATGTCAAATTACTCTTGCGTCTCATAGTGAGAAGCTGAAAGATGAACTAAAAGAAGTTCAGCCTATAGGAATGTTAGAGACACTGTAGGGATGTTCTTGTGGAAGTTTAGAATATCATAACAGAAGTCGTTTTTACTCACACATAATAGTAAATGCAAGTAGCATGCTAGCCAATTGTGCCGCTAACTTTAGTCTTCTTACGGTTATTTTTTCTACCAAATGCTCCATTTCTTCTTGATGCTTATCTTTAACCAATGAAAGGTACATCTACTATTAGTAATTATTTTTTCCAATGAATGTTGTATCACATTTTGGTGATTGTTTTAATCAGTGACCGTTACACCATTTCCCAACGTTTTTTTTTTTCTTTTTTTTTTTTACCGTTTATATCTGCTTCTGATATTTTCAAAATTACCTCTCTCTCAGAGATCATAAGAACATGACCTAAGAATGAGGGAGACTATAAGAGACCATAAGGCTTATACTAGACAGTTAAACGTTCGTTACCACCTATCACCCCCATCCATAAAATTATCTCACCTTCTCTTAATAGTTTCAGCGCCAACTACAATTTTACTAACTATATTCCTTATATCTCATTTACCACCTCATAAATGTGATATTTCTCCTTATCCCCATCACCTCCTTGTACAATTGTACCCCTTTTGGAATAAACTTAGTAACCAAGTAGTAAGCGCTGAAACTATCAGTTGTTTTAAGAAGCGATTAGACAGCTTTATGGATGGGGATGACAGGTGGTAATGGACATTGAACTGCCTAGTGTAAGCCTCATGGTCCCTTGCAGTCTCCTTTATTCTTATGTTCTTATGTTCTTTGCTCACTTGCCTGTTTCCTTCCATGTCATCTTCCCCTTCCACCGTTCTCTCGTCTCCCTGTATCCTTCAAGATTTACATCCTTTTGCCATAACACTGCCTTCTCTTCCTCGTCCCCTTTTTCCCTTCGCCTTCTCCTTCTCTTCGTCTTGGTCCAGACTCGTTTGCAACGCACGCTCGCACTCCCTCGGATCTCATGTCGAAAGTAGATTAGGAATCATACTTGGAATTGGAACTCGTACCTGGAATTGGAAGCGGTTCTCGTCTCTGTAGACGTCAAGGGTTGGTCCCTTAGGATTTACTGATTCCCTAATGGGGGGCTGGAGCGCCCTCCATTCGGGAGGTAACTCACAATTTGCAAATGAATTTCTGTCCCCCCCCTTTTTTTTTTTTTTTTTGTGTGGAGGGAGGTATATGACCTATCCTAGGTCGTACCTGTGGATATAGTAATCCATTTCAAATAAAATCCATTTCAAAGAAACTTTTCGTGAAGATGATATATGTATATATATTTTCCTTTTATTGTGATACGTTTTTAATTTCATTGAATAACTTTAGGTATCTATACCTCTTCATCAGCAGAGTTTGCCTTTAGTATTGTTCTTATGTCTTCTTATTTCCTTCTTTTTCTTATTTTATCTTCACTCTCTTCTTTTTATCATTTTTTTTATTAATATTGTCCGCTTGTCTTTCTTATTATTTTTTTTTCCAAAGTGACATTGTACTCATTGTTTGGTAGACGAGACGATGCAAACTGAGTTGCAGAGGGCGGGTTGAGTGATGGAAAGACGTTTGGAAATAGGCAAAAGAGTTGAATAAAGATATAATGTCACAAACTCCCGCTCACAGAGATGTTAGGACGGTGCCCCTCACAGTGGACTTGGTTCAATTTCGCCGGTGGCAGAGTTCAAACCGGCAACCCCTCGACCTTCTCCGCAAGTAACGACGCCCTAACCCCCAAAGCCCAATGAGCTTCCTTGAATACAATTGTGATGAGGTTAAATTTGTGCTGTACATTTTGTGCTTCTTATTTATAATTGATAGCCACGATATTGCTCTCATTAATATTTGGAACTTAAAAACCTGTTTTTATATATGAATTAAAATACTTTTTAGTTTGTATTTGGCCTAAGCTTTTTTCTACTCTGAACTTTTACTATGAAATGGCTACCTCCTATATTTATCTTATTCAGAGCAACAATATCGTTAGCAGCTTTACTTTCATCATCTATTATGGAATCTATTTCATTTTCTGCTAATCCGTCTTCAAGTTCATGTACGATGTAAAGATAGCAGTGTTCTTAAAGGAAAGCGTTCATTATTATGTTATATATCTCTGCAAAAAATACAAGAATATCATAAAGAAGTTATTGATTGCCATAAGCAAAACTTTCAAGTATTTTCTTTAAACCAGGTGTTATTGCGGGCGTCTGAGCCTGATAACAGCTATACATATATGCTCTTCATTGATGAACATTTTATATGTTTTTGTATTCATAACCTTGTATCCTTGCCTAGCCCAACGTGAAATGTGCTTGTAAAGCAAACATCTAATGTAGTAACTCACATGATTGTCAACCCAAGTTCGCCCGAGAGCAGGCCTGGTAGTCTGTACCATGCGCAGTTCCTTGAAAATGTTCTAGCAGATATCATTAGTTAATATAAATATATTGTCTTTAGGGTTTTATTTAACCCGGTACAGTCTGTTGTAGGTTGTTAGCTTCGCTACTACTAACACTTCAGTAAGTCGCTTTTTCATCTGTAGGCCCCATGTCTCTTCCTTAACTTAATCTTTAGTCCAGTTCCATTAATCAGTTTGAAGGTCAATTAAACGTATTTTTCTTTCCTTTTTTCTTCACTAATAAGTTACACTTGATTATTCAAGCTACACCAAGGGACTCCCACCTGGGATCCTCTTACACCCACCAAGCCAAGTCTGCTCCGACGTCACAATTTAATTCATCCAATAACTTTGAACGTTACAAATAAGTACCACCCTTTTAGGGCGTGACTTTACCTCCATGCACCAATAATTTTTCTCCTCCCCCACCCTTTTCTCCAATCAGAAAGACTGTTATAGTGTCTCAAGCAATATTGTTTACGCAAGCAATTTGTCGCAAGCAGAACGAACTCCGTGATTACATTTTGTCACATCAGCACCTTTGATCGCCACTCCTACCAATGTTTACAAATACAAGACGGTAAGCTAGAATATGCAACTCAGCAACTTGCAGTTGCCCATTGTATCATAACAACCGAATATAAAATGTACATATCGTTTCAACTACCCCTCGACCTACCTAAATGTCTACTTCTATCTACCGGCCTCTTACATAGGTTAAGTTCCGGTGTCAGTAGTAGGGCCTGTATATTTTCTCTGCATTTATGAATATGTTCACTCCTCTCCTCTTTATTTCTTCAGCCTGACTTGTTATTCCCCTTGTTTACACACCTTTAGCTCTTTATTATTAAAATTTGAATTTGTAAATTTCTCACTTAGACAACACAATTTGCACAAACCTTAATCTATTCGTCATTTCATTTACAATTCTACAAGTTCAAATTGGTAAAATTTCTTTCTGAAGAAATAATCTTCACAGTACACGTCTACCAAATTATTAAAAGATCATAATAAAAAAACAAAACAAATTACGTCATATGTCCCACATCTAGCACTGTTAAATCCTTTATCTAGATGATAATATTCCCAGCTATTAAAGGGATGCTCAAACATCACTTTTAACAAAGAAAAATGTAAAATTCTAATAAACAACTCACCGACTGTGTGACAAGAAATCATAATTTACATTTTAATCAACAACACCCCCTTCCCAACATCTCCCCTACCTCTTCCCCACCTTCCCCTTTCACCCTCCTCCTCCTCCTCATCTTCTCAGAGAATCCAAATACACTTCTAAGGTTTCCAGAAGTCTCCTCTGCCCCCCTCCTCTCCACCGCCTCTAGTTCCTTCGCCTTCACATCTTCTACGTGACGCTTTTACTAGAGACTCGCTTGGACCACAAAGGCCGCGTTTGGTGTAAGAGCCTCTGGTTTTATGGTGTAATATGTACCATGAGCAAGCACTTTCGTTTCCTAGGTGCCTCCAGGTACCACGGAGTGTTAGTGTCACTTGTGTCCCCAGGATTTTTTTTTTTTTTTTTTAAGGTTGAGGTAGACAATGTACATACATGCATACATACATACATACATACATACATACATACATACATACATACATACATACATACATACATACATACATACATACATACATACATACATACATATATGCATACATACATACATAAACCGAGTGCGGAGAAACTGAACTGAACATTGACTATGTCCTAAGCTCGTGCCCGCTTTCAACCAATTTAGACAACATTGACCTGGTCAAAATTAACCAAAGAACACTTGAATGGCTGTCTGTCTGGCGTGATAAGCTATGATGATACATACATACATACATACATGCACATATACATACATACATACATACATACATACATACATACATACATACATACGTATATCCATACATACACACATGTATACATACATACATCTATACGTTCATACATGCATGCATACGTACATACATACATACGTACGTACGTACATACATACATACATACATACATATACATACATCCATACATACATACATACATACATACATACATGTATACATACAATACATACATACATAGATACAGGAGGGCAGACAGACAGAAACATGCATACATTCATGAATACTTATAAGGGTTTCCCATAGATCAGTGGTTTTCAACGTCTCGGCAGTGGAACCACTATGAGCCCATGGAGGTTCACAGTTGGGGTCGCAAAGCGAAAGACACTAGCGGTTAGTGGACGAAAAACGATAAAATTTACTGCTGAAGTCATCTCCAGAAGTTTAACGAATAGCAATTCAATCACGGGGTGCATGTGAAATTAGTTTGAGAGCCTCAGACTTAGAAGAATAGAGTCTGCTGGTGGGACCTGGAATTGGGGTATAAATCGTCATCAGCAGCAAAAGTGTGTGGTGCTATGTCATCTTACTCTACTTACCCACGAAGGCTTC
>NC_134782.1:49568751-49586251 GCF_046742065.1 Oratosquilla oratoria
GGAGATTGAAGGGGAGCGTACAAGGATGGGAACCGATAAACACAGAGACTAGAAGATGCCCCGAAGGTTTGCTAGGTTAGACTGATTTCGCCCTGTCTATTCATGAGGCCTTTTATCTGGCTCGCGTTATATATTCGAAGTAAATACAGGGTCGCCTAAGGAGAGGGAAAGATGATTAGTAACTACAAGTATTTGTTCAGAAAGTCCAGTTTATGCAGATGACAAAAACGAATCAAGGGAGTTTTCTTCTTCAATCAAGTGGCACTCTCTAGTGCTTTCGTAATTAGAGTGGCAGCCAAGTTGTGAAATTTAATGTTTTAGTGGAGAGAGGTCTTAGTGTTGCATGGCTAATGGATACTAGTTCACTGTGTTCCTAAAATAAGTTTGGGTTCTATATCACTAAATCCACGTTCTTCATGTTGTTTACTATATATCAAACATTGAATATCTTTCACTTACTCTGACAAGTACCTGTAGCTTTAATCAACTTTGTTACTTGTGTATATACCGGTGTAACTAACTATTGGTTCTTTATCTAAATCTAAACAGTCAAACCGTGGGACGAGCTATGTCACTTCTAAATATAGAATCAATATGCCTAATGATATTGTGACCCTTCGTTTTACCCTAATTTATTATCCACATAATTATGTTATTCATATATTCACATAATATCCGCATATCCACATTAATATGCACATATTATCCACGTGTAAATATCGATTATCAGGTCGTCAAAAAGTAGTCGGGTGCTCAGAGTCAGCGAACAAGGATGGCTAGTCTCCTTTTTGCGACAGACAAAAACATTAGACTTAGTGCATTGGGCCATTTAGATTAAAGAAATCGTCATTATAAATACCTTCTAATGACACTCAGCCTTAATTACTATTACCCATTACTAACTCATAGTTTTGCCTCTTTCCTGTTCATTAGGACCGTAATTAATGTTCACAACGACTTAGTTTTTTTATATTTTTCGATTCCCCTAAGCTTCATTTTGCTCTGAATTCAAATACTGTTAAGCATTACGAGGAATTAATACAACTTTGGTTAAACTGACAGGAATAGGAACTCGCCGCTAACCCAAGAATTCTTTTCCACTGTTGGTTTCTCAAATATTAACGTACTTACAGCTTACTTAGGTTAACTGAATAATAATTTTTCTTTTAACTGTAAACTAAGCAACATGCTCAACTTATTCGCTGATGCAAACTCGAGTTTAAAGTTTCATCCAACTGCCAAAGAACTCAGAAGAACTCTGGATGGGCCTTAAGGTGCCCTGCTTGAAGTTAACGAGGGTACTTAGAAGTCTAGCAGCAGGAGCTTGAGAGGCAGCAGGTGAACGTGTGAAGTGTTTCTAGTAATGGCTGGTTGGTGGGATGGATTAAGATATTTTAATCTCGGGTAGAGGAAAGGAGAGACACAGAGTGACCCCCCCCCACACACACAGACACTCACCTCCCCCCCCACACACAGACACTCACCCCCCCCCACACACACATGAAGCACATGGGATATATATATATGTATATATATATATATATATATATATATTATATATATATATATATATATATATATATATATATATACACCGTCCTAGCCTTCCAATAGGGGGGAGTTTGTGACGTTAAATCATATCATGTATATATATACATATATATATATATATATATATATATATATATATATATATATATATATATATATGCAAAGAAATCACAAACAACACGTGATTCATAAAATATACAAGTAACCACTACGAAAAATGAGAACTTGGTAACCGAACGTTTTCGTTTGGTTCCCAAGTTCTCATTTTCCTAGTGATTACTTGCATATATATATGTATATATATATATATATATATATATATATATATATATATATATATATGTGTGTGTGTGTGTGTGTGTGTGTGTGTGTGTGTGTGTGTGTGTAGACAGAAAGAGAGAAAGAGAGAAAGAAAGGGAGAGCGGAGAGAGAGACCGACAGAGAGAGACTGAGAGAGTGGCAGGAGAGGTAAGAAAGGCAGTCCAAATTTAGATATACTCGTATTAAAGTGGCAGAGGAAGAAGAAATAGAAAATGAAACGAGGAAAAAATGAAAGTAGAAGATAAGTTTAGAGCTGCTCAAAAAAACAGTCCTCCAATAAGACAGATTACAAAGGATTACAAAGACGGAGCATGCCGACAGGAGACCTTTTGGTCCATATCTAGGTCGGATGCGAAAAAAATCATAATAATAATAATAAAATAATAAATGAAAACTATAATAATGTAAATAACAAATGAAATACATAAATAAATGCATGGGTATAGTTAGATAATAAACATACAGGTAAATAGTAATAAATTGACATATTATTAATGATAAATGAAAATTAGACAGACAAATGATAACAAAACAACAGATCAACGAAAAGGGAGTACAATTGAACCTCGGGTAACAAACGCCCATAAGATTAGTTAGTAAACCAGCTTCGCGAACAATTTCTGTCTCTGTTAACGAACGATACTTCGGTGTACGAACAAACGCGTACACCTAAACACACAACCCCATCAGCTCAGCAGTGCTTTGGCGCGTTTGCCTCGTAATCGTTTCGGTTTACGAACGTTTCGGTTTAAGAACGGAATTATGGAATGGATTAAGTTCGTTATTTGAATTTCCACTGTATAAGGATGTTTTTAGAAGTGAAGTTGAAGAGACCTTGCTAGAGGTAAGGACATAAAGTAGAAAGTGTAAGTATTGATTCAGAGAACTGGTGACTAGATTTGTGACCAGATGAAAAGTGTGAACAAATATTTTCTAGCTTAGTAAATTGAATGACTAATGAAAGAAGAAAGAACAGAACATACTTGTGAGCAAAACCGGGGAGGTAAAGGGAAAGTAGAAAGAAAGAAAACCCAACATTACTCTGCGACAAGATAGAAGTGAACGAAGTACACAGAACACTCAATTAGATTTTGAGGTATGACAGGAAGACATCACATATCCAGCTCACAGACCTGCGGTCTTGAAAATGAAATTGAAAGAAAGGAGGAAAACCAGCAAAGCGACATCAGAAACCTTCTAAGATATTTTCCCTCAACGTAAATAAAGTTCTGCCGCGAGATGGAGGGAACGCGATCTTCTTTGTAGGACGAAGTTAACTTGCCAAGATTGTGTCCGGGACGTTTCCTAAGATCAAAGACTTTATGGGTGTCTTGGAAAGGGCGGAGGGCCGGAGGGAAGAGGGGAACACACGGTCAGATAGACGGGCAAAGAAACAAACAGAACAAGGAGAGGAATGAAATTTGGCAACCTGGCTGGCAAGGAGCCCAGAGACCCCCCTCCTTTTTTTTTTTTTTTTTTTTTTTTTTTTTTTTTTTTTTGACTCTGGGGCGTTCTCCATAAGGCTGAGGACCAACCCAAAAGAAAAATAACTGTTAATCCAATTGCGGATCTCACCCTTAAAAATCTTCAAGTTATAAGAAGTTATGTAGTTCAGGTCAGAAGTTTGTTTGTCTTAGCCGAAAGACAGAACCTCTATTATATTTCCCTGAATACTAACATGAACTCTCAGGTACTGGAGGACCGAAATATGTTTTTTTTTTTTTTTTTTTTTTTTTTATTTATTTATTTATTTATTTATTTTTATATTTTTTTTTTGTAAGATGGTGTCTCCTTTCGAGATAACATGCAACTCGTTATTTGGTGGTATTGTGGTCATAAAAACATTATTCTAATCACAAAACAAAGATATGCGTACTTCATTGTTTATGTTTTGAAATAAAAGAGTGGTCCCCCAAAACAGATGCAAAACTGTGAAATGTGATTTGGCTTTTACTCTTTTTCTCTTCAGCATTCTTGAAAAAAAATCTTCATTGTTTTGGGTGGAAGGTACTGCTCCTAGACCCCACTAAAAAAGAAAAAAAAAAAAAAAAAGTTCATTTATTAGACCCATGACGTGACCATGACATACAAAACTTCTTGGATATGAATGTATAAAAGGATTTGGTTAAAAAAAATATTCAAAAGACTTGCCCAAAATTATACAATAAAAAAAGATGGGGGTAGCTATTCTTCATTATGGAAATTTCCTTGGCTAGTATATTTTGGTCTCTGTGGTTTTCCCACTGTAGAGAAAGAAAATAGAATACTTTTTTCTTTTTGACTCTTCCACTATTTTCTTTCGTTATTCTTTCCCCTGCCTACTATTCCTGAATATATTACTTCTTTTCTATTTCTTTCATCCCCCGCCTCCGTTGATTTGCATAGCCTCTTTCATTTTTCGTCTCGATGTATACAAGGAAACAAAAAACATAGACAAATTACGTGTCTTATGGTACTGTTTTCAGTTTGATTTGCTCTTATTCATAACCTAAGATTCCCTTAGGTCTAGCAAATATTCACCGTGTGAGAGAATCGCATGCAAACACCTACACAAACACACACACACACACACACACACACACACACACACACACACACACACACACACACACACACACACACACACACACACACACACACACACACACACACACACACACACACACACACACACACACACACACATACATACACACGACTCGATGGCGCAGTTGGTAGAGACCCAGACTGTCAGTACGGCGGTGCCGGCGGTACCTAGTTCGAATCCTGCCCAGGGCTGAAATTATCTTGATATCGCTGCGCTTCGAGTCGTTACTCCAACTCTCGTGGGCGGGGAATTGGATGTGTGTGTGCGTGTAAGGTCATAGCATTACCCATAGATCGGGAAATAGCTGTCGATCACGAGTCCAACACGTGATCCAAAGACTAAGGTGAAACCAAGGTGAATCACAATCACACACATATAAACTCACACACACGCTCGCACACACATACACACGCACACACACACTCTCACACACATACACACGCACACATACATGGACGTGCGCATAGGCAAGAGCACCTACTCGTACTTGAACACACCCACGCAATGTTTGTCTTGCAACAAGTTTGAAAATTAAATTTACGGTGTTGAAAGAAAATCCCCCACGCCTAAACAGAAATCCCAAAGTGTATTTGACTTTCGTGATTACACCAACACAAGTCCATAAAACTCGTGGTTACAACTTGATCTACCCATTCATGAGGAGCTTTGTACATTCTCAAATAAAGGAAAATAGGGTGAAATGAATGGCAATCTGTGTTAGGAGTTAGAGGAACTGTGTTAGGTTCATGACATGAGTGGTTATGAGATCTGGTTCACCAAAGACACGATTGCAAGAGGGAATAAGTATATCAGAATCACGAGTTTGATACTATTATGGTTTTGGGTGTATCTATTAACTGATTGGCGAGATAAACACCATATGAGGACGGAGCCTTTATTTGTACGACGTTTCGCTTATTACAGCTTTTTCAAGTACAAGTTGAGATACAAATGCTTGAGATTAGATAAGGGGAAAGGAGGGAACGGGGAGAGAAATTATTTGTCAACAAAGTAGCCGCCTATAAAGATTGAATATCTACGTGGTTGAATGGGGTACAAAACAGACAAAAATAATGAGAAGTAAGTACGAATACAATATAATCATGGAAATCAGACTATGAATAGAATCAAGACATATTAAACTACGGATACGGATGAAGATATGGACAGGAATATTGCCATACGCTTTGGCGTGTCAGTATGCATAACTAAATTAGACAGGGCCCGCGTCGAATTCACTTGGGATTGACAGATGTCAAATGGACAGGTCAATACAGAACGTATGAACTGAACGCTGAGAACGGAAAGGGAGACCTGAATATTTCCTGTAACATTTGTTTGTTATCACATTATGTTCTTTCTTTTGAATGTATATATATTACACGAATATGTGGACTTGGGAATGGAAGCTAAATAAATCCATGTGCAAGTTTATGGATATATATTTGTTTATTTTCTTACACGAATCTTAAGGATAACTCGTCTGCGAATGCCCGTTAATGTGCCTGAGGCTTTGTTGATTCGCCTCTATGTCTCTTCGTCCAGTGAACATTCAGTGGATAGCACAAAGCCGAGAGGATTGAGTTTTGTTGTCACTTGAAGCTCAGAGTTGTAAATGTTCATTATCGGGTCCTTGGAACGAGGGGAGCCACTCCTTTGATAAAGTACTTTGGTTTTGTCTATGCTGATCACAACCCCAAGAGGTCCATATTGGATTCGTCTAAGATTAAACAGACTTCCATCAAGCTTATGTATATGTATGAACATATATGCATATTATACATACATACATATACCATAGGCTTTTTCCCCCTACACGGGGGGTAGCCAAAAGGAAAAAGGCATAGAAACCACTCCCACCCATTCCATTTCCTATATATTCCACTCCTCTCCACCTTCCTCCCTCCCTCATATATTGCCACCTCCTGGCACATATGTATATATATACACTATGTTGTGTGTTTCTGTGTGTGCCTGTGTATAAGTGAGTTTATGCTTGTGCAAATGTATATATGTGTGTGTTTGTGTGTGCATACTGATGTATGCATATATTCATGTATTTGTTTACGTATGCAAGAGTAAATTTATATATTAGCACGTATACTCAATGGATATACATTGAATTTAGAACCATACCGCATTTCCATAATTGCACTTGTGTCCAGAATTTGTGAAAACAGCATATGTTTGCCGTAAGCCACCAAATATACACGGGAGAGATGTCAATTATAATATTATAGGAAATATTTTTCGACTGTCACAGTAAATTTTGGAACGATACTGATAATGACCTTTATAGTTTCACCTCTATGAAGTGGAGGAATTTGTATGCTAGAGGGAACATAAATGGACATGTCTCTCTGTGATGTATTAGTTATCCGCATAGCAATGTGGTTTAGAAAGGAAGAAAGACATCTGCTCCTTTTACACTCCCATCATACTTATTCGTTTCATTTTTTCTTACTTAGACAACGTCAAATATACTCCACTTAATCTCTGATGCATTCTTGTTGTGAATCAAATTGTTATTTCGGTGTGTACGCTCCTCTGTATTTCACTCTGCCTTCTACTACATATTTGCTTGTTCGTTGCCATGACCACAACATCCTGTGGTTTCGTACGTTCTGTCCAGCCACCCTTTCCTTGGTCTACCCCTTGCACTTAGTACTGGTACCACGATACATAGACTCTTGGGATACACCTACTCTGATACCCTGACGAAACTACCTGAGTTTGGAATTTTGTACATTTTACTAACCCCATCTCTATCACAGTTTGCAAATTAATTCTATGTAGTTCTAGGCTGTGTATCGAAATCCTCGATGAATATTGTATTTGTGTATATACATGTATATATATATGTATATATATGTATACACACACACACACACACACACACACACACACACACACACACACACACACACACACACACACACACACACACACACACACACACACACACACACACACACACACACACACACACATATATATATATATATATATATATATATATATATATATATGCATGAGAAATCACATAAACTCGTGATTCTAAATATGCGGAAAAACCACCAAGGAAAAAGAAAAACTGATGACCAAGCGCTTTCGTCTATTCAGACATCCTCAGGGAGCTTTTCCACCTTATACCCTGAGGATGTCTGAATAGACGAAAGCGCTTGGTCATCAGTTTTTCTTTTTCCTTGGTGGTTTTTCCGCATATATATATATATATATATATATATATATATATAGATAGATATGCACAAGTTATTGTGAGTTTGTCTGTACCTATGTATGTAGGGGTGTACGCACGCAACTGTGTTCACATGGGAGAGATCTTACCTAGGTTCGAAAACGTCGTGGCCCTTGTCAGTGAGACCCATCGAACATTTGTACACGCCACACGGAACGCTATCGCAACAAAGGGAATCCATTTCTGACTTTTATCGTTATTGCAGAACGAACAATGCCAGGGTTCAGCCGCGCTGGTCTGCAAAGGGAACCCTGAGCTTACAAAAGGAACAGAAATCCTGTCATCTGTCTGAGGAGGCCGGTTGTACTCTAATAGATGCATAAGTCTTTACTTGGTTCCCTGAGTGCCCAGCGGTCCATTTTGGGCTATGAATGATTATGTATCTATCTATATATATATATACCAAGAGCTTTTCCACATTATACGGGGGGTAGCCTAGTCAAGGGCACGTATCTACTTCCAGCCATTCCACTCTTGTCCACCACACTTTCCCTCCCTCTCATTTTAGTTCCTCCTGGATGACGGGTCATGTAGGAGAGAGGCCAAACGCAGAGTATGGGATCCAATATATTTGACGTTTCGCCCAGTAGGGCTTCTTCTGAAGAAGCCCTGCTGGGCGAAACGTTAAATATATTGGTGCCTGAAGAAGCCCTGCTGGGCGAAACGTTAGATATATTGGATCCCATACTCTGCGTTTGCCCTCTCTCCTACAGTGCTGTTGCAGTCGTTGCTGCTTTTACTCATGAAGGGTCATCCCTGTATCCCGCCCATTGTCTATGGGTTTTGTATCAACAAGAACGAAATATTTAAAAGAGTGATGCGGGGTTTCAAGGATCAATTATAACTAATTCATTCTTAAACTCCCACTACCCAAAAACCCTTCAAATGAGAACAAAACAATCTGGTATCAACTACAACGCAAGTTCTAAAGTTGACGCAAGTCTTCAAAGAAAACGGAAGTTAGTACCTCTTGAACTGACTCACAAGGACTTCCGTCGAGATCAGATAGATCCATTTGGCAGTTCCAAGACACGCATAGTGACAAGATCACCTGGAAATGGTAACGCGCTAATATTAGTACTGAGCTAAAAAGGATAGATAGATTTAAGCTGTGTTGGGTCCACAGTATTTCCAATGTTGAATATTGTCACTTAATGATGGACTGAAAAGTCTTAAGGTATTAATGGCCCACAGAGGGATAAAGTACCTTTGCGTTTGAGCAATGTTGCTAGAGCCTCGATTGAATAGAATCATACAGAGTGAACCAGAACCAAGTTATTTGAAAAGCGTTATTATCAACTAAAGGTTTATTGGAAGCGGCCATATCGCCTTTGTTAGCGGAGCCTGTCCAAGCTAAATGAAGTCGAATGGCTGTAGAAACCGTTATTAGAGTGAGCGTGTTAAGGCGCTGGATTTCCACCTTTTAGATTGGATCTCATTGTGACCAATAGAAGACGTTTCCTTAGTCGTCATTGAAAATGTGTATTAAAGAATAATACCACCAAAATGATGGACTTCATTGTTATCAATAGAACACGTTTCCTTAGTCGTCATTGAAAATGTGTACGAAAGGATAATGCCACCAAAAAAACAAAACAAAAAAAAACATGAATTGAAAAAATACAACATACGATTGTTAGCTTCCTATAGAAAAGGAAAAAGTAGGTTTGATATACTTTAGCGCTATTATTATTATTATAATTTTGTTAATACTACATAATGCTGCTATTCATATTATTATTATTTTCATTAATGTTAATACTATATATCATTTATATGTTTCTTTTTATTTCTTCATTATTATAATTATGATGTTTTTTTCGATACTATCATTATGACTATAATTAGAATTTTCCTCACTAATGTAATTCTTATTTTTCTTATGATTATTATGATTACATTTATTATTCTCAATATAGTTTTTAACATAATTTTATTTCTTCTTTTGTCTATCATAATGTCAGTATCACCAATGTCATTATCACCACATCATTATCGTAATAATCCTTATGAGATGGGAAGATTCAATACATTTTCACTGCAAACTAAAGAGTTCTTCGGGTCAGTCAAGAATGGTCTCTCTCTCTCTCAAAAAAAAAAAAAAAAGGACGAAATCTCGACCCGTTTTCTGAGAAACTACAGACTCTGAATGGTAGATTCCTTCGACAACTGAGGATCACTGTTCATCCCTTACGATGCGTAAACGTGACGTCATCAAGAAAAAAAAGAAGAAGATGAAGAGAGTCTTTATTTTTGTTAAAGAGTGTGTTGTTTGAGGTCAGGGGACCTTCTCTTTAATCAGAGCCATCCGTCTCGCCCGAACATCTGAAGCTTCATTAAAGTAAAGAATACTTTACCTGCCCCCCCATTATGCCCAGAATAATGATGTCATTTCCTTTTCACATATATTTTTTTTACACGGGGAAATGAGTTTTATATGAAAATTAGGACTAAGAAGTACTGCGTCTCTGGGTGAGCTTTGTCCTTGCGTCGAATGACTATGAGAAAAAGAAAGAGTTATTCAGTCAACTCGTTAAGTTTTTTTATGTTTTAACTCTTAAACTTCTAGTACAATATCTTTACACACACACACATGTACGCACACACACACACACACACACACACACACACACACACACACACACACACACGCAGACACACAAGAACACTCATGAACACACACACACACACACACACACACACACACACACACACACACACACACACACACACACACACACACACACACACACACACGCACGCACGCACACACACAGAAATGGACTTGCGCACTTACATAGACAATTACTAAGATAATATAGAAAAAAAGGACAGAATTGTCTGGAAAAATAGAGAATGAAGGACGTGGGAAAATGTCGAAGGTGTGGCCATGGAGGGAAATTTTGTAAATGAAACACTTATTTGTTGTAGTGATGGGAGATTGCCTGAGCGGGTGGGAAGGAGAAGAGGAATGAAAATGAAAGATGAGGAGGAGAAGATGACTGTAAGGAAAAGTAGGAGTAGGAAAATAGGAAGAAGAAAATAGGAGGAAAGTAGGAGGTTGAAGAAGAATAAAAAGAAAAGAAAAATAAGCAAATAGCGTAAGAAGAACAGTAAAAAAAATAGGCTAACAATAGTATAAAGAGGATAAAGAACAGCATAAGATCCATAGAACGATAATAATGATAAAAATAAAATAGGAACAAATTCGGGGGGAGGGGGGGAAGGTAATAGTACTCCTGTCACGTGTCTATCTATTCCCAATCAGCTGCCACGTAAAGTTGTTCGTATCCGTATTTCCCTAATTAGTTAGTTCCAACTGCTGACCGTCATTCATTCACTTGGCCAAATTGTCCAATTGTGTCCTACCAACCATCTGCTCCCGGATTAACAGGCCCCGTCTCTTTGCTTCCTCATTGTCTTTCCCACTCCATTTACTTCATTTACTTCATTTTCTACTCCTTTTCATTCTCTCTCTAATTTTCCTCTTTTCCCTCCCGTCCAACTCCTCCTAATTCTTCCAACAAGATATATCCTTACCAGACTTGAGAAATAATTTGTGCCACTTGCTTGTGTGCTATTATGTTTGTATGGGAGTGGAGTATGTGATGTTGGAATGGGTGGGAGTAAATTTTATGCCTTTGTTTTTTGGCTACCTCCCTTGTAAAGAGGAGAAAGCCTTTGGTATATGCACACACACACACACACACACACACACACACACACACACACACACACACACACACACACACACACACACACACACACACACACATATATATATATATATATATATATATGTGTGTGTGTGGGTGTGTGTGTGTATGTGTGTTTGTGTATCCTGAAGATTACCCTTGAAACCTAATTCCGCTCAACAAATGACTAGCTAAGTTTTCATATGAACCTAGCGTTATCAACACCAAGTCCTTACATGGAAGATCTGTATACAAAATTAATCCTTAGTTGCATTTTAACCCATTCAACTCCGATGATAAGATGTCTTGTCATTTGGTCAAATAAAACAAAAAATCATAAAACACCAAAATGTTTGATCAAACACCAGAAAAATATGACGTCAGTCCTCGCGAGCGAAGCGAGGACTGACGTCATATATGAGAATGAATTAAAATTAAGGAAAGTGGAAAACATAAGGATAGAATATACTTAATTACTAAATATAACGTAGAGAGAACAAATTCTAAGAATAAAGATCAGTAGAAGGGAACATGAGGAAATATGAACATAATAAAGACTAAGATAAAATAGATAACAAAGGTGATATAGAAGAAAAGTCAAAGAAGATAAACAAGATGAAGAGAATACGAGGGAAAGACGAAAAATGAAGATGAAGGAAAAAGTTTGACCAAACAACATATCACTGTGGTGTTTGCCCAGCTTAATTTTAAAACTTTAGTTGGGATATCTACAATCACCACCGTCCAAAGTTTGCTCCCTGCGTTGACTCTACGTGATCTGAACGGACTGTGGACGTCAGAAGGCCGAGACACCTCCAAGAAAAAAAAAATTGTTGGACAGCAGTTGTAGAAGAACGAACAACTGGATAAAGTGTGAACACCAGGAGCTGAGTCTGTACTTAGTTTTATTTGAGCAGATGGAAAACGTGCGAGATCGATATTGAAAAGTAATTAAATGTTGCGAGATCGGCGTGAGCAAGTGGTGTCGAGTTGGGACACAGTTTTGGGGCATATAGTGGCGGCGAGTAATGGGGCAACCAATGATAGGAATGGGTCTGTGACGTGGGGCAATAATGGTGGCAGAAGATGGGGCAAGGCCGGGGAAGCCGGTGGGAATAAAGAATAATTTCTTGGTCAGCACCTGTAGACTGAGTAACTAGAGAAGATTGAGGGGATGGCAAAGGAATAGTATTTTGAGAAAGGAGAGCAGCTTTATGAGAATAAATGTAAAAACAGATTACACATACACACACACACACACACACACACACACACACACACACACACACACACACACATACATATATATATATATATATATATATATATATATATATATATATATACACACACACGAAGAAAATAAAACTCGGACTCATCGAAATAAATTTATTCTTATGTTTCGAACTCTGTCCGGGATTCGTCTTCGGGGATATAAACAGAGATAGCAAAGGGAATGAATATAAAGAGGTATGTATGCCGTCTTGGGAAAGGTTTCCCAAGCGACCGTTACTCCCCAGACAGTATATTTCATCACCAGGTAGGACACCAGTTCACACATACACACAATACAAAACATATAGATACACATATACATATATATAATCCGAAAGACCAAGTACAATGGAATAAATACAAAAACATGCCCATCTTTGTATTGATTCCCTTTCCTGTCTCTGTATATCCCTGAAGACGATCCCCAGACAGGGTTCGAAACGTAGGAATAAACTTTCTTCGATGAGTCCAGCGTTTACTTTCTTCGTCTATACTATGGTTCCTGGACTCTAGCTCTTCATGAATACACACACACGCACACACACACACACACACACACACACACACACACACACACACACACACACACACACACACACACACATACACACACACACACACACACACACACACACACACACACACACACACACACACACACACACACACACACACACACACACACACACACACACACACATATATATATATATATATATATATATATATATACATACATATGCACACCTGATGGTACGTAGATATTAGTGAATTGTTCTCTTTAATGTATTTTTTATTAAGTAACACAGCAAATTGGGTATTAATTATCTTCTTATTGAGACTTTCATGCCCTACCATGAACTCTTTTGGAAATATTGCATACCCTCTCCCTCCTTCAGAGAGAAAAGTGAATATAGAGACATAAGTAAGTCAAGAGCGGACAAAGATGGAAGATGACAGAAGAGAGAGAAGGTCCCCCGGGGTTGGGTAAGAAAACATTAGAAGGAAAGACGTGGAGAGGGTGAAGGAATGGGACCAAGTAAGGGTTGCGAGATCGGTGTGAGCAAGTGGCGTCGGGCTGGGGCACAGTTTCGGTCATACAGTGGAGCAAGTAATGGGGCAACCAAGGAAAGGAATGGGTCTGTTACGTGGGGCAGTAATGATGGCAGAAGATGGGGCAAGGCGGGGTAAGCCGGTGGGCTAACGAGAATACAAAGTAAACATCATAAAGAAAAAGTGTAATAGGAGGCAGAAGAGGCCGGGGAAGGACGGGGAGAGTTATGCGAGGAGAAGGCAGGATGTTGGGATGTTAGTTTATAGGGAGGTATTAGTGGTGCCTTGGGCGATGTAGGGAAAATGCGTGACGCGGAAATCTTTGGGCGAGATGAATGAAGTAGCGGGGAATTGGAGCGGTACGGTATTGACGATGGGGAGGTTTACAATTCAGTGATCTTTGGGTGATAATTTATGAGGACATATTAGGACTGAGGGGGAATATGGGTAAAACATTGGGGAAGTGAAATAGGGAAGTTAAGATGAGATAAGCATGAGGAAGGGAATGGGTAATGGAACGATACGGTATTGACAATGGGGAGGTTTCCCATTCAGGGATCTTTGGGTGATAGTTTATGAGGACATATTAGGACTGGGGGAATATGGGTAAAACATTGGGGAAGTGAAATAGGGAAGTTAAGATGAAATAAGCATGAGAAAGGGGATTGGGGATTGGGGAGGAAAGAAGAGGCATTGGCAACGGTGGGGGAGAGGAATTTTGATTAGGGAAAGGAAAGAAACTGAAAGGGGAATTACAAGACATGAGTGGTCTAGTGGAGGAACAGGTGGACGAAAATGGACTCGGATGAATGAGGTGTGGTGGATGGAAAGGAGGCAAATTCTGAGTGGCGGATATTCACTGGATGAGCGAGATGCGGCCAAGGATGATATGGTTACGGCAGAGCAGTTTTGTCTGACGTTTTTCAATTGATTTTCAAATTTAAGGTATATCAGCATCGTGCCCCGAACTCCGGCTCCTCTGTATCATCGAGGACAACTGAACTCAACGAACATTATAACAGATCTATACAGAAAAATTTCGTTGTTAACTATTAAATACATTTCCACGTATGATTGTATTCTCCTAATGGCTATTTTCTTCAAACAAATTTGTATTAACGGAACAAGAACAAAAGATATATTACATACTTCTAATAAATGGATGATGATCGGGCGTCAACAGTAGTACATAAGTGTTGTCATTTAACTCTACTTTTCTTCCTCTTTCATGCTCAGTGATGTCTAAACTTAGTGGTACACTGGATAGAGAAGGAACAAAGTGGCATGATTAATTTTTTTTTTTTTTTTTTTTTTTTTTTTTTGCTGTGCAGGAATACTTTCTTTGGCTGAATGAAATTGATTGACTCCAGACACAAATGTCGTCACTTATAATGAAAAAGGCTAATGAGGCATAGGAGCAAGGGAGCTTTCTTCTGATTGAAAGGAATCGCGTCGGGACAGTTACTATAATGGCACAGATCATTAGTACAGAAATGATTAATGGAATCTGTCCTCACCCAAGTATATCGCAGATTGTGTCGTAAACATTCATCATTCATTTTTTCCTGCTGTTGTAACCTCCCCCCCTACACACACAGTTTCCCTAAGATCTTACTGTAGATCCTGTAGGTCATCAAAAGTTCGTAGCCATTCCTCCATGCAACCTAATCATCCACCTATAACCATGACCCCAACCCCACTAGGTTTATATATCGTGCATGTTTTGGTGTATGTTACTGGAGGACGAAATCTTTTCTATTAATATAGATATGTAATCTGAGAGATAGTAATCCCAAGGAAGCTCTTAGGCGAACTCATTCGGGGCTAAAACCAGAAGGTTAGGAGAATGGCCCCTAGAGGCTCATGACCACCAATTTTAGAACCACTAATCTGGGAAAGAAATGATGGGTCATTGAGTTTCTAGATTTCGGTGAGATTTTGGGCCAGAGACCCGTTGTAAAGATTCGTCGGGCACAGCTTACGAAACGCTTTTGAGGCGATGGCGGCGGGTGGCAGGAGCCACTCGGCGAGGAAGAAGCCGAGATGTGCTGGAAGAGAAATTTGTGGAGAAAATTGAGGAAGAAGAGCCAGAGAAGTAAAGGAAGTGTAAAGAGAAATATGAATCAGAGAGGAAGTAATGATTGGAGGGGAAAGTTGGCCGTCAACTAAAGTCATATAAGAGGGAAGGATGCAAAGTGGAGCAATGCATAGTGAAGAGAAAGATAATGAAGGAGATCGAAAAGAAGAGGAGACAAAAGAAAAGAGAGGTAAAATCACAAATTAAAGAAAGGAAAAGAGATTGAATGAAAGAAGAGGAGAGTGGAAAAAAGGGAGATAAGATAAAGGGATGTGAAGTAGAATGAAAAAAGGACATTAAAAAAATTGGGGATAGAATAAAAAATTAAATCGAATGAAAGAAAGTAAAAGAAAGTGGAAGGGAAGGAAGAAAAGATGTGGATAGGTGAATATAAAGAAGGTGGATCGAACGGAGAAGTGGAGTAAAAGTATAATAAGTGGAAAGGAAGAGAAACAAAGAACAAAGAAAAAACAACAAAGAAAGCAAAGTTTAGAAAACGGAAGGATGGTGGAGGAAAAGGAAGAAAATAGGGAACAAATGAATTGAAAAAGTAAATATACAAAAAAGTGAAGGAAAAATAAGAAAAATAATGGGAAAGGAACATGACGTGGGTTATAATATAGAGAAGTGTTGGGTAAAAGGACGGTAGGTGAAGAAAAGTGGAATTGTGGATTTGGAAAGTAATTAAAATAATAGGAGGAAAAGAGAAAATAATTTCGATGATCGGAGTAATTAGGAAGAAAGGTGAAGGGAGGTAATGAAAAATAGACAAAAAAAGAAAAAAAGAAAATCAAAACAAAGAAGACGACGACGCTAAAGATGGAAGAAAATATCGCCGAGGATGACGAGAAGTAAGAGAAATAAAGAGAAGTAAAGAGAGCAAAGAGAGCAAAAAGAGAGCAAAGAGAAATAACAGAGGTGAGGATTCAGGAGAAGCAGAAGTTTGAGAGAAAGGAGAGATAGAGAGTCGGAGAGAAAGTATTGTGAGTGTGAAGGGTAAACGAGGGCATGGGTAGAAGGGGAGTGAGGGGAGGGGAGTGAGGGAAGGAGTGAGGGAGGGAGTTCAGGAAAAAAGCAGATGGCGGAGTAACAGGAACCAGGGACCCTTGAGTCTCAAAAGACAGGACAGGAGGGCATAATAGGCTGAAATAATATCAACAGAAATGTTTGTGTTCTGGCTGGACTGCCATAGAAATGTCTAAATAGAAAAACGAGGTGAGGGGGGGAAGAGGAAGGTGCAGGAGAGGAAGAGGGAGGAGGAAGAGGGGGAGGAGGAAAAGGAGGAAAGAGGGAGGGAAAGTGGGAGGGAAAGGCGACGAATGAAAAATGAAGATAAGAGAAAATGGGTTAGGAAAAATAAATAGAGAAGGGGGGAGAGTATAAGAAGAAAGATTAAGGGAATAGGAAGAGAAGGGTTGGAGCTCGACTTCCGGGGAGGTACGGGACTCGGGGGGGGGGGGGGGCAAAAAAGAGAAAAATGTCCTTCCGACGACGAGTTTAAGGGGGAAGAGCGCTGGCGAATAAAGAGTGAATATATTGTGGCTGGCGGAGAGGTTAATGGAATTGAGGGTGGAAAGGGAATGAAATAGAGCGTTGGAAATAAATGAGGGAATAAGAATTTATGTCTGACATAAGGGACGAAGTTGGTGTGGACTGGAATTGAGAGAAAAAGGTGACATGAC
>NC_134782.1:49596251-49616251 GCF_046742065.1 Oratosquilla oratoria
TCACCATAAAACTCTAATAATTTGTTAGAAATCCAAATTATATCGAAAAGGTTGAATTATTCTTTTGAGTTTGTCTATACCTGCGTAGCTGAGCAATTGGATTCGCTGATATTGTCAAAATATTCTACAATGGTAAAAAGAAACTAATATTTGTAGAAAACACTGTCAAAGCAATGCCCTAAAAATATAGAAAATAAATAATATAAAAGTATATGATATTGAGCTTTGCGTGCGCGTGAAATGCTTGTGCATGCGTGTATACATGCCTACTTTTATGCTTACCTGTATGTGTGTGTATGTGTGAATGTCAGTGTATCTGCGTGCGCGCGCGCGAACGTGTGTGTGTGTGTGTGTGTGTGTGTGTGTGTGTGTGTGTGTGTGTGTGTGTGCGTGTGTGTGTGTTTGCATGTGTATGTGTATGTATGTGTTTTACCCTATTAATAAATCTAATGTTATGCATTTTCTTTTTCATTTTGTATTATATTCACTGTTTTCATTCTAAGGTTTTAGTTCGCCAAATGTCAACCACTAATATATAGTAACTTCAGCCATCTTTTTGTAAACCTGAAATACTCGTATGTCGAGGCAGTCAAACGTAGTACAACACAATATATATATATATATATATATTTATATATATATATATATATATGTATATATATATATATATTGTATATATATATATATATATATATTTATTTATATATAATATATATATCGTCGGTACTCAACAAGTGTTCAAAATTTTTCCGACACATAATGAAATAAAATTCTATAACTTCGTAACCCACATCCAGTATATATATCACCGGTTCATACGTCATATGCGTTGCTATATTGGCTTTACTAACACGAGTGCAATGCCTCTTCAGTGGAGTGCAATCCATAAGCAAATGAGACATGTAAGAACACGGACACATGCACGTACACACACACACACACACACACACACACACACACACACACACACACACACACACACACACACACACACACACACACACACACACACACACACATCCACACATCCACACATGCGTTATTTTCTTTCAACAGTTTATCTGACTGTAACAACCATACCTTTTCCACGGTCAGCCTTTTGTCTTCAACACGCCATAAAATGTGACGAAGAAAATCAATAAAAAAAATCTTTATTTTCTTCGGAAGATCAACATTTTCTCTGCTCGTCCCGCGACCTTATGTAATTAAGGTAATTACTTCTTGTACAAGGGTTTGTTAAACGCAAACACAACCGTGCAAGCTGGACGCAATTCAGCTTTGGATGTGTCATAGCGTTTATCATCATTTGGGTTCCAAAATTAAATCCTTTCATGAGGTCCGCTACGAACGATCCTGTATTTGAGAACCAGATTCCTAGACAGTCAAATATTTACTATCTTTATCATTTTCTTTCAATTGGCAATTCAATTTTCATTTCGTTAGCATACTTTGTACCCAAAATATGTGATGTCTTTTCAACCGGGATACTGTTTTTTTATACTGACAATGTGTCGTGTACATGAAAAAGTGCAAATTCGTCTATACGGTATCTCATAGTAACAAGTTTCAAAATTTGAAAATTCCAACATTATAACATTCTGATATTCTGGAGCCTTTTTCAAATGTTTATTTGTCCTAATAGTCGAGAATTTCAACGTGTAGACTTAAAAAAAAAAGTTTACTATCATTTGGGTTTACTTACGTTCAGTCCTCCCATTATGGACTTCATTATCTTTGCAAACAACATTAATTACTGTAAATTACTCAGGGGAAATCTACCTTTCAGGTAAAACTCGTCAGATTTTCCTTACTGCTAAATTTAACCATAATTCCTTGACATTTGCGAGTTGTATTGATGAGTTGAGGGTAACCATGCAGTAAGCACTGAAACTATCAGTTGTTTTAAAAAACGATTAGACAACTTTATGGATGGGGATGACAGGTGGTGATGGATACGGTGCTGCCTAGTGTAGGCCTTATGGTCTCTTGCAGTCTCCTTTATTCTTATGTTCTTATCTGAAATGTTACTGAAGCCGTCTTTGTACTCTATGAAAAAGCTTTTTCACACCACAATTGGACAATATATTGGGTTTTTGGGATTACACTCCAGTAGCCATAAAGAACAAACTACCAATATATTTCTCTGTAATAGACACATCAATTGAGCACTAGAACTACAAGTCCTTCCCCGAATTTGATACACACAAGAAACATTACCAAACGCTGTTTTCTGAAATTGAAATCTCAGTTTCATTTTTTGTTTCATGTTGAGAGATGCATATATATACCATCAGTTAAGCATTGATTTGGGATCTCAAATTGGCAACAGACTCAGTATATAGAAAAGCAATTCACATGTTCCTGTCAGTTATAATCTCAGAACATCAATTTAAACACTATAGAGATTTGTTTTTACAGCAGTTTGAAATTATTTGATCTAATATAGAGTTAATACATATGTTGATCATTTTCATCACTCATCAGACAATTAATTGAGCAAACACCTTTTTTGTAACAGTAATCATAATATCTTCTGTACATATATACATATGCATATGTATGTATGTATTTATATATTATATATATATGTTATATATATATATATACATATATGCATGTGTGTGTGTGTGTGTGTGTGTGTGTGTGTGTGTGTGTGTGTGTGTGTGTGTGTGTGTGTGTGTGTGTGTGTGTGTGTGTGTGTGTGTGTGTGTGTGTGTGTCTGCGTGTTCGTGTTTGTGTCAGCGAGTGTGGGGTGTGGTCTGTCTCTTTTTGTGAACATCTTTGTTAATTATGTGTGTGTGTATACTTGTGGATAAGCACACACACATATTTCAGGCACATGCATACATACACGACTCGATGGCGTGGTTGGAAGAGTCCCAGACTGTCAGTACGGCGGTGCCGGCGGTACCTGTTTCGAATCCTGCCCAGGGATGAAATTATTTCGGTATCACTGCGCTTCGAGTCGTTACTCCAACTCTCGTGGGCGGGGAGTTGGATGTGTGTGTGCGTGTAAGGTCATAGCATTACCCATAGATCGGTCATACGAGCTCTGAGCTCTCTTCCGGGAGGGAAATAGCTGTCGATCACGAGTCCGACACGTGATCCAAAGACCAAGGTGAATCACTTGAGCGTAGATATCTTCAGAGGAAAAGTAAAAGTGGAGGTGGAATATACTGAGAGAATAGGAAATATCCTTTCGTCGCAAGGACGAAAGTGCTTCGTTAATGGTTGGGGGCAAGCGCCAATGGTGGCCCTCTCGGAAGACCCACGTTGCCAAGATGCAAGATAAGTAGGAATTCCTGAAGGAGGCGGGAGGAGCCTCCTAGCAAGGAACTCCGCAGTTCGGGAATGCAAATTTCACATGTGCTTATCTATTTGGTGTTGTGGTGTTGTGGTATTTGGTGGTTTTTGTGTAGAGTACAGTTTTTGACCGTTCGAATTTGAGCAACATCTAGCACTTCTCCTTCACTTTGTTCTTCTCCTTTTTCTTCTCCTCTTTCTTTTACTTCTCGTTTTTTAATTCTCTTTTTTCATTTCTTTTTTTCTCGTCTTTCTCCCGTTTCTCCCCCTCTTTTTCTTCCTGCCTTCTTCCCCTTCTTCATCCTTCTCCTTTCTTCCTCTCTCTATTTTCAATTGTCTCCAGCTCCTCTTCCTCTTTTTCCTCTATGTTCATCTCCTCCCTTCTTTTCTTTCCCCTGTTTTCGTCTTCTTCCTCCTTCCCTTTCACTGTTCTTTTACTTTCTTATTTTCTTACTCTCCCTCTCTTTCTAAGCCTCACCTCTTCTCTATTCTTTATGTTTCCCTTCAACCAGTTCCTTTTTTTTTTCTTCTGTTTTTTTTTTAATTCATATTCTAGATATTTTACTTCTCCTACAACCCCTCCCTCTCCTTGTTATTCTCTTTATTGTCCTTGTTTCCTCTCTCTTTCTCCTCCTTATTTCTCATTTATCATTTTCTTTCTCTTCACTCTCTCTTTTTCGTCCCTCCTCACCTGGCCTCCCTTCCCGCAAGCTACCCACAGCTGCAGATTACCTCTCTCGATAACTTCTTGTGGATAGATAACCCCACATGGCGGGCGACCCTGTGGGCAATAAGGTGGTTGTGGAGGATGGAAGTGGAGGAGGCGGATGTGGTAAAGACGGTATTGTGGAGATAGTGGATTTGGCGGTGGTGGAAGTGGTGGTAGTGGTGGTGGTGGAAGTGGAGGAGTGGAGGCCTCAAAAGCGGTCCGTAAGTCGGCAGAAGTCTTCTTCAGGACGAATGATCACAACAAAACTTGGCAGGGGAAATCGTTGGCGATTATATGTATATTCGCAAGGAAACGCCAAAGGATTTTTCATTGGCGAACTTTCTTCGAAGATCCGATGCTCGTCACTCCTCCGCGCCTTGTGGACTTTTGGTTCTTGTGGACTTTTAAAGGGTTTTATCTAGTTGTTTCTCTCCAATCCTGGTTCTGTAGAGAATGAGGTTGACGCTCCACTTTTTTCATGTAGACTTTGCTGCCCATTTACAATGTACTTTACCAAGTCCAAATAATGTCCATTCCTCTAATCCAACCTCAATTTTTCATACATATAGACACATCTCTTTTAGAAACAGCTATTTGGTATTTACTATGAACACGAAAAAAGGTATTTATGTAATTGTCTATCAATTTATGCGCCATTCCTTTATATTTCTACGAACTACGTATATTCTGCCTTGGGTGACGACATGCTCGTAATAGATTTTTCTCAATTTATTTAAATATTGTTTTTCAATAGATTTAAAAACGGTCATTATAAGAACTTGCATTATGGAATCGCTGTCATATAAAACTAAAAACTACGTATTTTGAATATTATGTAATTTACAACTGATAAAATGATATATTTTACTCTTACATTCGCTGTTTTCACATGATCCTCGCTAATCTTTTAAGTTTTCTGTTGACAATAAACAAATACATAAATACGTAAATATGCAGTTACGATTATTCTCATACATAACTACACAGAAGAGTGCACACACACACACACACACACACACACACACACACACACACACACACACACACACACACACACACACACACACACACACACACACACACACACACTCACAAATCGATCATATATGAGCTCTGATCTCTCTTCCTTGAGGGAAATAGCTGTCGACCACGAACCCAACACGTGATCCAAGGCCATGGTGAATCACACACAAATACATACACACAGTCTGTCGTTGCAATTATTTATTTCTTTAACTACATATGTTTTTATTGGTTCTTTGGGAAATGGGATTAGCTGAAATTCTTGACTTATCTTATGTGGAACGCCTGTTATTAAATCACTTCTCTCTGTTTCTTATCATTGAGTCCTCTAAAGGCTACAGGAACATCCCTGAGGTAAATAAAACCGTCTGGCGGCCTTTAGAAGAAAAATTTGTTTGGGAATTTTTCAGGTGACTGAAATCGCATCTGTTACCACACATCCCACATTTCATGACTTAGTGGACGAAGCGGAACCCGCTGCCAACTGTTTTGTGTGAATGAGAACTTCATTCTTTTAACCTTTTTCCTATTACTGACAACTTTACGTCGATGTCTTTACTTTTTTTCTTCTTCTTTTTTTTACCGTCCTCTCTTATTCTCTCTCCTCTCCTCCATTTTTTTTTTTTTATTTTCCTCCTCCGCATTTTTCTCTAGGTCGTAATTTTTTTCTTCTCCTTCTTCAATTTATCCTCTTACTTCTCTGCTTCTTTCGCTGCGTCCTTTTCCTCCTCCTCCTCCTCCTCTTCCTCCTCCTCCTCCTCCTCCTCCTTTTTCTCATTTTTCCTCTTTCATTTTCCCCCTCCTTCTTCCACTTGTCCTTCTCCCTCCTTCTCCTTCTCTACTTCTTTCTCTGTCTCCTCTTCCTTCTTCTCCTTCTCTCTTCCCATTGTCCTCCTACTTTTGTTTCTCTCCTCCTTATCCTCCTCCTCATTCCCCCCTCCTTTTCTTCATTCTCTTTATCATTCTTTCTCTTCATTCTGCCCGTTCTCCTCATCGTCTTCCTCCTTCTCCTCTTCCTCCACCTTATCTTCATCTTCCCCTCCAACATCCCTTTCTTGCTACCCCAACAGGCATCTATAATGATGTACCTTTTCTTCTACTTCATCTTTTCCTACCTTTTCCGTTCTTCTGCTTTATTTTCTCTTCCTCACTGTCTCATTATCCTTTCCTCTTTGTTGTATTTGTAACTCTATCCTTCCACTTTATTTTTGTGCTACTTTTTTTTTCTTTTTTTTTTGAATGTTTGTACTTATACTCCCCAGCTTCCTTCCTGCATTCGTTCTTTCACTTTCTTCCATACTTCATTTTCCCCGTCTTTCTTCTTTTCTTTGTTTTTCTCTCTTTTCTTTTCTTCGTTTTCAATTCGTTCATTTATCCTTCCTACACTTCTTTCTTCCCTTCCTTCTTCCCTTGCTTCCTTCCTTCCTTCCTTCCTTCCTTCCTTCCTTCCTTCCTTCCTTCCTTCTTTCCTTTCTTCTTTCTTTCCTTCCTTCCTTCTTTCCTTCCTCCCTCCCTTCCTTCCATCTTTCCTTCCTTTCACACTTCCCTCCTCTCTTTCCTTCTTTCTTCGTACATTCTTCCTTCCCTTCTCTCCTCTTCCCTTACTTCTTTCCATATTTCTTTTCTTTCTCCTCACCTTTCCTTCCTTCCTTCCTTCCTTCCTTCCTTCCTTCCTTCTTTCTTTCCTTCCTTTCTTTTTTCTTTTCACCTTCCTTCCTACTTTCCTCCTCATTTCCTTACTTCCTACACCATTCCTCCTTTACTTCTTTTATTTTCTTTCTTCCTGACTTTTTCTTCTTTTGTGTTTTCTCTCTTCATCTCTTCCTCTTCCTCTTTTTAGGTTTACCTCCATTTTTTTCTTCTCTTTTGTCTGATCGTCCCTGAAAGGGTAATCATGAGGCTCAGGATTTCTGCAACTCTGATGTCGTGCTCTCTCTCTCTCTCTCTCTCTCTCTCTCTCTCTCTCTCTCTCTCTCTCTCTCTCTATCTATCTATCTATCTATCTATCTATCTATCTATCTATCTCTTTCTCTCTCTTCTCTCTCTCCCTCTCTCTCTCTCTCTCTCTCTCTCTCTCTCTCTCTCTCTCTCTCTCTCTCTCTCTCTCTCTCTCTCTTTCCTCTCAACCTTCTCTTCCGGCTCTTCAAGAAATCCCCTTTTCTCATCTATTCTACTTCTTTGCATAATGTTTCCTTTCCTCTTCCACCTCTACTCCTTTCCTTACTTTGTGTAAAGTATTTTTTTCTTTTTTCTACTTCTTATTCTTCTCTTAATTACACTTTTTCTGTTACTTTTATTCCTCATCCTACTTATTCTTTTTCTACTTCGTTTCTTTCTTCTTTAACTCCTATTCCCGTTTTCTTTCTCACCTTCTTCTTCTTCTTCCACTTCCTCTTTCCATTCTTTTGTACTTCTAATCTTTCTTCTGCTTGTATTCCATCTACTTGTCCTCGTTCTTGTGTTTTTCTCTCTACCATTAGTTCTCCTATTTTTCTTTCCTTCATTCCTGTTTTACATTTTTTATCTTAAACCTTTGTTTTCTCCTTCTCCTTTTGGTTATTGACCCGGTACATCTCCTCTCTTTCTGCTACGCATTCCTCTCTTTCTCTTTCTCGATACTCTTCCTCTCCTTCTCGTGTAACCATTTTCTTTCCTGGGTCCCTTCCCGGGAGTGGAATTTCCTCCTTCTCGAGCGCTCCAGCCCAAATGCTTCTTCTTGTATTTTTTCCTGTAAATGCACCTGATTTTCTGACCCATTTCCCCGGCTCCCTATTACCTCTTCCTACTCCTCTTCCCCCGATCATCTGGCCTCCCTCATTCCTCCTCTAATGACCGCAATCCTTCAGCTCTTCCGTTTTCTCTTTACTTTCCTCTTCCTCCTCCTCCTCCTCCTCTGTCTCCCGGCCCCTCTTCCTTCCTCCCCCCTCCCCCCCTAGACACTTCTTCTTTCATTTCCCTCCAAGAGGAACTCATCGCCTCTGTACCGAGCATCTGTTGTTGAAAAAAAAATCACTCTTTCAGAAGAAATTTTATGAGGTAAATTGAATTGTATAGCAGTACCTAGAACAGTCTTTAAACTTTCTCAACGCTTTACGAGGTAATATTTTTTTCTCTAAGCTGATTCAGAGGATGTGTTCTAAACCAAAAAGAAAATCAGTATGTAGTTTACTTACAATTTCATTCCATAGCGTAAGGGTCTACCTGAGCATGATGTAAAAATAAAAACAAGCAATAATAAATGTACATACGTTTGTATGAGACTGTAGCTATATGTATATATACATACATATATATTTATATATATATATATATATGTATGTACATATATTAATATATATGAATATATATATTCATATATATATATATATATATATATATATATATATATATATTCATATACATATATATATATACAATGTTTTAAATAACCCACTGTCGGAGAAACAAAGCAAAGGAGACAGACGAACTGTATATTTCGACCACTACTGTGGTCCTCTTCAGCAGTATGGATACAAGATAAGATTTACAAGAATTTATACAGTGAGAGAGGTACAAAGTAGGAACAAGGGGAGGTGGCTCAAGTCACATGTCCGAGGTGGGGCGGATTCGGTAATGGTAATAATTTATTCACAGCATAAGTTGTTATACAATCAGGTGACCATTGCCCTTTTGATGTGTTGAAATTTGGCAAGTGTTTAATGAGGAAAGATTCAACTATCTTTCTCCTGAAGCTACAATTGGATTTATAAATTAATTCTGGATTGTTCCAATCTATGCGGTGATCCTTTGTTGATGTATGGAGGAAGACCGCGGAGTTGTTTTGTGCATACCTGACAGAGTTTTTGTGTTCTTTTACTCTGGTGTTGAGGTCCCTACCAGTTTGACCCCAGTAGACCTCATTACAGTCTTTACACGGTAGTTTATATACTCCTGGGTTTTTATCTGATTTGGGTTTTTGATGTATATTTACTACCTTATGAAAAATGCTATTAGGATAGTTGAAGACCAATTTAATCTTATCTTGTGGTAACATATTAGAAGCTTCGTCCAATAAATGGTTGTATGGGATCTTTATACAAGTATTGTCCCAATTGTGCTGGTTGTTTGTTTGGGAAGAGTTCTTATAATAGCTGATTTTTGCCTTGCTAAGAGCTTTTGTCAACAACCAAGTTGGATAACCTAATTTGCTCAATTGTAAGTTTATTGTATCTAATTCTTTATTTAAAAATTGAACACTACAAATTCTTAATGCTCTTAAATAGAGGCCCGAAGCAACACTTAGTTTGACCCTTTCTGGATGGTAACTAAAAAAATTTAAATAGCTACCAGTATGCGTGGGCTTTCTATATACTGTAAAGTCCAAATGTCCATGACTTCTGATCACTAGTATGTCCAGAAAGGGAATGCTGTTGTCCTCTTCCCATTCGACTTTAAATTTTATATTAGGTGACAAATTATTAAGCTTGATGTAAAAGTCATTAAATGGTCCCCAACTATCGTCCCAAAACGTAAAAATATCATCAACGTATCTAAACCAGATCATGTCGGGTGGTTTTATGTCCGGTAGCAACACGGTTTCGAAGTATTCCATATAAAGGTTAGATAATACTGGGGAGAGATTAGAGCCCATACTACATCCAAACTTTTGCTTGAAAAAATTATCTTTGAAGGAAAAAACATTAGTTGTGATACATAGTTTGATTAATTTTAAGACAGTGGGTTATTTAAAACATTTTACTAAATGTGCTACTACATTTTCGTCTTGTGAAATATATATACAAATTCAATATAGACTCATTTAAGTCGAAGACACACACCTCACACAGATACTATGGCATTTATAGATGAATTTGGGTTACCACACTGTTTCAGAAACAATACGTTTTTGCATTTCGATTCAGAATAAAGTGGATTTGTTTCTCGACAGAGGATATACTCCAAAAGTTCTTCGGTGAGGTTTGTATACACGCCATCTCTGTGTGTATATATATATATATATATATATATATATATATATATATATATATATATATACATATATATGCGTAAGTAACCACTAGGAAAAGTAAACTAACGAAGCAGAGCGCTTTCGTATAATTACATCTTCAGTGCAGATACAAAGAAGGAATTATGAAATGAAGAAACAAGGTACAGAATATATGACATAGTGAAGAGGGCATTCGGAGAGGTAGTGGAAGAAGTACAGGACGTTTGGACCGTCCTGGTAACCAATAAGTATGGGACAACTGCTCATAATTTATATTGCAATTTAATTTTTTTTTTATAAATTTCATGAGAAATAAAACTATCTAATTTGTACAAACCTTGATGAAGATTAACATTTATCCCCTTACTAGATTTGATCAAAATGCATTCAATTAAATTTCTTTCTGTTATGTTGTTGTTGTATGTGATGACTTTAGCGTTATCCCAGTCAACTGGGTGGTTAAAATGGTTCATGTGGTTGAATATACCGCTAGATTGGTTTCCCTCTCTAACGTATTTCTTGTGTTGATTGATTCGTGTTGTGAGTGTTTTAGCAGTCTGACCAACATAAAACTGATTACAAAATACCTTGCAAATCATTAGATAGTTTTTTTTCTCATGAAATAAAAAAAAAACAAATTAAATTGTAATATAAATTATGAGCAGTTGTCCCATACTTGTTGGTTACCAGGACGGTCCAAACGTCCTGTACTTCTTCCACTACCTCTCCGAATACCCTCTTCACTATGTCATATATTCTGTACCTTGTTTCTTCATTTTATAATTCCTTCTTTGTATCTGCACTGAAGATGTAATTATACGAAAGCACTCTGCTTCGTTAGTTTACTTTTCCTGGTGGTTACTTACGCATTTGTGAACACACGCTCCTAGTGTTTTTATTGCATATATATATATATATTTATATATAATATATACACACACGCATATATATATATATACATATATATATATACATATATATACATATATATATATATACAGGCACACACACACACACACATACACAAACACACAAACACACACACACATATAAATATATAATATATATATATATAAATATATGTATATGTATATATATGTATATATATATATTATATATTTATATATATGTATATATATATACATATATATATATATGTATATATATATATTATATACATATATATATATATATGTGCATATACATATATATATATATATATATATATATATGTATATATATGCACATATATATACAGTATTGGAGTAACGCGGCAAAATATTTTCTTTAAGGCATATAGAATTGTATGCAACAGCAAATTGAGCTCTGATGAGTTTCCGATGAAGAGTTTCAAGTCTTCTAAAGATCTCTCTAGCATGGAGAGGTAAAGAAAAAACCAAGTTGCCGATAGAAGCCATCTATGGGTAGAACATTCTTCCCAGCCTCAAACCATTCAGAATCCGCCAAACCAGGCAACCCAGCTACGAGACAAATCAGCCCTCCCATGAGCAGTCACTCCGTCCGCGACGGACACCCAGGCCACAGTAACGGTCATCTGTGTGTCCTTTCCCAGTGGTCACAGTTCCCCTTCCCGCGTTCCTTTCCCCGATATTCAAAGTGTCCTTTCCCAGTTTCAGACCAGAATAACGGTCATTTCTTTGTAATCTTTCCTAGTGTTTACTTTCTGTATTTATAATCATCCATTTCTTTGCTATTGTCACAATTGAAAATGCTAACTGTGATTAGCGAAACGTCTTGTATCCTGTTCTACCCATTAGATGGCTTCTATCGGCAACTTGGTTTTTTCTTTACCTCTCCATGCTAGAGAGATCTTTAGAAGATTTGAAACTCTTCATCGGAAACTCATCAGAGCTCAATTTGCTGTTGCATACAATTCTATATGCCTTAAAGAAAATATATATACATGCATATATATGCATACATATATATATATGCATATATATACATACATATACATTATATATATATATACTGTAATATATATATATATATACATGTACATATATATATATACATATACATACATACATATATATACATATATATACATACTGTATATATATACACACATATATATATATGTGTTGGTACATTGTGACAAGTTGATGAAGGTGGAAAAAGAAGTCACGGGTCTAGTTCCAAGTTCCTGAGTTTATTCCTGACCGTTTTCGCTCTATGCTTCTTCAGAGGAATGTGAGTTCCTGAGTTTATTCCTGACCGGTTTTGCTCTATGCTTCTTCAGAGGAAGCATAGAAAAAAACCGGTCAGGAATAATCTCAGGAACTCGGAACTAGACCCGTGATCTCTTTTTCCACCTTCATCAACACACACATATATATATATATATATATATATATATATATATATATATATATATAATTTTATGTCTGTGCCTGCGTGCGTGTGTGTGTGTGTGTGTGTGTGTGTGTGTGTGCGTGTGTGTGTGTGTGTGTGTGTGTGTGTGTGTGTGTGTGTGTGTGTGTGATTCACCTTGGTCTTTGAATCACGTGTTGGACTCGTGATCGACAGCTTTTTCCATTCCGGAAGAGAGCTCAGGCCTCGTATGACCGATCTATGGGTAATGCTATGACCTTACACGTACACACGCCCCCAAATCCCCGCCCACGAGAGTCGGAGTAATGAATCGAAGCGCAGCGATACTGTGTGTGTGTGTGTGTGTGTGTGTGTGTGTGTGTGGTTCTGTGTGTATATATGCCGCAGATAAATGCATATATCGGTAGATTGGCAGATACATAGGTAATCAGAGATATTGATATATTAATATATGGACTCCATTTGGCATCAGCATTATATTATTTGTAGTTTTTTCTTATAATTTCTCCTAATATCACACTAACATGCAATATTTTTCATGGACATTGCTAATCCAAATCCTTCTCGTGTCTTATACTCTTTGTACTGGTATGCGCCAAGCTAAACCAAAAAGTAAAAAACAACAGAGGAATCTTCCGTGGTGTCTGCAGTCCCTCAGTACAAAGGTTTACAAAGCCGACGGTCCCACGTTCTCATGAATTCTTGAGCTCTTCAAATATTCAGACCCCGAGACTTCAAACCTGCGAGTACAAAGCCTTTGATCCCCAAACCACTGTGGGTCTTCAGGCTGGAAAACCTTCCAGGAATGACTCGTGGCCGCAATGGTTTTGCAAGAACGGAAGGCGAAGAGTCATGATGTCTGGTGAAGGAATCGGGAAGTGGACGCGTCGAGGCTGCGATTAGGAAGTGAAGGCTGTTACCAACCCGCTTCCATACCTACAGACGCTTTTATTCTTTAATCTGGAAATCGCCGAGCTATTCCAGTCATCTCTGTGGCACTGTCTTTTTGACGAAGGGATTAGCTTTATCGTTCAGATGTTCCTCGTAGCTGTATAAATTGTTTGATGATAGATGATATATTAAATGTTAATTTTCTGACTTTACGAGCCACCGGCTGTGCGGCCCTGTTTCGCAGGAGACTCAGCCTTCAACCCTTTACTATCAACAAAATGAGGGACAAACGAAACTTTTCTCTCCTTTTTTTAATTATTTCGTTTTTAGAAAGACTGAAAATAACCAAAGAATGGATGAAATAAATTTTACTGCTCTATTCACAAAATATCGTATTTTGCTTATTATAAAAAATAAGAGATTTTGGAAATGCTACTTCTTATATATACTAAGAAAAGACTAAAAGTTAGTTCGCTCGATCTAATTTTTTCAGTATTTTACTGACCAAAGGTGCCTGTTACCAGAATGAAATCGTCTGACGTGGCTAATGAAATTGAACACAAGTAAATGCAAGGTTTTGCAAATAGGTAAAAATAACTAAGTACGATTACAAGTTATTTGGAGATTCGTTAACAAAAAAGGATAGTGAAAAAGATGTCGGTAAAATTATGAGTAACGATATCAAATCATCTAAGCAAAAATAAAATAAATCAAACATATCAAATCATCTAAGCAAAAATAAAATAAATCAAACAGAAATCGACTAAAACATGAATCTATTTATGAAAAAGAAGAAAGAAAAAGAAGAAGAAAAAAAAAAGACTACTAACCGCCGCTCGGGAAATAATGTCAGGAGTCCACTGCCCTTCAGACATTATTTCCCGAATTGTTGTAGAACTGTTGTACTGCTTAGCAGGTACCGAAGTCTTGTTGCCATTTTCAGAGCCTTTGGTCGGTGTCACATTATGCGTCGGCACTGGTTTCGGCAAGATTATGGACAAGTTCAATCAGTTTAATAAAATCATCTGGCGATAGCCAGCTCTTTATATAACGACCACCATCTCCCCCTGGTTAAAATATGATCATAACCTTTTGAGTCTAATGACTCGTAAGTGAAGTTTTGATATACCAACGCAGGACAGTGTAACACGCCCTAATGCCTCAACTTCTGTACCGAAGACCTTTGTGCGTTGCTCCATGACCCTGAACGTGGTTTTGACTCTCCTATCAACAAACACAGATCCTGAGATTGGGTCAATGGATGGGGCTTATCCCGGAAGTCAATTTCAGCTTTTTAAAGATATGATTGGTGAGCACGGTGACCGAGCATGGTCCCCTTGCAGAGTGGGTAAGGTCTGAAGTTGCATGGGATTTGGTGTGATGGTTTTGGTAATACCTGCCCGAGCGTTTTTGGTTGCGTGTTTTGCTGTGTTCTGAATGGTAGATATTCACGAAATTATGACTTGACAGGAGTGACGATAGTTGCGAATACTTCGTCTCTCACAATATTGCCAATAATCAAATCTATATAAGGTTGTTGCAAAGGTATGTGGAATAAGATGGAGATAAGAATGGCAGGACAGTGGGGGTTGCTTACGGGCTTGGAGATATCGACTGTGAGGAATGATATACCAATTTACTACTGATGGGTAGCTCTACAGTTCAATGACTCATATCGGTCGTGGGCAGAATAAAAGGCGAGGAAGAGGATAAAACAAAAAAAGAATCGCATTTTCTTTACCTATTTCCTCTCTATTCCCTTCCCTCCCCTTCCTTTCTCATTCCTTCCCTTATCCTCCCATACTATCCCTTCCCTTTCCCTCCCTTACTATCCCTTCCCTTTCCCTCCCTTACTATCCCTTCCCTTTCCCTCCCTTACTATCCCTTCCCTTTCCCTCCCTTACTATCCCTTCCCTTTCCCTCCCTTACTATCCCTTCCCTTTCCCTCCCTTACTATCCCTTCCCTTTCCCTCCCTTACTATCCCTTCCCTTTCCCTCCCTTACTATCCCTTCCCTTTCCCTCCCTTACTATCCCTTCCCTTTCCCTCCCTTACTATCCCTTCCCTTTCCCTCCCTTACTATCCCTTCCCTTTCCCTCCCTTACTATCCCTTCCCTTTCCCTCCCTTACTATCCCTTCCCTTTCCCTCCCTTACTATCCCTTCCCTTTCCCTCCCTTACTATCCCTTCCCTTTCCCTCCCTTACTATCCCTTCCCTTTCCCTCCCTTACTATCCCTTCCCTTTCCATCCCTTACTATCCCTTCCCTTTCTCTCCCTTACTATCCCTTCCCTTTCCCTCCCTTACTATCCCTTCCCTTTCCCTCCCTTACTATCCCTTCCCTTTCCCTCCCTTACTATCCCTTCCCTTTCCCTCCCTTACTATCCCTTCCCTTTCCCTCCCTTACTATCCCTTCCCTTTCCCTCCCTTACTATCCCTTCCCTTTCCCTCCCTTACTATCCCTTCCCTTTCCCTCCCTTACTATCTCTTCCCTTTCCCTCCCTTACTATCCCTTCCCTTTCCCTCCCTTACTATCCCTTCCCTTTCCCTCCCTTACTATCCCTTCCCTTTCCCTCCCTTACTATCCCTTCCCTTTCCCTCCCTTACTATCCCTTCCCTTTCCTTCCCATCCCTTTATTTTTCACCTCTTTCCTTCCTCTTCCCTTCTTTTCTCTTCTTTCTCACATTTCTTTTCCATTTCCTTCCTTCCCCCCTTATCCTCTCCCTTTCCCTCCCTTACTATCTCTTCCCTTTCCCTCCCTTACTATCCCTTCCCTTTCCCTCCCTTACTATCCCTTCCCTTTCCCTCCCTTACTATCCCTTCCCTTTCCCTCCCTTACTATCCCTTCCCTTTCCTTCCCTTACTATCCCTTCCCTTTCCTTCCCATCCCTTTATTTTTCACCTCTTTCCTTCCTCTTCCCTTCTTTTCTCTTCTTTCTCACATTTCTTTTCCATTTCCTTCCTTCCCTCCTTATCCTCTCCTTTTGATTTTCTTTCAATTTCTGTCTTTCCCTCCTATTTCCCCTTTCCGTTGCCTTTCTTCATTTCACGATCCTTCTTTCTGTTCATTTGATATATCTTGGTGTTATAGGCGTTAGATGATCTAACCAAGCTAAAAGATGCGGACCACGCCCATATGGGGTCAGCCTCGGAGCTGGGCTGAATCGTAGGCTGTTTGCGTCACTACACTGAAGGGATGGTTAAGTTAGGTTTGGATAGGTTGAGCTTGGTTAAGTTAGGTTAGGTTAGGTAAGGTTAGGTGACCAATCCCTAACCATCCGCACATCTGTGGGAGGTGCCTGGCCTCCTCTCGGACTGCGGGTGTCGGCCGACGCCGCTGTCGGTTTGTTGACAAATGAGAACTCTTGGGTGTGTATGTGGACTGAGGGAGGTGTGTTTATCATTTTAGGGTCAGGTGTCTGTGGCTGTAATATGTGTTTTTGGATCTGGGTGCGTGTTTATTTGGTTGTTTCATTTGTTTGTGTATAAACGCGTGTGTATGTGTGTGTGTGTGTGTGTGTGTGTGTGTGTGTGTGTGTGTGTGTGTGTGTGTGTGTGTGTGTGTGTGTGTGTGTGTGCGCGCGCGCAGTGTGCCTGTTATGTAATTGTGCATGCATATGTATTTGGACACGCTTTTTTGTGTTTGCGTGGTTATGTATATGTGTGATTGTGCGTGTGTACGTTCATTTAGGTCAATCATACTTGGCGTCAGTTGGCTTCATTCTCAAGACAAACTAGTGTTAAACTTTTCTCAGTTACGCGTTTAAAATCTTCTGAATATACTGATGTTCATGCTTGTTTTGGATACCTTTATGCTGTTTTAATCAACTGAAAGATCTCCTTCCTCTCTCAAGGATGTTTAAGACTTAAGGGAGCAAAGGGGAAAAGATTAAGGAGTACATCAGGCCCAGAGTGGAATTTTGTGGGAAGGTGTATGGCACGGAAGAATTTGAGTGGTGTCTCTCAGGAGACCAAAGCCATTGCTGTAAACACTGAGAAAGATCTGGAAAATGTTAAGATAAAAAATATCGCGATAAAAGGAAAATGGAATGAAGCAATGGTCAGATGATTTGTAGGAAACGGATGGCACAGGACTGGAAGAGTGAGAACGGGGTACGAAAGGAAACGAAAGGGAATGGAAGAGAATGAAGAAAAGTGAGAACATAAGAATAAAAAAAGAAAGGTGTAAAGGAAGATTGAAATGAGGAAAGGAATAAAGTAGGAGTGGAAGGAGGGAGAAAGGGATGGAAAGGGAGGAGGGAAGGTGAAGGGAAAGTAGGGGAAATTGAAGGGAGCGGAAAGATATTGAGAGGGGATGGAAATGAATGATTGATAGAATGATTTGGAGTTTCTGCTTGAGTAGCAGACGGAGTAGACTCAATTAGAAATATTGGTACAAAGGAGAAGGAAGAGGAAGAGGAGGAGGAGAAAGGGGAACAAGAGAAGAAGGAAACATTTAAATGGCAATGTCAGTAGGAGGAGAACGGAAAAGAAGTTCGGGAGACCTGTTTGTCGAAGGCGGAAGTTGGCGTTTATTAAAAATCGTTAGCTACGAGGCGGAAAGGAAGGGACGTTTATTGGAAAGCTTCCTCTTCGCCTTCCCGGCCAGGAGGAGGAGGAAGAGGAGGAGGAGGAAGAGGAGGAGAAAACGTTTCCTTCGATGGATCGGTAAGGCCGGCTGTGAATCCCCACACAAAACGTTAACGCGAAGTGGGTTGCCCCCTTCAGGAGAAACATTTTTGAGGATGAGGACGAAGGAGCTGGAAGAGGAGCAGAAAGTGAAAAAAAGAAAGAATAGGAGGAATAACAAGAGAAGAAGCAGAAGGAAGAGAGAGAAAAATAGGAGAAAAATTAAAATGAAAGATAGAAGAAAAGGAGCTGTAAAAAAAAAAACGGAAGAAGAGGAGGAACAGAAAACGGAATAGAAAGAGGAAGAACAAGAATAGAAAGAGGAGCAAGAGGAGGAAGAGAAAGAAGAATAGTAGAAAAAGGAAAAGGGAAGATAGAAGAAAATAAGTTACAAAAGAGGAGGACAAAGAGGAGACGCAGGAAAGGAAGAAAAAGGAATAGGAAGAGAAGTAAGAGATGTAGAAAGAAGAGGAAGAAGAGGAATAGGAAGAGAGAAAAGTAGAAGGAAGAGGAAGAAGAATAGGGGATAAAGGAAAAGGGAAAATTGAAGATAAGGAGCTGTAAAGTAAACGGAGGAGTATCAGGATCAAAAAGAGGAAGAAGAAGAATAGGAAGAGGGAAAAACAGAAGGAAGAGGAGGAAGAATAGGGGAAAACGGAAAAGGGAATATTGAAGAAAAGGAGTTGTAAATTAATCAGGATCAAAAAGAGGAAGAAGAAGAATAGGAAGAAGGAAAAGCATAAGGAAGAGGAAGAAGAATAGGAGGAGAAGAAGGGAGAGGAAAGATAGAGGAAAGGCAATTGTAAACAAAAAGAGGAGAACGAGGAAAATTAGAACAAATATACGGAGTAAGAATAATATAAGGAAGATAAAAAAAACGAGGATAGGAAAAGGAAAATTGGTAGAATAGAAAACGGGGTAAAATGGAAAAGGTTTAGATGAAGAACGTAAAGAAGAGAAGTATAAGAGAGAAGAAGGAGGTACAAGAGCTTAAGTAGTAGTCTCTTAGAAGAAACTGAATGTTTAGTATTAGCCAATTTATTGTAACGGGTATGGTATAGGAAAAATCTATTTCTACCTAGAATAACACTGATTCAGAGTAGCTAGTATAAACATATGTGTCACTAACAGAACGATCGTTTTGTACGTTTAGTGTTGTTCAGTGTGATTCAATGGTGTGGAGCGGGATTCATGCTCAGTGGACCTGCGATCGAAGATCGCGACGGCCGGGTTTGATTATTTTCATTATTTCTGATCCAGGAGGAGCTAAGAGGAGAGGGGGGAGAGGGTGGTGGATTGGGGTGGAGTGGGTGGAGTTGGTGGAAGTAGGTACGTGCCTTTGGCTTTGGCTACCTTCCTTATAAGGGGGAAAAAGCTCTATGTATATAGACAGAAAGAAGTAGAAAAACTATGAAACGTTTACTGTCATAAGGTGTTGAGTAGGAGAACAAACGTTAGAATAATCTAATGGTTAAGGGTTTACGGTCACCTAATATAAACTTAGCTAACAGTTGCAATGAAATAAATATCTCATTGGAACTAATTTACATACAAAGACGGCAGCGTTCCAGGGAAATGTTTTCGTCATGAATAATTAAACGTTGTCTAAAAAGACGGAGTATAAACCTTTGCTTTAGATTTAAGAAGGAAATTAGCAAGAACTCGTTTATCAATAGAGTGGTAACGGATGGAATAGGCCACATGTATTGAGCGTTCAAACTATTGGCTGTTTGAAGAGAAGATGATAGGTGGTGATGGACATGAAACTGACTAGTCTAGGTCTTATGTTCTCTTACAGTCTGCTTCATTTTTCTATTATTATGTTCTTATGTTCATATGTCTTGATAATTCAACCAATGGGAGAGTGGATTAGAGAGCTTACCACTGTCACTATATCTTCATGCTCTTTATGTTTTTCTTTTCGCCTGATATTACTAACCTGAGGTGTTTATTGTATCCAAGAATGGAGTGTTAATAGTAATGTATGAACATTGTGACGAATGCGGATAGGAGGTAAAGGGAACACAGGCTAAAGGAAATACTTTTATTCCTGACTAGTTTTGCCTGAGTGGCTTCTTCAAACTCTATTCCTCTGAAGAAGCCAC
>NC_134782.1:49623751-49633751 GCF_046742065.1 Oratosquilla oratoria
TACACGTACTTTCGAGTGTACCTAAATCTGACCATTGTTAATGTTTATCGCTGACAGTCACATCGATATTGATTTATCTACTATGCTTTATCATTGTTCACCTGGTGGATTGATCAATTCTTTATTGTTATTATTATCATCTTAAAGTTATTGCTGTAGTAATACCGTTGACCTCGTAGAACACTTCTTCTATTTCTTTGATCTTCGTAGTCGACCTAGATATGGATCAAAAGGTCTCCTGTCGGCATGCTCCGCCTTTGTAATCCTTTTTAATCCTTTGTCCTAACCTCGATTTATGGTCTTCGCTTTTTAAAGCATTAATGCCATTTTCAAAGGTAGAATGTCAAGCACAAATAAATATGTTTATCGGTACCCCATATGTGGAGAATTTACGCTCCTCGCTTTTTAAAGCTAATTAATGCCATTTTCAAAGGTAGAATGTCAAGCACAATTAAGTGTTTATTGGTACCCCATAAGAGGGGAATTTACGTCCAAGGAAGTTACCTCCCTCAGTGGGCGTCTCTCATTCCCAAACAAGCTAATTGACGAGGCAGCTGATTGGCTCCCGCCAACCAATCAACACCTTGGTCTGGTTCACGGGTCGTATAGCCACGTTTACACGGGGAAAGTTGAGAGGCAAGTCAAGTGTGCAAGTTACTTGAACTAGAGAGGAAAGCGAGCAAGTACATGCTCACACATGGCCTGTGTGAACATATACTTGTTCGCTTTCCTCTCCATTTCAAAAAACTTGTACACTTGACTTGCCTCTCAACTTGCTCCGTGTAAATGAGGCCTTTGAACAATAGGAAAGGTGATTTTTGGAGACGGTGTTAATAATCGTCTTACAGTTTTCTTGACTGTATTTTGAAGCAATAATTAGCGTTGAGGATCCTACAAGCTCAATTACATTTCCGGTGATAACTCATAACAATGTATATTTGAAAAAGAGCCTCTTCCTAGAATATTATAATTATTATGATTATTATCACTGTCATTACTAGAAATAATTGTACTAGTAGTTGTAGCAGCAAAATTCTTAATGCTGTTACCATTGTTTTGTTTCAGTGTGTGATTATGTGATTTACTGACATTTCCTTATTTTCTTCAATCTGTTTAGATTTCATTTGCTACTTTTGAATGGCGATTTCTTTTAGTTTTCATCTCCCAAACAGTAAGTCACCCAGGGTTGATAATTCATATTTGTTTGATTGTTTTTAATACTGTGCGCAAGGCCTCACTGCCAGTTTACTTTGCTCTCAATGTCTTTTGGAAGACCTTTCATCCAAGTGGAGCTAAGATAAGATGGAAGCAAGGGGAGTGGATGGGAGTGGAAGGAGTGGGAGTAGGTACGTGCCTTGGACTTGGCTACCCCTTTTATAAGGGGGAAAAAGCTCTTGGTATACAGATAGATAGATAGATAGATAGTGTCTTTTCGTCCTTTTTGATTAAGTTTGTTTCCCTATGATTTACTTCCGTGCGATTCCCACTTTCTTTGGTGTGTCTTGCTTGTGTTACGCAGCAAATTACAGGTCCACCGACCAATAGCACCGAACCATCAAAGGCGTTTTCAACTACTTAATTGACTTAATTAATGGGAACCTTTTTTCATTTCTGGACCTTTTTACTTAACTGGCGCTGTTCTTTTTTTGTTTCTCTTCTCGCAGCTTTTTTTCTGAAGATGTTTGGGGCTCAAACAGCAATTAACGGCAGAGTTGTCCTTTTATGGTCGAGGGAATGCAAAAGGCGTAAACAAAAGGCAGGAAACTTACGTTTGATGAAGTGATGTGCTGTGCTGACTGTTACTAGGTAGATGTTGACTGTTGGCACGAAAGAAAGAATAATACATAGAATGATTTAAAACATCTCGGCATTTCACGGAACTGTCTAGTGTAGGCCTTATGGTCTCTTGCAGTCCCCTTCATTCTTATGTCCTTATGTTCGTATTTGTTGCCGTTTGTCTCAGCTGAATAAGATAGCTTGATGACAGGCAAAGTTATTAGAAATGGACTATAGACAAACGATTAGCTATAAAGAACATAACATATAAGACCATAAGAATGAAGGAGACTGCAAGAGACCATAAGGCCTACACTAGGTAGCTAATCTATAGGTTGAGTATGTTGATGTCTTCTTGTTTCTTCTAGTTGAAGGAAACAGCTTTGCGGCAGTTAACATAAACATGAAAAAAGGGTCGAGTTTGGACGCAAAATAGAAAATATTACTTTCACATTAATCTTATGACGATGCATTTGTGAACAGTAACACTGATCGATACTTTTGGTGAGACTCAATTCAGTTTACATGATTGCAGGTGATTTTTTTCTTTTATTTTTTATTTATTTTTTTTTACGGCTATGGCGACCAAGGCTACTTTAGTCACCTTCGTGGCTCTCCCTCAATAACAGAATTATTACAATTACAGTCCTTATTTGACCTTATTTGTAGGCGTCAATTAAAAATTTCCTTTAATCTGACTGCCACTAAGGTTTTCTATTTAGTTCCATGTCAATCCCTGGTAGTAAAGAGGGGCTGTGGAGATGAATAGAATAGCGGGTGACAGTCGAGATATTTGGAAAAGTGCCACCCAGTACAGAAGGGCCTAGCCCTTTGTTCGGAGTGGAAATTGACTATTCGTTAGGCTATTTTCACACGTATCGAGTTTTCATCATGCCCCGCCCACGACACGACGTCGTGCTATCAAATGATTATGTATGTCTATGGACACTTTCACACACCACGACCACTACCACGTGTGAAGACATCCATAAGTACCCGCATTTATTTAAGACCACGACGTCGTGTCGTACACGGCGCACGGTGAGAAATCGATACGTGTGAGAGGAACATTAGAGTAAAAAGTCGCTAGATGCAAGTTGGAGTTTGAAATTAATATAGAATATTGAATGTGGAAAAGTTAAAATTCTATGGATATACCCATGTGTAATACCATATGATTTACTAATCCTGAAATAGGCATTGTCCTGGGCTGAAAGCGCCTGTTTCCAATGCTACGTCATCAACTATTTGTCAATATGAATTTTTATTTGGTCAGCAGATGCGGTCTGTTTTTAATGTATGCTCTCCTTACGGCTCTACTCGGTTTTGCTTAGTCAACTTTACTTACTAGCTATTTCTAGTCTTTTTTCTAGTTTCATTTTCCAGTGCCTTTGTTGTGAGGAAGAAAAACATGTACTCAACTTTTCCATTTTTTCATCGCTGTTTCCACATCGTGCTTTTGTCTATATACGTATCTTTCAATATCCTATTCAACTCTATTGCTTCCACTCTATCCGTCGCGTGACTTATTGTCTTTCTAGAACGGTTTGCTGGTTATGTTTACTGTAAAAGAAAAATCCCTTGATTTATTCAACTCTTCTCCACTGTCTCCTCATTCACTTCGCTTTCACTCTTGCAACATTTCGTCTCCTTTGAGTTGTGTAATCTGTGTTTGCAAACAGTCTCTCCCTATATTTCATAATGTTTATTTCATATAGGGGAATCCTTCAAGATGCTTATCGTGAGAAAATGCGCCATCTTCCTACTTGTCAAGTAACCTCAGTCTTGTGTCAGGACAAACAGATGACAGAAATTCCTTTCACTCTGCCCTGCCTCTCCACTTCTCACGCACGCTCACTTACAACCCCTGAGCTTACATTCTTATTAAAAGTCCTCTTTGAGATATTTACATAAACATAGGGTGATCGGTGGGCATTGTCCTTATCTCCTAAATAGCAGAATCTCTTTTCCCTCTACCAGGTTTTTTTCCACTTCACGCTTACGCACACTCAGAACTCGTGAACCTACAGTCCTATTAAAAGCCTTCTTTCCAGTATCTTCATTAACATATCACTGAGTATTTTCTTTATGTCTTTAGCTTAGAATTATCTGAACGTACTCGCTAATTGATGCGTGATCATAGATCTTTTCCAGTATCAATTTATCTGTATTCCAATTTGATGTTCATTGTCACAAGGTATAAAAACACACTTTAGTTTCATATATTTAATTTTTTTGCGGACCTATTGTTACAATCATTTGGTGGAGTAAAGGTAGTGGCATAATTGGCAATTCTTGCAAGTATGCTACTTACTTTTACTACTACGTTTTAGTAGAAACGACTTCTGTTACGATCTTTTGTTTTTCAAAATTCCAAATGTCATATTATACTTGCGTCTTATAGTTAGAAGCCGAATGATGACACATTGTTGAACTGTTTTACAGAAGTCTAGAATATTGTGACCGAAGTTGTTTCTACTCAAACGAAATAGCAAAAGCAAATAGCATGCTAGCCACATTTAGTATGGCAAAATGATGAACTCATGCAATGTTGAATCATCCCACTCTTGTGTTCTATTTGTACATACATACATACATACATACATACATACATACATACATACATACATACATATACTAAAGGCTTTTTCCCCTTTACACGGGGGGTAGCCAAAAAGAAAAAGGCATAGAAACCACTCCCACCCATTCCATTTCCTATATATTCCACTCCCCTCCCCTCTCCTCCCCCCTCTTATCTTGGCACCTCCTGGATGACGGGTCATCCCTGCATCCTGTCCATTCTGTTCTATTTATACATTGTCTAAAATAGTTGTAGTTGTTCCTTTTTTGTTGTTTATTTACGTATAGTCACCTTCAACAAGTCACTTGCACTCCTGTCTTTCCAGTTTTCATAACATAGTCTTTTTCACACATCTCATTTTTTTCTGTCACCTTTTCACTTGTCTCTTGAATTTTTTTCTTGACCTGAAGTAGGGAAGGTTAATTAGTGTATCACCTCAATGAACATTTTGCTGAAATTTCAATAAATCACTAGCCCTCATTAGAATTTTTTTTTTTTTTTTTTTTTTTTTTTTTTTTTTAAGTTGTAAAAGATTATGGGGTCTATAGAAAAGGGAAGTTAGGTTCAACTTTCTATGTACCTTCAGACGTAATCGTGCAGAACCTCATAAAGTTTTCAGGTTTACATACCCTACAATTACAGTTCCTGCAAAGTTGATCATTACACGGCATCATCCTCAAACAACGCTGCTCAGTCCTTGATATGCTAAAACCAACTCACCTTTGATGCCATGATCTGATTACTGCCGCTGTTAGGGTAATTACCTTTAGCTACTTTGGTGTTGCAGTGTCCATCCACTAACTTAATCGGCTTAACCATACTGTACACATTTAACCACTTCACCCCTACGTTTGCCTTTAGCTAAGACATACAATTTAAATCTTCACATTTTTTTTATGCCATGATCTGATTACTGCCGCTGTTAGGGTAATTACCTTTAGCTACTTTGGTGTTGCAGTGTCCATCCACTAACTTAATCGGCTTAACCATACTGTACACATTTAACCACTTCACCCCTACGTTTGCCTTTAGCTAAGACATATAATTTAAATCTTCACATTTTTTTATGCCATGATCTGATTACTGCCGTTGTTAGGGTAATTACCTTTAGCTACTTTGGTGTTGCAGTGTCCATCCACTACGTTAATCAGCTTAACCATACTGTACACATTTAACCACTTCACCCCTACGTTTGCCTTTAGCTAAGACATATAATTTAAATCTTCACATTTTTTTATGCCATGATCTGATTACTGCAGCTGTTAGGGTAATTACCTTTAGCTACTTTGGTGTTGCAGTGTCCATCCACTACCTTAATCGGCTTAACCATACTGTGCACATTTAACCACTTCACCCCTACGTTTGCCTTTAGCTAAGACATATAATGCAAATCTTCACATTTTTTTAATTCCATACGTTTACCCAATATAACAAATCTATATGACGAAACCAAACACTATAGATACAATATTTCGATGAAATCCCTTTGCCAAACTAAAAACAATTACACTCTCTACAAAAACCCTCTGTACGTTTGTGGAACGTTACTTGCCATATATGGTAAACGTAACCATCACAGTCGTTGTCAAGATAACTTAATCTCGACGCTAATGAGCGCGAACTTCATTTCCGTTTTCATTGGCTTCCCAGTTCTATTAGGAATTGTCGCTGTCAACTCGCCAAACCGATTCCCAACACTCCTTACCCATCTCCCAAAAGCTTTTGACAACCTCTTCCATTCATGCTTCATTCACATCTCCATGATCCATAGTCCTTCTACCACTAGAACTGAATATGTACCGGTCTTTTTTCTGTGTTTTCATATGTAGTGAAACTGAAACTTTCACCTTTGGTATTTTTCTTGAAGGAAATTTTAAGACATCTCGCCAATATCGTCCCTTGAATTCGAATTGACATGTTTTTGACCCTATTCTTTCCGGAACGATCTCCAACGGGCATTTTATTTTATTTTATTTTATTTCATTGTATTTTATTTTGTTTTATTTTGTTTTATTTTATTTTATTTTATTTCATTTTATTTTATTTTATTTTGTTATTTCATTTATTTATTTCATTTCATTTCATTTCATTTCATTTCATTTCATTTCATTTTATTTTATCTTATTTTATCTTATTGGGGGGGGATCAATTTTCCCACAGTTTGAAATATAAAGACACAAAAAATAACGTTCATAACCACGAAAACTCTCAATATTTGGGGAATAATAAAAATCCAGTCTTCCTATCGGTCTTCCTCACTTTGTCTTTCTTTTTCCTCTACCATTCCATCCTCTACGTCTTTGTCTTTTTAATTCTACATTTTCATCGTATTATCTCTAATGTTCGTTTCCTATCACTCTTTTACTTTTCTTTTTCATTGCCCTCCTGGACTGTATCCCTTGATTATTATGAAGAATGGAAATTTAAAAATATGATATATTTCACCTTCCTAATGCTATTTACCACTCAATCCACACACCCTACACCTTACCTAGAGTCATCTTTCACCATTTTGATACTAATTATAGGTTTGCGAGTCTTAGAATTGATCAAATTACAGATTTCATGGTAATGAAGAGATTGGAAATTATATAAGGCTGAAATTCAGAAGAAAAAAAACTGAGAGGAAGTAAATAGAAATCCATAAAATTGAAAAAAATCTTTGTTTCTTAGATTAGCAGAGCACTTGGGACGTGACTATTTGTGTCAGGGTACTTCCTCCCTCGGATCAGTCTTGAGTCACTAATTAGTTCACACGTGACGGCAGGGGAGGCTTCTATCCTGGACTTGATTTGGTTGCCTTACCCGTGGCTTTTAGTTCACTGTAATCGTTTATACACAGTCACGAACGAAAATTTTGGCCTGCACTATATCTCTCACAACGTCAAAGTAATAATAAGAACAGCAGCAACAACAACAACAACAACGACAACAGTAGTAACAGTAGTAAATGTATTAATAATAATGATCACCATCGTCGTCGTCATCATCATCATCATCATCATCATCATCATCATCATCATCATCATCATCATCATCATCATCATCATCATCATCATCATCATCATCATCATCGTCATCGTCATCGTCGTCGTTGTCCGTCGTCGTCATCGTCATCATCGTCATTATCATTTTATTTATTTAATTCATCTATCTATTTATCTATTTATCTATTTATCTATTATCATTATTTTATTCATTTATTTTGTCGACCCAGGGGGGCAGTGGGCGGGATACAGGGATGACCCGTCATCCAAGAGGAGCTAAGATGAGAGGGAGTGGGGAAAGGGAAGTGGTGGATGGGAGTGGATGGGAGTGGAATGGGTGGAAGTAGGTACGTGCCTTTGACTTGATTACCTCCATTATAAGGTCGGAAAAAAGCTCTCAGTATATAGATTGGTATATAGATAGACGTGATATATTTTCCTATATACAGTAGTATCTAGGTTACATTGAGGTAATTCCCTTGAATAGATAAAGTATATCAGATAAATAATTTGAATTTCGTATTTTAGAAAAATCTAGGTAGGTCAACATTTGCTCATGAATATATCAAACCACAATCCCCTTTACTAAAGCCTCCCCCCCCAATTTCCGATGAAAATCTGCCCCCTCCGATTAAAGCCCTCCTCCGTTTCTGATTAACCAAATCAGAGCACATATCCATACAAAAAATCCACTCATCCACCCTTTCCATTCCAATACCTCGGGGATTAAAGGTCGCCTTCCCAATCAACCAATCAACCCGCCCTCCACCATCCACGACACAGTTGAAACATAAAGAGTCAAATCACACGCTGTGTGCTGACTCACGCACCGCCCTCTTTGAGGCAGCCCCCTCTCCCTCCACCATATATTCTCTCATCACGCAAGTCACCTTCACCTCCTCCTCCTCCTCCTCCTCCTCCTCCTTCCTTCCTCCTTCCTTCCTCCGTCACCCTCCCCCTTCCCCATAACCTTCCCCACCTCCCATCATCATCCTCCCTCCCTCCCTTCCCCATACGACTTCCTTTCCCCTAATCCTGATCCACTTATTACCTTATCATCAACCTTGAAGGTCATGCGAAAGTAGCGGCAGCATTGATGTTGTTGTTATCATTTTATATTTTGCTCCTTTTTTCTATCAATTTATTGTATCTAACTGTCCAGTAATGTCGTAACACATTCATAAATACACTGAAAACCCACTGTTGATTTGATTTAAGAAAAGAAAGGAAATAACGATTTCCGTATATTTCGATCTCTTGCTGTGATCCTCTTCAAGGTATTCCGCTGAAGAGGATCACAGCAAGTGATCGAAATATACGGAAATCGTTATATTCTTTCTTTAGTGTATTATTGTATCTAATGTATTAAAAGAGATTTACTAAAGATCAGGAGACTTTGTGGTCAATAGGAGGAATGACCATGAAAATAGGCAGGTGTTGTTTATCTTAATCTTAATCTCTGTTATATATTGCTGCCAAAGCTTAAGAATAGTTCTGTTTGTGTGATTGGATCTGTATTACATAAAAAAAATATATACGAACTGATATTATGAGTAATGTCTTATCTTGTTTCATCACAATGTTGTTTGTAATGATTGTTGACTTGAATTATGAGAAAACTAGAGATGTTATTATGCCAAGTAATGCGTTACATGCAAAAAGTGTTAGCGTGCGTGACGGTCTAGAAAACAGTGTAATCCTTTTTAGACTTTAATTCTGCTTGAGAAAAGTTTTTTAACCTTGGATATTCTCTCAACTTATCACTGTCGTATAATTTCTCTGTCTTACTGTTTGTATTTAATTTTTTCTATTCCGAGTTGTTTGAACTTGGCAGAGTTCTGCCTATTATTTTCAGACTAAAGATTTCGAATCGAATCTTTTATGTTTTTGTTTTTATTCTTGATGTCATGAATGAGACTGATAATTATAACATGGGCGCCTTCAACTTAACCTTCTAATTTGATGTATAGATCTTTTGATAAAAAATGCCTTTCATGTATCCAAATGTTTTTGGCTTCGGGCGTCCAGACATGTTCAAAGTTACATGACGTGAAGATCAGCAGAACTTTCTCATCAACACCACGTTGAAAATAATAATGATAATAATAATGTAATGGTAATGATAGTGACAACAATGATAATAATGATGATGATATGATGACATGGTTTAACGTCACAAACTCCCCGCTATCGGAAGGCTAGGACGATGCCCCATACAGAGGGCTTTATAACGTGGAATTTAATGAACCATGCACTTGGTTCAACTTCGTCAGTGGCAGGGTTCGAACCACCATCCCTTCGACCTTCGCTGCAAGTAACGAAGCCCTAACCCGCTCAGCTAGCGAGCTTCTAGGATGATGCTGGTATATACATACATATACCAAGGATTTTTCCCCTTTACAAGGGAGATAGCCAAAAAGAAAAAGGCATAAAATCATTCCCACCCATTCCATCCCTAAATACACTCCACTCCCCTCCACCCTCCCTCTTGTCTTAGCACCTCCTAGATGACAGGTCATCCCTGCACCTTGTCCACTGCCCTGGGTCAGAGGCAGTGTCGCAAGAACAGCACATCCACAGCAAGGCCGCTTCATTAAATCGGTTATGATGGTGACTAACCATAATAAGAATAGTAATAATAATAGTAATAATAAGA
>NC_134782.1:49636251-49653751 GCF_046742065.1 Oratosquilla oratoria
GGCTCCTTTATCGCAGATCTTGGAGCACCGGAAGAGGTGCTTCAGATGAGGGCGAGGGCGAGGGTGTGATGGTGGGAGGGGGGTGAAGGGGGAGGGTGGGGTGAAGGGGGAGGGGGGCCACCTGACCCCTGGACAGAGGGCGATAATGAGAGGAGATGGAGGGAGTGGAAGAATGTGAGGAGAGGAAAATGAAGACGACGCGAAGGTATGTGGTGACTTCAGACGAAGAGAGAAGAAGAAGAAGGAGAAGAAGAAGAAGAGGAAAAAGAAGAAGAAGAAGAAGAAGAAGAAGTGTGGTTGAAGTAGAAGGAAAAGAATGGGAGAAAGGGAAGAAAGAGCATGTGAAGGAATAATGAGGTTGGAGAAGTAGGACAATTAATTGAAAAGAAAACAGAAGGGAGGAGAAAATTCAGAAAGGAGGAGAAAATTCATGAAGGAAAAGAAAATCCAGGTGGATTACTTGGGTCGTGATTCGTGAACAAGAAGGAAGAAGAGGAGGAGAGGGAGGAAATGAGAAGAAAAGAAAAAGTAAAAAAAGAAAAAGAAAGGAGAGGAGGAAGAATGGGGAATAGAGAAAGAAGGAAAATGGGTATAAGAGAAGATGGAAAATAGAGAAGAAAGATAAGGAAAAGACAAAATGAAAGAGAAGGAAGAAAGGAGAAGACATGGAGGAGGAAGAGAAGACTAGTAGTAGATAGAAGACAACGGAAAAGGAGGAAGAGAAGAGGGGGAGGAAATAGATGAAAAGAAGGAGGAGGAGAAGTAGGAGGAGGAGGTGGAGGAGGAGGAAAAGGACGATGATGAGAAGAAGGACGAGGAGGAGATTAAAAGCAGGAGAGGCGAAATAGGAGTAGAACTAAACAAGTTTATCAACAAAAGGCAGAGATTAGAGAAAAGAAAGAGAAACATGTATGAAATAGAGGAAACAATTCGGAAAGGTAAAAATATTAAAGGGACCGAGCGCAAACATGCTTTAGGAAGACAGCTAATGATATCACAACTAACACCACAGTCGGACGAAAGAAAGAGTTGCGTAAGCGGAACTATATATTTCGATTGCTACCTGCAATCCTCTTCAGTAGTACAAAGTGGCAGGGAGGAGGCTATCTTAAGTAGCAACCTCTTACAAAAGAAAGGGAACACGAGAAAATACAGAACATCACTGCCCCAACCCTAGTTGACCTGAGGCTGACACGAGGTCGGGTCAGGGGGAGGGGGGGAGGAAGCTTGTTGACAATATTTTTGGTGATGAATAGTCCTGAAATGATGTCTGGGGTCCATTGACCCTTGGAAATATTCATCGTGGGCAGATAATCAATTAATGTTGATTCCACCATTTTCCTTCTGAACCCACACCCTGATTTGTAAATGAGATCAGATTTCTCCCAGTCCATCCGGTGATTAAATTTATCAACGTGTTGAAACACTGCTGAATTTATTTGGCCATATCTAATCGACCTTTTGTGTTCATTTAATCTTGATATGTTTGAAAGATAGAAATGGAGAAATCATTAAATGCAGGGACAGAATGGTAAAAAGAGTAGAAGAATTTTACCAAGAGCTTTACTCGTCGAAGACCGTAGTTGAGTCAGTAAATTCATGTGTAGACGTTAGTAGTGTACCAGAGATTACAAAGGAAAAAGTAGAATTTACTCTAAAAACTATGAAACAAGGGAAAGCACCTGGAGAAGATGGTATATCGATAGATCTGTTGAAAGACGCAGGTAAATTAGTTCATATTAAATTAGCTGAGTTGTACACCCAAAGCTTACATCAAGAAAGCGTTATAGATGCCTGGTGCAATGCTATAGTGATTTTGCTTTACAAAAGAGGAGACCAGATTGTAGATTACGAGAAGGCCTTTGACTCGGCTGAACAAATAGCAATACTAAACTCGCTACGCAAGCAGGGTACAAACGAACAGATTGTAAAAAGATTTAGAAAAGATTTATGCGAAAGGTACCGCTATGATTCGACTACATAAAGATACAAAAAGATCAAGATCGAGAAAGGAGTACGGCAAGGCGATACAATTTCACCCAAACTATTTACAGCTTACTTGGAAGATATTTTCAGAAGCTTGAGTTGGGAAAAGAAAGGTTTAAAGATTAATGGCGAATATTTGAATCACCTAAGATTTGCGTATGACATTATTCTTATCTAAGAAAGAGCAGAAGACTTGCAAGATATGCTAAGTGATCTAAACAAGGAAAGTCTCAAACTAGGTTTAAAAATGAATAAAAGTAAAACCAAAGTAATGTTCAACACGAAAGTTCAAAGAAAAGAGATTGTAATTGATGAGTCTTAAAGTTGAAGAGTATAATCATTTAGGGCAGATGGTGAAAGTGACGGAAGATCATGGTAATGAAATAAAAAGACGCTTTACAATTGGTTGGAAAGTGTTTGGTAAGTATAATAAAATCCTGAGAAGCTCTCTACCTTTATGTTTGAAACGTAAAGTTTACAATCAGTGCATTTTACCAGCAATAACCTACGGGTGTAAGATTTGGAAACTAACGAAGGCAATGGAAACAAAACTACGGACAGCACAGAGGAGAATGGAGAGTTTAATGATGGGAATAACGCTGAGAGACCGAAAGAGAGCAATTTGGGTGAGAGAGCAGACTAGACTGAAAGATATCGTGGAGGGAGTAAAAGAGTTAGTGCGAACGACTGATGAGCGATGGAGCAAGTGTGTTACTGAATGGACTCCGCGAGATGGAAAGCGTGGAAGAGGGAGACCAGACAGAGGGTGGAGAGACGAAATTGAGAAGTTTGCAGGAGTGACGTGGCAGAGGATGGCGTGGTTGTGTGAATCATGGAATGCTATGTAGGAGGCCTTTGTTCAGCAGTGGACTCAGGATTGTTGATATAATTGATTGATTGAAAGTTTATAAGTGGTGGAAGGGAAGGGGGTGGGGGGATTGACCTGTCTTGACGGCGTCGGTATGGGGGGGGGATAGAGTTGGGGGTAGCGGGGTCGGTTGGAGGGGGAGATGGAGGGAGTGGGTGAGAGGAGGGAAGGAGGCGGCGATTATGACCTGTCTCCACAGTGCCGGAGGGTGGGGTGAAAGCGGAGGGGTTGGTTGAAGGGAGAGGAATGAAGGGGAATTGTTGTACAAGTCGATCCTTGAAATCATATTACTTTGGATGTTTATGATGGGGTATATTCTCTTATATACGTTGGTTCTAGAAGCTTGATTTTTTTTTTTTTTTTGTGGAGCTCTACTACTTGTTACTATTTTAGTGTTTTCAACTAAGCTCTCACGAGTGCCGGTTTGGTTATGAATTTTTTTCACATGATCTATGATAGCTCCGTTTTGTAAATGCATTGATATTCTCTTACTGAGTCTATATCTGGTATGACCAATGTAGCTTGAGTTACGAGCTGCACAGTCCTCGATAAAACATTTAAGCTCATATACTACGTTGGTTTTGGAAAGAGTCTCTGTATTGCTATTCAGGTTGTTTTCATAACCAAAGAGTAAGGTTTAGGGTTGGAATAGTCGACAACAACATGGATTTTCTTGTTAAAGATTGGGTGGCAGTTTTTGGAGACAATATCTTTTATGATTTTCTCATCATTTTTCTATGCCTTAGTGAAAATGTTATGGTATTAAATGTTAATGAATTGGGGCTTGGGGGATGTTTGGGGAGAAAGGTGGTCACATAGCACTTTATTACATATTGAATCAAACTCTGAGTTTATTCCTGACTAGTTTCGCAGGTATGCCATATGTGTATATATATATATATATATATATATATATATATATATATATATATATATATTAATGTCTCTGGGTGACTCAATCTACCTTATTGTTTTCCCTTGATGACCTAGTTATCGTTATCTTTGCCCTCTACTCTACGCAAGATCTTATTGTCAACCTCATCGCATGTCTTTCATGTCATTCGCCGTCTTCTCTCTTTCTGTAAATTGCTACTCTTACTCTGTCTCACAAAATGGCCACCGGAACGATTCCACCCTTACCCCACTGTGTCCTTCCACTTCCTCCATTCCACCTCTCCCCCTTTCCACCTGTTTGTTTTTCCTTCTTCCCCTGCCTATTCCCTTCATCTTTCCCTCGCTTTTCCCTTTGACCTTTCCTTCGTTTTCTCATCTACCTTCCCTCTTACCCTCCCTTTCCTCCATTCCCGTCTTTCCCTTACCCCTAATTCCCTCTTCCTGTCTTCCCCTTACTCCTTCTCTCCTGTTCCCTTCTATCGTGCAGCTGTTGACCTCTCTGCTCGAGTGACGTCCGCGAAGCGGAATGAGACACGCAGACGTGATCCGAAATGCGACCTGAAGAAAGTGTCACTGAAGCGATGGGGTTTACTAAGGCCCCTTTCACGCGTATCTATTTTTCGCAGTGCGTCGTCCACGACACGACGTCGTGCTCTCAAGTAACCAAGGGTGTCTACGGACTCTTTCACATATCACGACCACGACCACGTGTGATAGCGCCCATAGACACCCATAGTTATTTGAGATCACGACGTCGTGTCGTGGACGGCGGCCGGCGAAAATTTGATGCGTGTGAAACGAGGCTTACTCCATTACTCTGGTATGTTATGTTCCCAGGGCTGAATAAATCCTACGACCTTAAACTAGAATAGAATATATTGAGTGTGCTACTGTACTGAGCCAGAACGTGCTTTCCAATCACACTTCCTGCAATATCACAGAATTCATTCAAATATTGTACCCACTGGGATTTATGCTTTGTTATCTGTGTCCATCTGTGTGGACAAATGTAACAATTTCTCTTAGGTTACACTGGTTTGATTATACAGTACTTTGCAATAGAGACAGGTACTGTCCATGGCACAGGGATCTAAGGTCTGTGTGATCCACATAAATTATTTTTGTCAGGATTTGTTCTTATGTTCTACTGTACTCGTTCTCACATTCGATGAACATTTCGTGCCCTCGCCCTTTTCCTCTCCGTCCTCCTGTTCTCAGTCTCCCCTGTCCCCTTGGCCTTATCGAAAGTCTTTATCATTGTCGGGCCCTTTAAGCACCCGCTCCCTATTTTACAACTTGCCCTTACGGGATATCATTGACCTGGCCCTTCTCCTCCTTCCCTCTACTCCTCTCTGTTGCCTCTCCTCATCTCTTCCGTTCTCCTCAGTCCCCGTCCTAAAATTATCCAATCCCTAGCGCCGGCCGCCCGCCCACCCTCTCCCTGCGGAATTTCTTGTCCACAGAAAACTTGTGGAGTAAGGTTTCCCGCCCCACCTGCCCCAGCCACCCCTCTTCCCTCTGCTAATTGGCCTGCTCCCCTTCCCCCTCCTTTCCTCCTCCTACTCCTCCTCCTCCTCCTCCTCCTCTTCCTCTTCCTCCCCTCCTCCTCCTCCTCCCATGTGCCCTCCGTTAATTATTTTGTTCCAGTTTGTCCTCCCCCACTGAATTAGTCAATGTGGTTACCTGATCCCTCTCTCAGTTAACCGAGTAATCACGGTTTTTGTCGAGTAAGGGGCTTGTCCAACGCCCTCTGCCCGACCCAACCCTTGTCAACTAACCTCCTTCCACCTACCTCCACCTTAGCAATCAACTCAACGCCTTCTTGCTGTAATGTCTAGTTAACCAGATATTTTTTTTATGATGCCGAATTAGCCAACCCACACCTGTTCTCATACTTGACAGACTGACTATACCTTAGTTTCATGTCTCATTAGCTCTCTTTCCTTCCTTCCACCCACCCACCCTCATCTTGTCCCTATTAACCAGCTTATACCTTTTTTCATAACACCAAATTAGACGTCCAAGACCAGTCCTCAAGCCTGATTGGCTAGACCAGTCCTCAAGCCTGATTGGCTAGACCACACCTTGGACCTAATGTCTCGTTAGCTCACGCCAACTCCTTTTCCCTCTTGGATCAAGGAAAGCCAGTCTTGACTCCTTCATCATGGTAACACATGTGACAGATGTTTGTTCTTGATATCACCAGTTGGTTTTATTCACCTGAAAGGTTAACACGAGGAGAGGAAGGACCTGGATCGATTAGAGACTCTTTAGTCCCGAAGTGTGCTCCCCTTCCTCTCGCTCGATTGAGAGGGGCTAAAGCCTCATCAAGTAGGTCATTGTAATGAAAATTATGTTAGTCTTTCACACGGATGCTCTTTTAGTTTTGGCCTTATACTGATGCCGTTCTCTTTATAGTCTGTTTGTACTAGCTAGAATCTTTTGTTTTAATCTTCTCTAGCTAGTGTGTCTTTGTTATTAGTCTTAATCATTTATTTCTAATCGTTTATCACTTGTAAATCAATATTTTCTACAATATTTGTTCTTCGATTTCTGTGTTTTTGTATGACTATTTTTCAGTTACTAATCAATAGCCAGGAACTTATCTATATCTAATTCATTTGAAACGCTTTACTCTTGTCATTGTTTATCATTATCATCAATGCAATTAATTTGTAATTGGTATGCAATAGTAATAACGATTTATATCTATTGTTACTCACTATATAATATATTTTTATTATCTATTCTGTGCTTTTCATTCGGTATATTACCTACGTTTTCATAATTACCCACATGTACTCTTTCTAAATCACTAAATCATATTCATCCTTTATTATTTCAAGTTTCCTTTATATTATTTACCATTTGTTATTCATTATTTATTCATTAGCATTTATTATATATCAGTTATCTCCTCATTTATCTATCGGTTAAAGTTTACTGAATATCATTTATCACGTGTTATGTAGTTTAATGTTTTAGCATTTCTTATTTGTTCAATATTCCTCACCTCACCTCACCCTACGCCTGGTTGGAATAATCCTGTCAGCGGCAGCTCTTCACTAGACTTTTCCATGCGTCTCTATCCTCGTAGGTCTCTTTTTCTTTCACCTCTGGTAAGTTTGTGTCTCTTCTTTCTAATGCTTCTTCAACACCTTTAATCCATCTGGTCCTGGGTCTCCCTACTGGTCTTCTACCTGTGGGTACCCATTCCAGCATTTGTCTTGGGTACCTCCAATCTTCCATTCTCATAACGTGTCCAAACCACCTCATCTTCCACTCTTCTATTAAATCCAACACTGACATCACTCCTATTTCCTGTCTTATCCGCTCATTCCTTAATCTATCGCGTCTTGTCACTCCTCTTATTATCCTAAGGGCTCTCATTTCCATTTTGTTCATTATTCGTTACACGATATCCATAATTATTTATTCATTTTCACTCAATAACTCGTTCGTCAGACTACACACGACCTCGTAAAGGGGGCGGGGGAAGGCCTCATTTCGATTCCATTCCAATCTATCCTGAGAGGTCAGAACACATACGCAAGCAGTATCTGACTGTTCAGGCGCGAACAATCAGGCATATTCATGCCTGCATGCTTGCGCATACAAGCACACGCAGGCAATCAAGCCTAGCACGCACATGGATATGCTTACATGCATCCGGCGCGTGCGCATACAAATGCACACGTACGCGCGGACAGAGACACACACACACATACACACACACACACACACACACACACACACACACACACACACACACACACACACACACACACACACACACACACACACACACACACACACACACACACACACACACACACACACACACACACACACACACACACACAGATAAGTTATTTGTTCAGTCTTCAGCTAATAGTGTTTTTTGAAATAGGGTCTTTATCCTTTGATTTAGATATTTCTTCTCGCAGGAAATAATATTTTTATTTTTCTTTCTTTTAGCATCTTCAACTGAATTGATTTTTGTAATGATAAGGTGGTGAAGTAATATTCTATTTTTCTTTCCTTTAGCATCTTCAACTGGATTGATTTTTGTAATGTTGAGGTGGTTCACTACTTTCTAAGCAAAATCGAAAAGTACTACATTCAGTTTTTATGTATAACCTTTTCACTACAAGTAAAAGTGTTTATCAGCTGCTAAAATGGATGCCAAACTATTATGATGGAATGAGAAAGTTAACTGAGATTGGTTTGACATTTTTTACCTGTTCCTTATGAAAGAGGACTCCCTTCAACTGAATAAAATTGCCTTTTGTAGTCTCGAATAAGTTCTCAAGTAACGAAATACAATGTCAGGGTTGAGGTTTCTGCCACATGTTCATCACAACGAAAGAGAATATAATTTTTTTTTATCATTTGTCTGTTTTGATTTTCATTTATTATTGGTGTCAATTCATTACTGTTTGCTATTTGCCTGTTTGTTTATTATCTAACTATGTACATTATTATAGTTTTTATTTATTTAATTTTTTCGCATCCGACCTAGATATGGACCAAAAGGTCTCCTGTCGGCGTGCTCCGCCTTTGTAATCATTTGTAAATGTGGTAATAGAAAAAAAAGAGAGAGAGAGAGAGAGAGATTTCAATGCTAATAAGACTCAAAGTGACTAGGCACGAGTGGCCATCAAAAATAAAGTGGCTACCCACACCAAACATAAAACGCGTATCACAAGGCTCCAAGAGTGTCTGGACAAATGATGTCGCTGCTCATTTTCATCATTATTGTCATGGTAAGCCAAACTACGCAGGATTCCCATGGTTGGCAAACCTCACAAGTCTTCCGCAAAGAGAGAGCGGGTGATACCTCGACTTGTATACAGTTGTTCAGCACCTTCATGGTAAATCTTTCTAATGTGTTTCGGAACAGCAAACAGTCCGCTGTGACCTGGACCTATCTTCAGAGACTTTTGAGGAGGAAAGTTGCTGGTTCGAGGTCTGTGTTGTCGACGACGATTGGTCCGTGGGTTGAGTTCTCGAACACAATTGGTTCGAGGATAATGTCTCGTTTTTCAGAGCTGCTTAACTCTGGCTGATCTGAATTTGGTTTGAATTGTATGTACTATAATAATCATCACTGTATATATATATATATATATATATATATATATATATATATATATATATATATATATATATATATATATATATATATATATATATATATATTTACATATCAACAGTTTTCATATATTGTATAAGCGAAGTAATATTTCACTCCGATTAACAACCTTAATTTTGAATTTCAGGTAAGCTGCCTGATCTTGTTGCTGAAAGTAACTTCGTTGGGTAAGTGTAGAATGGAATATCTGACCTTCACCTTCCGTTTTTTTTTTTTTTTTAATCTTTCTTCTTAATCACAATATCCTCTTCCTCCTCTTTCTCCTCCTACTTCTCTTCTTCTTATTCTTCCTATTTCTCCCCTACTCTTACTCCTCTTTCCCTTTTATTTTTCCTCTCCTCTCTTTTCCATTTCCGCCTCTTCCATCTTCTCCCTCTGTTCTTAATATTCTTCCCTCTTCTCACCTCTTTTTCTTCTCTTTCTCCTCCACCTCCTACACCTCCTCTCCTCGTATTTTCCTATTTCTCCTGCCCTTCTCCCTTTCCTTCTCTGCCTCTTCCATCTTCTCCCCCTGTTCTTAATATTCTTCCCTCTTCTCACTTCCTTATTCCTCCCCTAATACATTTTGTAACACTTAGAAGGCTGGGATCATACATGAATTTCAATCTAAGTATGATAATCATATAACATAGCGAGATCCAAAGTTGGAGCCATACATAAATCTTGATATGATAATTAGAAAATAAAACCAAAGGCCCCAGGACCGTTGCATCTTGCCTGTATACTACAGTTAGGTAAATCCACACGTACACACACAAACACACAAGTTAGGTAAATCCACACGCACACACACAAACACACACTGAATTTTGTTTCCTCTCTTGCTGCTATAATATACTGAGCCTGTCTTTTTGACAAAACATTCTATCTCTACGCATTGCTGGCCAGTCCTTATTTTTACCACTTATGCTTTGTGTTATTAGTGTTTTTTGCAACATGTGTTACTTTTCCATCTATAAACTTTCAAGTGGCCTCAGGGACTTGGCTCTCCTGTAAAAATTATTGTTTCCTACTTGACAGTACTGTATCCATGGATCAACTTTGCTCTACACATATCATATTGTATTTATGGAGATTTTATATCAGTTCATATGTACTTTCATCTTCTCATATTCCCTTCAACCTTTTCATAGCCTCTTGTATATCCTCTCCTCCTCACAGCCGTTGCTTACATAGCTATTACCCTTTTTGCCCCTTTTTTTAATTTTCGTTTCCCTCCTTTTACCTTAATCTGGCTTTGTTTCTCTTCCCTTCATTTCAATTCATCTACCTTTTCTTTCCATTCCTTCCATTTTATTTCATTTTCCTTTCAATTCCTTCCATTTCATTTCTTTTTCCTTTCAATTCCTTCCATTTCATCTCCTTTTCCTTTCCATTCCTTTCATTTCTTTCTCTTTGTCGATGTCAATGATCTATCCCAAGACTCTCTCCATTCTCCTCGTCTCATTTTCCTTCTTTTCCCCTTCCAATTTTGCTTCTTTCCCTCTTTGTTTTATTATCCTATTCCGTCTTCCCTTTCCTTTCCACTCGTCCCTCCCCTCACCCTTACCTTTTCCCTACAACTCGCCCTTCCCCTTTACCTTTCCGTTTCGTCTTTCCCTTCCCAACACCCCATCCCTTCTCTGTCGTCACTTTCACTCTGTCCTTCCTCTTGCCTTTGCACTGTAGTCTCATCTCTCTTTACCCTTGCCTTTGGTCTTGCCCTTTCCCTCCCTCCTCCCCTTCCTCCTCCCCTTCCTCCTCCCCTGTCCTTCCTCTTCAGTTTCTCCTCTCATATACTGACCTTTTCCCTTACCTTCCCTCCCCCGTTCCCTTTTCCCTTACTTATTTCCTGCTCCTTTCCCTTTCCCGTCTCCCTTCCCCTTCACCTCCCCTATCCCCTTGTCCTTGCTCTTGCCCTTCCAGTTGGCATTCCCTTTCCCCTTTCCCTTCCACTTTCCTTTCCACTTTCCTTACACTTCTCCTTCATCTTTACATTTCCCCTTCCTCTTTGTATTTACCTTTCTTCCCTTTCCCCCTTCTCCTTTCACTTCCCCCTCCTCTTCTCCTTCCTCTCCGCTTCCCCTTCCTTTTCCCCCCCTTTCCCTTCATTTTTTCTTCTTCTTCTTCTTCTTCTTCCTCGCCCCCTACTTGGACTCTTTCCCCCAGGCGTGCGTGCCTCCTGACGCAGACTCTTCCGCCATCAGATAGAGCGCCCAAGGACCGGGCCCGGCCGTGCCGCCACAGAAGGAAGGCCTCGAGGGCTGATGGCCCGATTGGCGGGGCTGGGGGGCTGAGGCTGGGGGGCTGGGGGGCTGGGGGCTGGGGAGCTGGGGGGCTGGGTGCTGGGGGCTGGGGGCTGGGGGGGCTGGGGTGCTGGGGGCCTGGGTGCTGGGTGCTGGGGCTGGGGGACCTGGGGGCTGGGGTTCTGGGGGCTGGGGGCTGGGGGGCTGGGTGCTGGGGGCTAAGGGCTGGGGTGCTGGGGGGCTGGGGGCTGGGGGCTGGGGTGCTGGGGTGCTGGGGTGCTGGGGAGCTGGGGGGCTGGGGAGCTGGGAGCTGGGAGGTTGAGACTGGCTGCTACTCAAGTGTGAACTTGATTTAGGTCAAGGGTTAGGTCCAAGTCATGAACTTCGAGTAGGTCAAGCCATTAGAGTTCGCTTCTTGTATAATATCGTGCTAAGGGTCACCTATGAATGACGTTTTATTACCTGGAAAAGTAAGTTATAGTTGTGAAGGGACCTAGGATAGCCGTATACGAGCCACGGTTACACACGCGATGGTCGGTTTTGTGTACATAATCTTTTTTTTTTTTTTTCACACCTAACTTTTTTTTATTTATTTATCTATTTTTTTTTTTTTTTTTACTAAATGAGCGATAGTTTACCCATAAGTGGCCTAGTCTGTACCCTAGGATGCCCCAGTACGCCGAAGTAGTGGCGTAGTAATTTTCATTTATCTATCTATTATTGATATATTTATCTATTCATTTATATTTATTTATCAGCTGATTAATTCTTTACATCAACCAATTTTTATAAGTTAAGCGACAGTTTACCCATAGGTGGGTTCAGTGTGTATCCCAGGATGGCCAAATACTCCTAAGTAATGACATAGTAATATATATTTTTTCTTTGGACATTGTTATTATTATCATTATCATTATTATTATTATTATTATTATTATTATTATTATTATTTATTATTATTATTTTATCATTACTATTACTATTATTATTATTTATTATTATTATTATTATTACTATTGTTATTATTATCATTATCATTATTATTATTATTATTATTATTATTATTATTATTATTTATTATTATTATTTATTATTATTGTTTATTATTATCATTATTACTACTATCATCATTATCATTATTATTATTATTATCATTATTATTACTATTATTATTATTATCATTATTATTATTATTATTATTATTATTATTATTATTATTATTATTATTATTATTATTATTATTATTATTATTATTATTGTTATTATTATTATTATTATATTATTATTATTATTATTATTATATTATTATTATTATTACTATTATTATTATTGTTGTTATTATTGTTATTATTATTGTTGTTATTATTATTGTTGTTATTATTATTATTGTTATTATTATTATTGTTATTATTATTATTGTTATTATTATTGTTGTTATTATTATTATTGTTATTATTATTTTATTATTATTATTATTATTATTATTATTATTATTATTATTATTATTATTACTATTATTATTATCATTATTATTATTATTATTTGTCATTGTCATTATTAATAATATTAATATAATTCTATTTTATTTTGTTTTATTTTTATTTTCTAATTGTTATTTTTATTTTATTTATTTTATGTATCTATTCATTTTATTTCTATTATTATTATTATTATTATTATTCTTATTTTTTATTTTTTTTTAAGTTAAGCGACATTTTACCTATAGGTGCCCCCAGTCTGTATCCCAGCATAGTCCAGTACGCCTGAGTAATGGCACAGTTTGCTTCGACGATGGCCTGGTTTACTTGAGTAATAGTCCAGTTTTTCTGACTGATCTAATTCGTTTTAGCTGTTGGACCATTTTGTATAATGTTGACTTTGTCTACCAGTACATAAAGTGTACAGTCACTCACACAAGTTCGTGGGGGGTTCGCCTCGCGCATTCATCAATCGAATTGAAACGTTATCCTTTCTTGGTAACGATTCTGAGTGTAGCCTTACGACAACTAAAACAAAAGGAAATATGAACATAAGAATAGACGAAGCCGTAAGAGATCATAAGGCCTACACTAGGCAGTTCCATGTTATGTGAGAACAGCTTGACCAAGATTAATCCAAGTTAGTTCATAGTCAAGTGAATTAAAGATTTCCAAAGTCGTAGAACGTAACTATATACATACATATATATATATATATATATATATATATATATATATATATATATATATATATATATATATATATATATATACAATCGAAATATGCTGTAGATAGTTTCCAGTATTTTTGTTGTTTAGAAGACTTCTTTCAAATGAATAAAAAGTAGACGATAGCCACTAGAAAAAAATATATAAAAACGAAGCGTCTAATGGAACCGAGCCGAGCTAACTTTCAATCAAGATGGTCTCGAGCTCATTTTTTACCTCTCCCTCCTAAGCCAAGAGATCTTCCTGCGTGTATGTGTGTTCGTGTGCTCTCCCCCCTCCTCTCTCTCTCTCTCTCTCTCTCTCTCTCTCTCTCTCTCTCTCTCTCTCTCTCTCTCTCTCTCTCTCTCTCTCTCTCTCTCTCTCCCTCCTTCAAAGAATATATGTAAAAGATGACATGTCCTCTAATACAACACTGTAATTAATGTACTATTGTTTGCCACCCACGGGCATAATAAATTTATTAAAACCAAATCTCTCTCTCTCTCTCTCTCTCTCTCTCTCTCTCTCTCTCTCTCTCTCTCTCTCTCTCTCTCTCTCTCTCTCTCTCTCTCTCTCTCTCTGTCTCTCTCTGTCTCTCTCTCTCTCTCTCTCTGCACGTGCGCATGTGTGTGTGTGTGTGTGTGTGTGTGTGTGTGTGTGTGTGTGTGTGTGTGTGTGTGTGTGTGTGTGTGTGTGTGTACGTGCGTATGCATGCGTGCATGTATGAGCGCCGTCGGCCTGTATGTCTGTAAGGTTGTGCTAACATTATTTACTAAATCTATATATACACAAGATAAAACGGTAAATCAATATCAGTATGACAGAATAGTTCTATTGATATTGTAGAAGGAAACATTTATTCTGAAGTTTGTGTTAAAACCTATATATATCTCGGGTTCGGTTGAGTTATTCGTATCTTTATATAACTGATTTACTAAGATGTTTATTTTTGATATGAGCAATATGATGATATTTTAGCTGTATAGCATTAGGCCTTTTCTAGTCTAATGATGTCCACTATAGATAAGGTTATGTCAATCTGCATGTAAGGTAATAAATAATTTATAGGAAGTGATAATTTCCTGCATATAGTCATGCCTTCGAAGGGTTCAGTGTATATATTACAATTTAATTTTACAAACTGTTAGCTCAGTTTTAGCTTTCGTACTCAGCTTTAGACACATCTAAGAAAAAAGGAAATTACAGTCAGTGGTACCCCTCCTTTGCGTTGGCAATTTCATCGCAAGTGTAGCAAGCGACAGCTTTGCACGGTGGGATTCTTTATAGTCATCCCTTCACTTGCAGCAACACATCTATATATGTATAACACACATTGTGTGTGTGTGTGTGTGTGTGTGTGTGTGTGTGTGTGTGTGTGTGTGTGTGTGTGTGTGTGTGTATGCATGCATGTGTGTGTGTGTGTATTTATAAATGTATTATGTAAATAACTTTTCTTTTAATCAATTGTCATGTATATTCTACTTCTATAAATAATCCACAGTAATCACAAAAGGAATTTTACTTCTTATCAAAGGCTTTTGTCAAAATCATTATGTGCATTGATATTGCTACCGGTTTCTTTATCTAAATTCTTTATATATCTACTATCAAATGAATTATTTTCGATAAGGAAGGAAGTCAGAAACAAGTCTTTCTTTTACCTAACCTTTGGCCTGCTAGATCTAGTAACCCCCGGTTCTAACACTGGTGAATTTATGACCGTGGATCGTCCGTCACGGGGGGATTTCCTCGGGAGATTAAGAGTTTAGTTTACTTGGTAATTAGTTCACTCGGTAGTTGTCCTCGAAACCACAGGTACGAGATTAACGATGTCGTCGGATTCTGTGGGACTCGCATTAACACAGTCCCCCGCGCACTGTGTGAGTATTATCAACACCGTAACCCTTTAAGCCAGTGGTTCTTAACCTGTGGGGAATTCCCCACTGGTGGGGAATGGCGGAGTTGCCAAGTGGGGAATGACCGGTCGGACAGAAGAACCACTGTCTTTTTTTTTTTTTTTTTTTTTTTTTAATCGATGTGTTTTTGTTTCTTTTTGTTTGTTTCTAGTGTCTTCTTGTTGTCACCGATGCTGTGGTGGGAAATGGAGAGTTGGCTCACTGAAAAGTGGGGAATTGGAGAAAAAAGGTTAAGAACCCCTGCTTTAAGCCTTTGTCACGCAAAACTGATTCGTGTGAGTTCGGTTAAGGACAAACGACCTCGGTTAAAATCTTTTATTTCTCGAATCTCCAAATGTCAAATCACCTTTGCGTCATATGCTGAGAAGCTAAATGACGAAATAAGAGAATTTAAACCTATACGAATATTAGACATATTGTTGAATTGTCCTTAAGGAAGTCTAGAATATTATAAACAAAATCATCTTCTAGATTTTCAAACTCACAACTTTTTACGAATATTGAATATGTGATAGGGGCTTTAGGCTAGGCTGCAGGAGAAATTTACCTTATTTGAATAAAATCACTCGGCGACAGAAAGAATCAACATACTCGTCGAATAGGATTAATTGATACAGGTCCCTCACAATGCTTAAGGAGTTATCCCTTAGACTCGCTTCACACGTATCGACTTTTCGCCGTGCGCCGTCCACGACACGACGTCGTGTTCTCAAATAACCATTGATGTCTATGGACGCTTTCACCCATCACGACCACGACCACATGTGATAGTGTACGCTGTTGTTGTTGTTGTTGTCGTTCCCTAGACTGTCTGTCCGAGCAGTCCCGTCTCCCCAAGGAATGCCATAGCCGAAACTGGGTTTTCCCACAAATCCTTTATAGAGCGTATGTTGTGTTGTTTGCGTGCATGATTGTGTATAATGCAGTCTTCCATTATGTGTTGTATGGTATGGGGTGAAGTGTTACATCCTGGGCAGCTGTTCACAATGCGGTCATCCAGCCTCTTCTGGTAGCTTAGAAGTGCTGGGTGGTGACCGCACCGCAGTCTGGCCAAGTGGACTCTGTCCTTTCGTGGGAGAGAGGATTCAGAAGGGTGAATATCAGGGGGTCTGGCATGCAGCAGTGTGTTGTCTTTCAGTGTGTTAATGGAGCGGTGAGTGATATGATTATGAATATGTTTCCGGAGGCTGGTATTTGGTGGTTGTGGAGGAAGAGAAGAGAGTATCTGTGCGTGATAAAGGTCTTTGGGTGTTGTTTTAATGTTTCTTGGTGTGTGTGGGTGTTCTGCTATGTAGTGTAGCGGGTGTAATGTGTTTGTGGTGGCTGCGGCAAGTGTTTGTGTGCCTCTCATGTCGAGGTGGTCGATAGTGTTCGTAGACACTCATGGTTATTTGAGACCACGACGTCGTGGCGTGGACGGCGCACGGCGATGAGTCGATGCGTGTGAACGAAGCCTCAGGTGAATATAATCTGAAGAAGTATACAAGTTAAGCCGATTGCTCAAACAGAATATCAAAAGGTGGCTCACACTTCAACTGGTTATTTGAACCTGTTTTGTCCCTAAAGCCGTTTCCGCTAGAATTGTCCCTTAAATTTAAACGAAATCGACTAGTATTTGCCAGGACAAAGCATTAAAGAAGGACAAAGGACTTTAATCGATTAAGTGAGTGAATCTGTTGTTTAATTCGTTAACACCCAGAGGTGTCCCCTTGAGTTGGGGACAAAATGTAAAAGGATGAGAAACAAGCTTAATCGATTAAGAGATGGAATCTGTTGTTGTTGTTGTTGTTGTTGTTTTTGTTATTATTATTATCATCATTATTATTATTATTATTATTATTATTATTATTATTATTTTATTATTATTATTATTATTATTATTATTATTACTATTATTGTTGTTATTATTATTATTATTATCATTATTATTATTATTCTTATTATTATTATTATTATTATTATTATTATTATTATTATTATGATTATTAACATAATTATTATATCATATTATTATTATTATTATTATTAATCATTATTATTATTATTATTATTATTATTATTATTATTATTATTATTATTATTATTATTTTATTATTATTATTTTATCATTATCATTATCATTATCATTATCATTATCATTATCATTATCATTATTGTTATTGTTATTGTTATTGTTATTGTTACTATTATTATTATTATTGTTATTGTTATTGTTATTGTTACTATTATTATTATTATTATTGTTATTATTATCATTATTTTACTATCAT
>NC_134782.1:49658751-49673751 GCF_046742065.1 Oratosquilla oratoria
TTTATTTCTATATAATCTCTTCCCTTTGAAATATCGAAGACCTGCAGCTTCTTTGTTAAGGGGAGTTATGTTCAAATGTGTTTTATTTTTCATATCTGTTCTCAGTTACATGACTCAGTATAATGGGTCTTGGAATCTGTCGATGTCTTTAATGAGATTTGGTGATCATATATAAGGAATATATTTCAAATTAGGAAGGACTAATGAGGTTTGTAATTGGTTGATGAGCTTTGGAAATTCGAAGTCAAAATATCTTGTTATTAGTCCCAGAATCTTGTTTGTTTCCTCTGAGTTAGAAATAGAGATAGAATGCCCATACGGTCTTTAGGTCATTACTGATAATTACACCAAAATCATTTTTACTCTCCGCGTTAATTAGAAATTTTCCTAACAACTTGTAGTTGTTATAAGTGCTACTTCTCCCTGTGATTATGAATCTACTTTTACTTGCTTTAAGTTTCATAAAATATTTTTTCATACCTTTGTTTTATAGCAAGGAAAGGACTTTTTTTTTCCAAATCTCATCAAGCCCGAAAATTATTCTCGACTGATTAAAGTTGTCTGGCGTTTAAGAATGAAGTCTTTTAGGTTTGACGCAGTCGGTGACCCGTCATCGTAGAAAAACAATAAGATGATAAATCTAACTCGTAAGTTCTGGTAGCTTAAACTCTTTTGTTCCTTTTTATTATTTGTTTATTCTAACTCCAGAAATATTATTTTGTTCAACTAAAGGAAAAACTCTCTCTCATAAAGAGTGGCCACAGTGCCCTCTGAACCTGACGATCCTTTGAGCGCACTTCAATAACATTTAGTCTTCCATGGGGAATGACCGACCACACGTTATGCAGAAGCGAGAGAGACACTTTTGTACCGTTCGCACGCTGTTAGATCGGGGTCTTTGAACCTGACCTTTTGTCAAGCAAAGCCAATTGGAAAACAGAAATGAAAAGTGCGCGTGACCCCAGACAGCAGGTTCTGTTCAAGATTGTGCAATCATGATTGATGACGCAATCATGACTGATGACGTAGTCATGAGACTCAAAGACAAGATTCGTGATTCTCAACCTGGCACCGGACAGTCACATACCTGGGAATGGGGACACATGAAATAAGGTATCAGAAGTACCAAGTAGAATATATTTGTATCCAAATAACGGCTATGATGGGGGTCGTTTAGGTATATGATAATGCGGAAAGGGTCGTCATAAAAAACAACAAAAAAAAAAAAACAACGAAATTGCTGTTTTGCCGTCCTTTGCTACCACACTATTTAAACAGCCGCCGTATCCATTGTTTAAGCTCTAAAGACATTCAGCATCTTGTTAATGATTATCGTTCAATCCTGCTCCGATGCTCTATTCATCCTCTCCCCACTCTCCCTTCCTCATCGTGTCCCGATGTCCAGAAAGACCTTCAAAAGAGGCGCAAGATTATTTAGAACGGCCCTATTTTTCCTCCCCTACAACCATTCAAGCCTTTGTAGTTAGGACGAACCATCCCCCCATTCTCTCCCCTCCTTCTCCCCCTATCCCCAATCGATCCCAATTTACGAGAGGTCCTTCAGAAGTGGTGGGGTAGAGGAGGACTGGGGGGATGGGGGGGACTCGCCCTCTGAAGTTTTCACCCATTTACTTTGTCACTCTTCATCTTTCCCTCCTACTCTCTACCCCTCCCTCCCTCCCCCCCCAAAAAAAATTGAATACTTTGCAACAGATAATTGAGATAAATGAAGATATTTTTCCTAACTTCTTTCCATCCTTCCCTCCCTCTCTCCTTCACTACCTCTCCCATTCCCTCTTACCCTCCTTTCTTAAATTCCCTCCCTTCTCTCTTTCCCTCACTTCCTTCTTTCCTTCCTTATCCACTCCTTCATTCTTTCCTTCCTCCTGGTGGTGGTGGTGGTGGATGTGGTGGTGGTGGTGGATGTGGTGGTGGTGGTGGATGTGGTGGTGGTGGTGGTGGATGTGGTGGTGGTGGTGGATGTGGTGGTGGTGGTGGATGTGGTGGTGGTGGTGGTGGTGGTGGTGGTGGTGGTGGATGTGGTGGTGGTGGTGGTGGTGGTAATGATGATTATAATCATAATCATTTAACATCACAAACTCTCCCCTATCGAGAAGCTAGGACGTTGTCCCTTACAGAGGATTTTTTAGCGTGGAATTTGATGACCCATGCCTTTGCTTCAATTTCGCCGATGGCAGGGTTCGAGCCACCATCCCTTTGACCATCATCGCAAGTAAAGGCGCCCTAACGCGCTCGGCCATTGATCTCCGGAAATGAAAGGACCAAATTAGAAGAGATTGAAAGGGAACATGGAGTGGACTCCGACGTCACCCTAGATTAAAGAGAGGGAAAACATACGAAAGAGGATGGCAGCAGATAAGAGAGAGCAGTTTACTTCAGAATAGAAATAATTTTCAATTTACCCTAAGCAATACAAAAACTAAAGAAATAGATCAACAAGATAAAACAAAACAAATACATAAATTCATAAATGAATATATAAGATTATAAAAATCATAAATATATATAAAAATGGATAAATAAGTTGATGAATGAATAACTGCTCAATTAAACAAATAGATAAATAATAAAAGTAAATATAAATAAATAAATAAGTAAATAAATAAAAAGATAAACAAGCAAATGAATAGATAACAAACAAACAAACAAGTAAACATACAAATAAACAAAAGAACAAATAGATGTATGGATAGGTGAACAAACAAAGAAAACAAATAACTAAACAAAGAAACAAGCAAACAGACAGTCAATCAAGATTGACAAAAGCATTGATAGCCTTTCACTCCCCCCGAAAGAAAGAAAATAAAAAAGAAATAAAACAGAATAAATAGATACATACATACATATACCCAAGGATTTTCCCCCTACATGGGGGGTAGCCAAAAAGAAAAAGGCATAGAAACCACTCCCACCTATTCCATTTCCTATATATTCCACTCCCCTCCACCCTCCTCCCTCCCTCTTTTCTTGGCACCTCCTGGATGACGGGTCATCCCTGCATCCTGTCCACTATACATACATGAATAAACAAATACCTACTATGTGGCACTTGTCTGTATACAAGGTCACAGGTGACCTTTATACTCTCAACCCAAGGTCACGTTTCTTTCGTCGTCATACCAATCCTCTCCCCTACTATGTGGCACTTGTCTGCATACAAGGTCACAGGTGACCTTTGTACTCTCAACCCGAGGTCACGTTTCTTTCCTCTTCATACCAATCCTCTCCCCTACTATGTGGCACTTGTCTGCATACAAGGTCACAGGTGACCTTTGTACTCTCAACTCAGGTCACGCTTCTTTCCTTGTCATACTAATCCTCTCCCCTACTATGTGGCACTTGTCTGCATACAAGGTCACAGGTGACCTTTGTACTCTCAACCCGAGGTCACGTTTCTTTCGTCGTCATAGCATTCCTCTCCCACTCTTCAATCTCTATTCTGCCTCCAACTATCCTCGCCTCCTCGTCCATCTCTCTTATCTTCACTTCATAATTTGTCTTGAAAGAAAATGAATTGATGGAACCATTGGCACGGATAGATTTTGATTGAGAGTTGAAGTTGCCGGAGTCAATTTTTCTTCATACATCAAGTAGATAACAAATGGTTGATATCCATGTATTCGAAATTGCAGAAGTTTTGAAAAAGAACCATCATTTTAAAGAACCTTTTCTCAATTGACATTCATACACAAATGATTAAAACTGTCTTCGGCGATCAAAATAAAAAAAAATTGTTTGTTGTAGACTATAAATTGAGACTATGAGGCTCCGTATTTGCATAATAAGATTGTTTGTAATAACATGGGATCACACACACACACACACACACACACACACACACACACACACACACACACACACACACACACACACACACACACACACATGCGCATGCACTCGCTGTTCATGTGCTTTTATACATTAGTATATGTTTACTTATTTATTTGTTGTGTGCGTGCGAGTGCGTGTATATGTGTGTATGATTCACCATGGTCTTTGGATCACGTGTTGGACTCGTGATCAACAGCTATTTCCCTCCCGTAAGAGAGCTCAGAGCTTATATGACCGATCTATCGGTAATGCTGTGACCTTACACGCACACACACACACCCATCTTTCTGCACAAGAAAGTTGGGGTAATGACTCGCAGAGCAGCGATACTGAAATTATTTCAGCCGTAGGCGGGATTCGAACTCGGACCGCTGTAGCCGCGGTTGCAAACACTAACACTGTGCTGTCGTGAGAGAGAGAGAGAGTGAGTGAGAGAGAGAGAGAGAGAGAGAGAGAGAGAGAGAGAGAGAGAGAGAGAGAAGAGAGAGAGAGAAAATGAGAGAGAGAATGAGTGAGAGAGTGAGAGAGTGAGAGAGAGAATGAGAGAGAGAGTGAGAGAGAGAAAGAGTGCGAGAGAGAGAGAGAGAGAGAGAGAGAGAGAGAGAGAGAGAGAGAGAGAGAGTGAGACAGAGAGAGAGTGAGACAGAGAGAGTGCGAGAGAGAGAGAGAGAGAGAGAGAGAGAGAGAGAGAGAGAGAGAGAGAGAGAGAGAGAGAGAGAGAGAGAGAGAGAGAGAGAGAATGAGTGCGAGTGTGCGCGCGTAAATCTTTCGTGTTTCATTACCATTTTGCTCTTAATTAAGTTGCTTTTTATTTTTCTTCTTCCGCGATATTGCCTCCTGGGATCTCACTTCGAGCTTTCGTCGCTTCTGCTATGGGTGGCTGTTGGCTCAGCACTCTTATCTTTTATGATTTACTGTTTAAGAATGAGACCTCAAGGCAAAACATGCCGTAATGTTCATTCGAAAAAGTATGTTTTCTTGAAAACTATATTTGAGTAAATCCCAACGTTTCATTTGTGTACACAATGAGAATGTATCAGTACATAGTCTCGTGCTCAAGCGTACACACACACACACACACACACACACACACACACACACACACACACACACACACACACACACACACACACACACACACACACACACACACACACACACACACACACACACACACACACACACACACACACACACACACACACACACAAATCGAGATGTATACACACAGCTGACTGGTTAATTGGTTATCACTACTATTAGTGACTAGTTTGCTAGCTCACTGTACGAGACTAAGGCTGTAAAGCCACTTCAAGCGACCAAGGTGGTCCTCCATAGGTGGCTCATTTGGCGAAGTGCTGTTCCCATTTGCTCTTCCCATTTGCTGTTCCCATTTGCAGGGGTTCCCCACTTGACTGTTCGTACTTTGCGCTCTCATATGGTCCATTTGGTTCAAAATTTTCCGCCTTAAGGTTCAGTATCCTCAGTCACAACCCTAAAAGGTATCGGATGTGAAAATTTTCCTTGTGAGTTAAAGAAATCACGAAACAGAAGCGAGGAAAGCTTGTAAAATGTCAAATACCAAACCGGGATAGCTTCAAACTGACAGGCTGGTGTTCTTATTGCGCCAAGAGTAACCTTGCAATCCATTTTTTTTTTTTTTTTGTGGGGAAAGACACCAACGAAAAACTAGTAAAAATGCATAGAAATTTATACTTTATAGGACCACACAGCTGTTGGTTATCACTCTGTGTTTGATTCATCAACAGAATGATTGCGATTACAGTGGCACAGCCCAGAAACAGACGCAATGTCCCAATTTCGAATTCGACCACATTTTCGTGGAGGACATTCCTCCACCCACTCCACTACCCTCTTACTTATTTCATTATTTACCAAGTCCCACTCATTATTTTCTTCACTCCTCTCGTCACTCCTGAGATCCTACTCACCAGATTTCCAAACTCCCTCACACCTTTTCCTCTCAACTTCGTCTTACTCAACGCTAACACATCCATCCTTCTGATCACATACATACTACCAACTTATTTCATTTTACTATCATACGTACGACATTCAAGTCCATTTAATGACTCGGTTATTAAGATTCTGCCTGGAATCGTCCTCTCAGACACCTTTATGCTTTTATTTTTTTAGAAGAAAAATACAGACTCACTCATTCTAATTTAGCCGCCTTCTACAACCCGCATGGGAACACTTTGGTGACATTTTTCTTCCTCCACCGCCTGGGGATGAAAAAAAAGAGTATCATAGAAGTAATAAAGAATCGTTTCAATTCTGTTTCATCTCCTTGACCTTTTCCACAATCTCTTTCACTCCTGTTTGCTCCCACTCTCCTTCCTCTCATTATGTCTTTCAGCAATATTTCTGATACTGATCTCCATTCTTCTCTATACACTCTTTAGCTTTGTCTCCATTGCTTTCGTAATTTTTCAAGTCTCATTTCTGTAGATTATAGCTGGAATTATACACAGATTGTAAATTTCATCTTATATATGTATATACGTATATATATATATATATATATATATATATATATATATATATATATATATATATTTGTGTGTGTGTGTGTGTGTGTGTGTGTGTGTGTGTGTGTGTGTGTGTGTGTGTGTGTGTGTGTGTGTGTGTGTGTTTGTCTGTATGTGTGTGTGCGTGTTTGTGTGTATGTATAGAACCTCCCATGATCTTATGCTTACCAAACATTTCCAAAACAATTGTGACACACCTTTTCATTTAATTCTTATTATCTTTATTCAGTTACAGCATCTGATCCAAATATACTCTTCAAATTCTTCAAGACTCTCTTTGGTTTTCTTCTTATTAATCTTTAAATTTACTTTAAGTCTTTTTTTGTTTCAATTTACTCAGCAATCTCTGGAAGTTCTCTGTGGTTTCTGAAATAGGAATAATATCTGGGTATTTAAGGTGATTAAAATATTCTCTATTTATCTTCAAAGTCTTCCATTCTCAACTCTAATCTCCGATTTTTTCCAGCCACTTTACGTGCTGTCAATAGTCCGTAATAATAACAATGTTGATAATAATAGCAACGAAGATAAATTGATCAATGTAATAGTAGTAAAATGACACAATGATGATAATGATATCTGTGATATTACGAAAACTGAAAGTATACATTATCTAGTTCACAATTAAGAGGATGAATGAAATGGAAATAGAAAACGAGAACGAGGTCAAGAGTTAAAGGAACTGCAATAGAAAATGGGAAGGATGATACGAGGGGAAAGCAGATTACAGAAAATGGGATCTATGAAAAAAAAAATAGAAAAAAATGGACAGGGAGAAATTACGAAAGGCTCATGTTATAGAAAACGGTGAAAGTGATGATAGACATATTCGTTTTATGATGATCTATGCTATCAAGTCAGGAAGATGGAGACTAAATCACAGAAAAATGTCAGAAAACGGGAAGAGAGTAATTAGTGAAAATAAAAACGAGACACTAAAAGCAGGGAAACGAGCAAAAATACAAGAAATGGACTTCATAGAAAAATAAAGTGGTAGAGAACGTGTGAGGAGGGGAGAAACAACAGGAGAGAGAGAGAGAGAGAGAGAGAGAGAGAGAGAGAATGTTATAATTACAATAATGAGATAGAATTATACCATTAGTGATTAGAACAGATGAGGAGTAGGTGATTAGAGTAAGGATCAATTTGTAGACCTTGTAAGAAACACCAACGTTTACCTTTACATAAAACCACCTTGCAGTATCTAGAATAATCCTAATGTGACCAAAACCGCAGGGAATGTTCTAAAAGAAGTTGAAAGAAAGAAGACGAAAAATATCTATAAGATAGAATAGTAAACTTAAGAGGAATGAGATCTGTTTCTGTGAGAATTGAAGAAGCAGTTTGTTGGATGGGTACGCAGCAGGAGGCAGAGAGGATAGGCTGATAGATCAAACAGTTGACAGGTACCTGGTACACTAGAACCAGCGAATACTGGTAGGAAATAAACTGTAAAGACTTGTGTACTTTTTCACTGCCGAGGGTGGTGGTGGTGGTGGTGGTGGTGGTGGTGGTGGTGGTGGTGGTGGTGGTGGTGGTGGTGGTGATGATGGTGCTAGTGGTGGTGGTGGTGGTGGTGGTGATGGAGTTGTTGTTGTTGCTGTTGTTGTTGCTTGTGGTTGTGATGGTGGTTACTGTTGTTATGGTGGTGGTGGTTGGGGGTAGTGGTGGGGGACAGAATAGAGAGGAAGTGCCATCAGCCCCGGAAGTCCTATTGGGCAAAGGAGACTTCCACGGGGAAGTCCCAAGGCTACGAATAAAATCACCTGGCGACAGACAGAATTAAAACGAACAATGTCGCTCACAACGGAAAGTCATATAGATTGGAGAAAATAACATAGTAGAAAATTAAAGTGACCAATATCATATTTTTGAGTGAAGATTATTACCCAATTATAAAAAGTAATACGGGACTCTGGTCTGTGGAGATCTATGCTTGACTAATTTGTGTTCTTGAAAAATCGAAATGGTAGCGAAGTCTTTTCAAGGCTCCAATGACCAGTGGTTTTCTCTCAACCGAATAAAATCTCCTGACGACAGACAGAATTACGTGAATCAAGTAATTAACTCAAAAGTTTAAACACCTATGAGCTGCTCTATCTTGAGCAGATTTCCATACCTCCTCTCGTTCTTCAGCACACCATAGCCGTTGTCACCTTCCTGAAGAGTAGAGAGCCGCTCTTAGAATCAGCATAAAAATCTCCTCGTTGTTGGGCGTTGCCGCCTTTCTTAAAGAAATTAGGAGAGCCCCTCTCCTCAGGCGTAATCAGCATAACCTCCTCCTGCAGCATAACGTCTGTTTTCTCTCGCTCCGGCTGCAGCATCGTCTGCAGCACAACCTCTGCATATTTCATGCCACCTCTGCTCCCGGCCACCAACCTTCAGCTGACCCCTCTTAAGCTCGACCACACTACTCCTTCCTCCTCCTTCCTCCTCCTTCCTCCTCCTCCTCCTCTTCCTCCTCCTCTTCCTTCTCCTTTCCTCCCCTCCTCCTCCTTTTCTCTCCTCCTTCCCCTCCTCTTTTCCTCTTCCTCCTCCTCCTCCTCCTCCTCCTCCTCCTCCTCCTCTTCCTCCTCCTCTTCCTCCTCCTCCTCGTCCTCCTCCTCTTCCTCCTCCCCCTCCTCCTATTTCATGCCACCTCTGCTCCCGGCCACCAACCTTCAGCTGACCCCTCTTCGGCTCGACCACACTACTCCTTCCTCCTCCTTCCTCCTCCTCCTCTTCTTCCTCTTCCTCCTCCTCCTCCTCCTCCTCCTCTTCCTCTTCCTCCTCTTCTTCCTCCTCCTATCTCCTCTTTTCCTCCTATTTCATGCCACCTCTCCTCCTGGCCACCAACCTTCAGCTGACCCCTCTTCGGCTCGACCACACTACTCCTTTCTCCTCCTCCTCCTCCTCCTCCTCCTCCTCCTCCTCCTCCTCCTCTTTTCCTCCACGTCCTAGTTCTTTTCATTCGTTGAATTAGTCTCCTTCTCCCCTTCCTCCTCCACTTTCTTCCTCTCCTCTTTCTTTCCCTCCTCTTCCTCTTTTCCCTACTTCTCCTCCTATCTATTCTCATCCTCAACCTCCTCATCACCCTCCTTCTTCTGGTCCTCCTACCTGCCCTCCTTTTCCTCTTCCTCCTTTCTTCCTATTCCTCTTTCTCTTATTCTTACTACACATTCATTCCTCCTTCCTTCTCAGCTTCTTCCTCCTCCTCCTCCTCCTCATTCTCCTTCTTTTTACTTTTTTTTTCTTCTTCCTCTTCGTTTTTCTTGTGCTCTTCCTATTCATTCTTTTCTTCCATCGGCTCCTCCTCGTCTTTTTTGTCTCTCATTACTCTTCTTCTTGCTCTCCTCCTCCTCCTCCTACTCCTCCTCCTCCTCCTCTGCTTCCTCTTCCCATCACGCCCTTCTTTCTATTGTATTCCTTCTCCTCCTCCTCCTCCTCCTCCTCCTCCTCCTCCTCCTCCTCCTCCTCCTCCTCCTCACCTCCTCTGCTTCCTCTTCTCATCACGCCCTTCTTTCTATTGTATTCCTCCTCCTCCTCCTCTTCCTCCTCCTCCTCCTCTTCCTCCTCCTCTTCCTCCTCCTCCTCTTCCTCCTCCTCCTCTTCCTCCTCCTCCTCCTCCTCCTCCTCCTCCTCCTCCTCCTCTTCCTCCTCCTCCCCCTTCTTCTTCTTCCCCTCATTCTCGTTCACCTTCTCTTCTTCATCTTCTTCTTTCTTCATCTTTTTTTTCCATCTCACTCCTTCACATCTTCCCCTTTTTCCCTATTTCTCCTCATTTTCCTTTCATTTCTCTGTTCACTCCTCTTCATTTCCCTTCTACTCATTCATTTCCTCTTACTCTCTCTCTCCCTCCTCTTCCTCTTCCTCTTCCTTCTCCTCCTCTTGCTTCTCTTCACTCTCGTCCTCCTGGTACTTCTCCTCCTACAACTCTTCCTCCTCCTCCTCCTCCTCCTCCTCGTCTTCCTCTTGCTTCTCCTCCTCTTGCTTCTCTTCACTCTCTTCCTCCTGGTACTTCTCTTCCTACAACTCTTCCTCCTCCTCCTCCTCTTCCTCCTCCTCTTCCCCGTCTTCCTTCTCCTCCTCCTCCTCCCCTCTTCCTCTTCCTCTTGCTTCTCTTCATTTTTTCCACCTTGTACTTCTCCTCTTCACCTCCTCCTCTTCGTCCTTCTCATCCACCTCCTCCCGCTTACCTTTGACTCCACCGTCTAATCCACTTTCGTCTGACCCCCGGCGTCCATTCCACCTCGCCAAACAAAATACGCCTCTTTTTTTTTTTTTTTTTTTTTTTTTTCCTTGCTTCCCATCTCATCTTCATCTGTCTCACTCCTCCCCCCTTTGCTCCTATCTCTTCCTCTTTTCTCCTTTCCTCTTTCTCCTCCTCTTCCTCTTCTTCCTATTCTCTACTTTCCTCTCAGTTCTTCATTTCCACTTTATCAAAGCCATTGTCATCTTTCTCCTCTTCCTCCTTTTTTTTTCTTTTTTTGCCTACCCATTTCATCATTTTCTTTTCTTTCTCTGTTTTTTCTTTTTCTTTTTCTTCTCATTCTCTACCTAGTCTCCAGCAACCCATTATATCATTACTTTTTTTTTTATAGATTTAATAAGAGGACCTTCTCGTTTGTTCTCCAACTTAATTTTTCTAAAACTTTATAATTGATGTAGCTGAACAAGGTTGATAGAATATATAAATGTGTAGAAGTAATAAACTAGAAAAAGTTGTAGTTGCTCGTGATCAGTCTATTGTGGGAATTGAGTATGACAGGATTTATTTATTTATTTCTTTATTATTTATCTATTTGTTTATCTTATTTATTTATATATTTATTTATGTATTTATTTATCTATTTATTTATTCATTTATTTATTTATTTATTTATTTATCTATTTATTTATCTTTATTTTATTTATTTTATTTATTTATTTATTTATCTATTTTTTATTTATTTATTTGATTGATTGATTGATTGATTGATTTAATTATTTATTTATTTATTCATTTATTTATCTATTTATTTATTATTGTTATTTCTATTCATTTATTTATTTATTTATTTATTTATTTATTATCATTATTATTTTTTTTTTATTTTTTTTTTTTCATGTTCCCTAGACCGTCTTGCCGAGCGGTCCTGTCTCCTTGAGGAACGCCCAGGCTGGGACGGGATTGTCCCACAAATCTTTTAAAGAATCTGTATTGTGCCTTAGCGTGCATGATTGTGCACAATGCAATCTTCCATAATGCGTTGTATAGTATGGGGTAAAGTGTTACATCCTGGACAGTTGTCTGTAATGCGGTCACCCAGCATCTTCTGAGTTTGGAGCCACTGAGTACGTCGATCACCCTCCAGGACTCATACCAAATGTCCCCCGCCCAAGACATATTGTGGTTGCGTCAGTGTGATGCCAACGCTGAAGAGTCTGTCTATGAATAGATGCTTGACTGTGTGCAAGGAACAGATAGTGGGGAGACAGTTGAAACAAGGGGAGATGCGGGTAAACTCATGATATTTTGAAAAGAAATGATAAAATCAACTATTATGAAAAGTGTTGGACATGAGAGATTTTATCGATTTGTATTGATTTCATATAGATTTTTATAGATTTTAATACCCGGAAAAAATATGCCGGATACCCGAATACCGGATAAGAGGGCTTTTACTGTATGGTTGAAACAGTAGATTGGAAAATGGAAGGATATACAAAGTGAACATGGAAAGATGTAGTAGAATCTGTCTGGAGAAGCGAGAAGGACAAAAAAGGAAGAAAATAGGCAACAATGTGCATTAGAAGAGGCACCAGTTGTCCAAGGGTCATATAATGAGATAGCAGAGACTGCCCTTAGAGCATAGACAGAGGTAAAAGAGGTCTGAAAAACATAAAAAGAGGTAGGAGGGACTTTAAAGAGCATGGAAGAAATGCATGAGAGGTTACTTCAAGTGCATGCAAAGAGGTAACAGATGTCTGAAGGGTATGGAAAGAGAGTGGCGAATTTGATTCGAGATTATGGAAAAAGATGACGGAGGTGAAAGGGCAGAGGTACCAGAAGGTGACTTAGGCCGGTGTCACACTGTCCGGCGCGGCGCCGCGGTTGTGGTTTGTTAAGGACTAAACTGAAGTCTCCCTTATGAGTCATTAGACTCGAAAAGATTATGAGAGTACTTCATCCAGGGGGAAATGATCGTCGTCGTTATATAAAGTTCTGGTTGTCGCTGGGTAATTGTATTAAACTAATTGAACATTGATCATAATATAATCTTGCCGCATCTGGCGGCGCCGCATAGTGTGACATCGGCATTAAAAGGATAAGAAGAGATAAAAGAGAAGTCCTCAAAAGCATAAAAAAGAGCAACAAAGGTTGTCCGAAGAAAAGAGAAAGAGGTAGCAAACGTTGCATGAAGAGCGTGGTAAGAACAGGTGAGGGAGGAAGAAAAGAAGGGCAGGTGGTAAAGGCTAAGGAGGAGGAGGAGGAGGAGGAGTACGAGGACGAGGAGGAGGAGCAGGAGGAGGAGGAGAAGGAGGAAGAGGAAGAGGAGGAGGAGCAAGAGGAAGAGGAGGAGGAGGAGCAGGAGGAGGAGCAGGAGGAGCATAGGAGGAAGAGGAGGTGGAGGAGGAGGAGGAGGAGGAAGAGGCAGAGGTAGTAGACCAGCCGAGCAGGTGGCCCAGCCGATCGTAAACTGTTGGGTTTAGGGCAGTGCCGTCCCCTCAACGCTCAGTCTACACGGGTTCGTACATACGCACACGCTCGGCTAGGGAAGTAGAACAACACGCACGGCTATGTCCGTTTGTAATCGCAAGCATTTCTACTAATGCACTTTGTGTGTGTGTGTGTGTGTGTGTGTGTGTGTGTGAGAGAGAGAGAGAGAGAGAGAGAGAGAGAGAGAGAGAGGGAGGGAGAGAGAGAGTATGAGAGTGTGAGAGTGTAAGTGATCAAAAGACAATCCTTGATGAAGATGAACAAGGGGATGGCCACGTGGCTTCTTGTACCAAGTTCATCGCACCTGTCGAGAATTGTTTGAAGTGGGAAGGAAGGAAGGGTGTCTGCATGGGAGATTGCTCCTCAGAGAGACCGTGGGGACTGGCTCAAGGGTGTGAGTGAACCAACGCGCCTCCTGGTGTATGCTCCCAATTGATGACAACTTGCCTCGGGACACATTAGGGGCCTGATCGATCAAATTCCATTTTGTCCAGAGTGTGTCTCATAGCTGAATAAAATCGTTTGACGTCAGCCGGGACAACACCTTCATAAGAACACAAGAATGGAGGAGACTGCAAGGGACTATAAGGCCTACATTAGGCAGTTCCATGCCTCTTACCACCTATCATCTCCATTAATAAATTACCTCTCAAAACAATAATAAATTTCAAAGCTCATAACCTCTTAAAACAACCATTAATTTCAAAGCTCACTACATAGTTACTAAGACTGTGCCCTTCGATAACCACTCTGTTGTTAATATAACTCTTGCCTATTTCCTTCTTGAACCTAAATTTGTCCAATTTAAATCCATTACTTCGACACCTGCCCTGTTGTCTTAATATGATGCCCTTGCCTGTATCACATAACTCATCACCGGTATTAAAGGGTTAAGGGCTGAATAATTTCGTTCAACAACGGAAGGAGGTTGTTGGAAACCCAACCATAATCAATAGGAGTTATATCTGGCTATTACTCAGGACACCCGAGGAACATCTTTCAGTCCTCTTTTCTCCACCCGACCAACAAACATGGTGTACTGTAGCGCGTCAGGAGAACAGCTGATAGTGACAGATGGGGAGCCTAATGGGGGTACTATTGAGATATCAACGAGCGCCGACTCTGTTTGGCTGGTAGCCCAGAAAGCTTCCAAAGACTCGCGGAGTTGTCACGGACGAAAGTACCAATTTCATTCATCTTTTTTAACTTTTTTATCTCAGTTTTGGTTTCTAAACTGATTTTCTTTCAGTTGAATCCATTGTTGTTATTTTTTCTTTATCTATCTATCTACTTAGCTATTTGATATTTTATTCATGCATTTATTTATTCATTTATATGTTTATCAATTTATGTACTTTCATTTATTTCTTTATTTATATATTTATTCATTTGTTTACTTATTCATCTATTTATCTATTTATTTATTAATTTATTTACTTATTGATATATTAATGTTTTTATTATTTCCTACTCCTATTTCTTCGTGATTCACTTATTTATGTATCAATTCAATCTCTTTCACCTTGCGTAACAGAGTGTTTTTTGGGAAAACAAAACATGTTCCAGAACCCATTCTTTCATCGATGTCATGTTGAAAGTTTTCTGTTAAAAATGTCATAAGTTGAATGCAATTCACCCATGTAGAATCAGTCAGCTCATCAGCCCATTTATGCATTTCTATCGGGTTGAGAGATCTGGTCGATTCTTAAGAATGATGTAGTGACTAAGACAGAATGAGTGGAAGGGTGGTGAGGTAAACACCAGGAACCGTTGGAGTTCTATTGCTAACGTCGTTTCGTCCTGAAAGGACTTCCTCAGAGTGAGATGACATGTCTGTGGTGCAATTTGCACTTAAAGACACGTCGATATTCTGACTAATTTCAGACAAATCTGTTCAGACGGGGGGAGGGAACAGAC